>NW_002060955.1:1678689-1720454 GCF_000150275.1 Trichoplax adhaerens | reverse complement strand
AGCGAAAGGTCCATCAACAGTGGAAGCATGATCGGATACTATTGGTGGAAGAGAAGAAAACATGTAGATGAGCGGCAGCTATGGAAGGAAATGCTGTACATGCTATACTGGTAGTGTAGAAGCGTTATTGGGTTGCCTTATTACACTGTACAGCATGCTGACAAATTGGCCATAGTCTGTAGCTACTCCAACACTGGATGAAAGAGAGGCCAGTGGTTGTCATCGATGGATAGTGGGTGTCATGACTGCAATGGCAGCGAAAGGTCCATCAACAGTGGAAGCATGATCGGATACTATTGGTGGAAGAGTTGAAAACATGTAGATGAGCGGCAGCTGTGGAAGGAAATGCTGAACATGGTATACTGGTAGTGTAGAAGCGTTATTGGGCTGCCTTATTACACTGTACACTTGTACAGTACAATACAGCATGCTGACTGATTGGCCAGTGATTGTCATCGATGGAGATGCTGACTATTTTGCTGGTTTACTGAGGTGGACTGGTCAACCGTTCACTCTTCCGATCCAGTCTAAATGAAACACCATCCTACCGTAGTCGAGCATTGAATTGATAAATTTATTGTAGTGTACGAGTGCAGTAGGAAATATGATTGGCAGAGACTATTTTGATTTTGGATTGATTGATTGATTGATTTTATTGATTTACTGTAATTAAGAGGAAAGGGTTTTCTAGTCAGAAGGATACAGAGTACAGTACGGTACTGTATGTCCCATCAGGGTCCCGTCCCGGTCTCGGTCCGGATGAGCTTGATGAAAGTTGTGTCAAGGACGGTACTGTAGGTACATAGAAGACGCAAGACTCTACTTCTAACGGACAGTACTGTACTGTACTGTACTAGCTATCAATGGGTAGAATGACGTTATGGCAAGTCATTCATTCATCCATGGATGATGTTACTGTCGAAAATCTCGTACTGGACAGGACAGACGGAACGACGTCCAGTACGAGACTGAAGTGTGCATCCGTGAAACACCTGGTCGAGTGAATGAGTGCTATCGACTGTTTGTGCTGTAATCATGACGTTGAATGACGTTGCAAAAATGATCCGTTCCCGGACTCCCTGCATAAGCATTACGCAGCACTTCGTACAATACCAGACTTACAGTCCGTACTGTACAGTAGGTATTGTACACTGTAACCACCAGGATCAGTGTACTGTACTGTAGTGTTGTTTTGATGCCTTCGTCGCTCTACGCTACCATCCCATACAGTACCATCCAGTCCATACAGAGAATAGAAGTAAGCTGCCTCATACCCAACAGTACTGGACCAATGCCTACAGGATGACTTGCATTGAGCTGGGTACAATGTACTGTACTCCACAGTGTACAGTCTACAGTACGGCCTGTCCAGTCCGCATTGTTTGAACGCTTTTCTTTTGCCTTCGTCGCTCCAATATACCGTCCCATACAGTACCATCCAGTCTATACTGAGTATACAAGCAAGCTGCCTCATACCAAACAGCACTGAACCAAAGCCTACAGAATGACTTGCTTTGAGCTGGGTACAATGTACTGTACTCTACAGTGTACAGTCTACAGTACTGTACTGTACGTCCTGTCCAGTCGCATTGTTTTAATGCTACAGTATTCTGTTGCCTTCGTCACTCCATCGTACCGTCCCATACAGTACCATCCTGTCCATACTGAGTATACAGTACAAGCAAGCTGCCTCAAACCAACAGTACTGAACCAAAGCCTACAGAATGACTTGCTTTGAGCTGGGTACAATGTACTGTACTCTACAGTGTACAGTCTACAGTACGTCCTATCCAGTCGCATTGTTTTAAGGCGATTCTGTTGCTTTCGTCGCTCCACCGTACCGTCCCATACAGTACCATCCAGTCCATACTGAGTATACAAACAACCTGCCTCTGATCCTATTATACTGAACCCAAGTGGACGGGATGACTTGCCTTGCCTTGAGTACAATGTACTGTACTATCGGGGTGAAAAGTGGCCCCATCCAAAATCATACAATACCTTATATATTGGGCCAACCCATCGCCTAACGTCATCAGTACTAACGAACGTTCATCGTCTACACCAGGTAGAAAATGGCGAGGCGGATATTAGTCAGCAATTACGCTCGGTGCCATTCCAATCTTTCTCTTGTAGTCAGTTAACTGGTGTAAAATTCAACCGATTGACAGCAAAATTACCAAGGTTCAACTTGTCTTTCTTTTAGCTCACTTGTCTATCATTGACACTGAACTTGATCTTGGGTGGAATTGTGCCCTTTTTTTTTTCGCCTTGTTGCCAAGCAAGTCATCATCAATCGCATAGTCAAACCAATAGCATACGCTAGTGTTTCATCGCCACTGCCAAGAAAGAATTTTCCACACAACGATCCTAGTCTTGCCTTCACAAGCAATATTGACGAGAGTAGAATCCAATTGGATATCATTCTTCAAGGGAAGGAAAGGCAAAACCGATCCATCATCAGAGTCATTATCGACAATAGCTCTAGTCATTATTAGTATCTATAATTGATAGTAGTAGTAGTCGTAGTACTGGTCGTGTGCGATTCAGGAAATCCAACCCAGTCCTACACTATTACTGTCCAAAGTCAACGCTGTTGGGCGTATTGTTGATAGTAGATTGCTTTTTTTTCAACATTTTATCATTGCTACAAGTCTATGTGCAGCAACATCAACGTTGATCAACACCGAATCCAAGCATAAAATGACACATATAAGATTGATTTATTTTAATGTTGAATTACGCGCTGAATTAATCAGGCTTATTTTAGCCCACGGCGAGATTGAATTTGAAGATGTGCGATTTGAGAAAGAAGATTGGCCACGCATCAAAGAACAAAATGATTTCTTATTCGGCCAAGTACCCATACTGGAAGTCGATGGTGTCCAAATTGCCCAAAGTTCTGCCATTGTACGCTATGTCGCTAGAATGGCTGGATTAGCCGGTAAAGATAGTTTAGAGCAAGCCAAAGCGGATATGTTAGCCGACGCCTTTTGCAATGATATTCTTGAAAAATTTTACCGGATTGCTTTCTTTGAGCGCAATGAAGAAAAGAAAACACGCTTGGAGTGTGAATTTCGCGATTGTATTATGCCCGATTTCTTAGATCGTTTAGAACGATTCTATATTCGAGATGGTGGAGATTTCTTACTTGGTGACCAACTAACTTATGCCGATTTAGCATTTTATCGTATGATCAATCTATGTAAACGCTATTTAAGGTGTAGTCATCCTAAACTACGTGATCTTTATCATAAAGTCTCCAGCTTGCCCAATATTGCCAAATGGGAGCAAAGTAAGCCTAAAACCCGATTTTAATTCAATGTTGTCATGAAATCAATCGATGGTAGACTCCATACCTAGGCATGACCAGTAAGTGATCGATGGACTGCACTAGTGATACCAGTAGGATTTTTACCCCATGTTGGTCAACATGCAAATGCCAGTGATCAATCGTTGTCATTCTACATGATGATCACATTCAACACAACACATGCAAGTATGTCTAGTTGGATTCATGTTTTACAACAGTTTGAAGAACAATCATCCAATTGTAAATCAACAGACAACTTCAAAATGATACCCTATATTGTCAACAAATCGATATATTTAATATATATAGATGAACTCTTTTATACTCTGATCTAAATGTTAGCCTAAACAAGTTTCCAGTATTTGTCCTTTTGCTTTTTTCTTGTCATAAAATAGAAATAGTACTACTTTATTCAAGTTGGTGATACGCGTACGGTAGAAATGAATCTATCATGTCCATGTTACTACCACCAATGGAACTACAAATGAAAGTGTTCCAAAATTAGTGCCAAATTAGGCCTACACCATGGTCATGCATCATCACAGTGAGATTTGAATTCATGTTGACTCGCCGTGGAACGTTGCATTGTTATTCGTAATAATCTATCATCTAATTTTCTGTGATGATGATAGCGACTATCTGATAGTCCAAAATTACAATCATCCCATTCAATTCTGCCCATAACTGTTACAGTAATGTATTACAACGACGCTTGATCTTGTTCAATCAATACTTTCCGCTATCGACTGATAATTAATTTCAAAACTGTCTTATTGACTAAGATTCAATTTGCATTCTAACGGAATTAATGTGTATTAACCGTTATAAAGTATTAATGCGCCATCACTTGGCGGTCTTGTCGGTCCTGTATATACAGTCTATTCAATTGTAATGGTAGGCTATTTCCAATTAGACTGTTGAATTCCTGTTTCATTTTTCTATTTTCATTGCAATGTTGATGGACAGCAAGGTGCTTGTCCAATTGAATTCATGTTATGGATGAGCTGTAAAGCGCCTACCCAAGTTGTACTTTTATTCCTACACTGTATCATACTTTGTAATGACATTGGCATTTTATTTATACTATTCTAATTTGTTGTAACAACTCCTTGCCGGCTTGCAATGGAGAATATTGTCAATTCTATTGCAAAGATAGTACGTAAAAGGCGATAGATTGAATAGATCGTCTTGTTTGTCCTCGAAGCTAGAATAGTTGATGATTGTGCGCTACAACGATAGTGGATGTCCACGACATGGAATTTTTTCTCCTTTCTAATAAAGGCTACAAGCATGCCAATTTTAATTCTACACGGTATAGCAAGTACTCATGGAAAAGAATGTTTCAATGCGTATTCATATCCATGAGATAAACGAATAGCTATTGAATGTTACCTCAACATGAATGTACAATAAATTGATACTGTTTCTTTGTATTGTAACTGGCACAAGGACGACACAAAGTGCAAATAGCTATCCTGTTGGAATGGTCGTCCTTTGCCTGATGTTGATAATTAGAATGGAATTAGGTACTGCTCACACTCTTGGTTTTACTACTTGTATGCAAAACATTACTGTATCATTTTCTATGTAGTGTAATTTTGATATCAATGGCAATAAAATGTTGGATAAAAGGATAGTTTGGTCTGATTTGATTGTTTTGTAGTGGTCCATGTTGGACATTGAACCCCATATTAAAATGCAACTTTGAAGTAAAAAAAGGCTGTGTCAAAAGATTGAAAAACATTCTGATTGATCCTAGCAATATTGCGCCTTGTTCGTATATTGTTGATAGTTTAGGGATCGATTGGCTAGAGCTTTCAACTCGTCTTGAACAGCATGTGTCAGAAAATAGTCGACTGTATAGCAAACCGTAAGCTGTTTTCGTCGACGCTCTTCCAAGGCGCTGTCAGATGCGAGTAAAAAGAAGAAATGAACATTGGAATATGATCCATGACATAATCGAATTAATCGTCTTCTCGCAGCCGTTGTTTATATAGTGCTGACAGCTGAATCCTTCCGTGATTACTACCTCAGTCACTACTTTCGACTATCAGTGGCGTCTTGAGTCTACTTGACTACTAGACCATGCTAAAGACATCAGTAAGTGATTGTTGTTCTACTTTAGTGGGATATTGAGATTATCCATGTATTAACAAGGATATACACTATACAGTATCTGCTAAGAATCAAGGCATGCAATGCTCAGTCATGGTTCTGCCTACTGTATCTGTTGATGCTGGACTACCGTTTGGCGTGGCATTCCACTCCCATCATCATCATTACGATCCACTTCATTTCTTCCAATTTTTGAACTAGTTTTGCTAGCCCTGCAGTTAGAAGGGCGCTAGGTGTTAACCTGGTTATTTTGCGGCCATTTTTTCCCCCTTGCTTGTTCATTCTGATCTCCTTTCAGAAAATCCCCTCAGGCAATTTCTTGTCCGAGAGTACAGTACCTGCCTGGAGGACCCAGTACAATGTACTGTAAAGAAACTCCATGCAAAATCCACAACAGGTGCTAAAGGGCAAATTCTACAGTACGCAGCCATTCTCTGTACAGTGTATAGCGCATAGAAAGTACTGAAGTCCTGACACACAAGTTGCTATTTGGGAAAACATCATGGCGTATCGAGGCAACCGATGATTGCGTAGCGGGTAGCAAGCTGGCTGACAATTTAGAGACAATTTCTTGCTCATCTTTTCTTTCTGAACTAGCCTGTACTATACTGCTCGATTTGAGTCAACATCATGGTGTACGTAGCAACCGATGATTGTGTAGCGAGCAGCATGCTGGGCTGACAATTTGGAGACAATTTCTTGTTCATCTTTTCTTTCTGAACTAGCCTGTACTGCTCGATGATATTATTAGCAGCAGGTGGCCGATAGACTGCAAACTGCCTGGCATGGGTTGGATATTTTCAATCGAGAAAACTGACGGGATAAAAATGGGCTAGCCCACTAATGGTGCTCAATAATAATGATAATGAATCAATGTTGTATAGATATATACTGTCATTCAAAAATTAAAGACGCGTATGCTCGTATAATTGGATTACAATTCTCTATAGCCAATGTGGATCTGCTGTACCGATGTCCTTGTTGTGCTCCATTTTCAGACTAGAATAGTTTGCAATGGATATCTGTACGGTACATGATGGATACACTTTGGCGGTTTTACTACACTTTCATTGCTCAAGTTGCAGAGATGCAAATATTCCATTTTGCTTATAGGTCATATGGGTAGGTATTAGTATCGAGAACTGGTTGCAAGTGGAACGAGATCAAGAATCTGAGATTTTGAGCTTTACTATCCTTTAGTCTACTTTATTTAGAAGCCCAAGCCAAGCGCGATATCATATACACGTTAACCAGACATTAGAACTGTGACAATAAATCAGCCCTAGTACGAACATAACTTTAATACCACATCCTAATCCACGTGAACATTTGTAGCATTTGATCGCCGTAAATAGTATTGTACGATATCGAGGATTCCCCACGTTCTATGGCGCGTACCCTACAAGGTAACAAGCAGTAGTTTACAGGACAGGCGATATTACGACAGCAAGTCAATGCGCTAAAATACTCCGCTTTCAAGGTGATACCTGTCTTATAGCAAAGCGGAGTGATCCCAGATAGCGACACTCTAGAACAGTTTATTATCCGGTCTGCCAGGATGATGCTTTCAATATCATTTGCCAATTGCTATCACCAAACTCTTATTGGATAATAGAAAGAACCAGCAAGAATTGAATGGTAGCAGAGCAAATGGTGCCTCATTGAGCAATATGTAAATACAGTAATGTGGTACCTAAAGTAGTTGCTCCTTTGCATTCATTCGTATACTACCAAGGTACAATCTGATCTTGTCTAAAGTAAATGACCTTGCAGTGATTTCAATGTCATTAGTAATGACCATTAAATAAGCTACTATTAGATAATGATAGTTACGAGTTACATTTGGTAGAAGAGAGTAAATATACTATTCAGTGGAATCCAATCATGCCGAAATAACGTGGTATAGTGGTGATTTAAATATTATTAGTAAAATAGAGTAAACATACTATTCAGGTAGAATCGGATCATGCCGAAATAGCGTTGCATGTACAGTAGTGATTTAAATATCATGAGTAAAATACAGTAAGTATACTATTCAGGTAGAATTGGATCATATCGAAATAGCGTTGCACTGTACAGTAGTGATTTAAATATCATGAGTAAAATAAAGTAAGTATACTATTCAGGTAGAACCCGATCATGCCCAAATAGCGTTGTACAGTAGTGATTTAAATATCATGAGTAAAGCTCCTACTTGTTCATTATAGGGATATGAGCAAGCAATGAGTAACGATACTAATGGTCCTTCATCCGGTAATTTTGAATCGATGAAGATGAGTAATCTCGAGTTGCTACTCGCATTCATTGAATAGAATTATTCTAGGTATACTACTCAAGGTAGAATCTGATTAGTAGCGATTAAACTATCATAAGCTATGACCGAGCTCCTTGTTGATAAGAAGATGAATATTAGCAAGGAATGAGCACGATAGCAATTTTACTTGTTCATTGGGTAATATGTAAAGAACAGTAATACCTAGTAGTATGCTTGCTTTAATTGAATATAGCTAGTAGACTTGGTTGTTAGTCTACAGGCATCTCAGTCCTTGATATACTAGACTATCCAATAACTACAACCCAAATATTTCATACAGAAAGATAGAATATGACCATACCGACAATAATGTAAATAACCTTTAAATGATTTCAGCCCCTACGATAAGTAATGATGTCTTTTGAAAGTAAAATAGTCGATACAAGCATTGACAATCATGACGAATGCGAGTGTGCAATTTGGAAAGCGCTCGCTGTCCATCTCAAAGGATACAAATAGAAGATTGATTGAAGCTGTAGGCAGCAATCTATGGATGGGCTAATGACATTTCTCAGACAATTGACGTCCATATGGGTGTAAAAAGATTGAACTTCCGTTTACAAAGCGCAATCTTTTCTGTCAATAAATACCTGACGGTGTTTATGGCTAGTCCGCCTGATTAGAACTTCATTTGGATCATAGTTTCAATCGTCAGTTAAGTTATTATTCTGTTGAAGTCCATATGGGTGTGAAATGATGGAACTGTCATCAATAAGGCATGATCGTATCTGTCAATAAATACCGTACGGCGCTAATTGCTATTCTGCCGGATTACAACTTTATTTCCATCACCTTAAACTATTTCCAATAGGCCTGGTAACACCTATCCTTCCTTCAACGTTGATTCGGTATTCAATCAGAAATTTCGAATAAGCCGTATTATTGCCTCAAGCTAAATTCAGTCTTATATTCGATTAGATTGAATTGATTACTCTAAAGTTTCCCTTATTAGACCTATTCGTCCTTAAAATCTGATTCAGTGTTCTATTCGACTAGCTGCTCCTATCCTTCCTTAAAGTTCGATTCGGTGTGCAAGCTAAGGTTTCGAGTAGCCTTGCTACACCAACTCTTCCTTCATGTTTGATTCAGTCTTGTATATAATTTTAGATGGAATTTACTATCAGCAGTAAATGTCTTTACCAATTTTTCACCTATATTTGCCAATTTACAAGTATGTGAGGCTTCCAATAGATTATTCCAATTGACTTTTGGAGCAAATTTAGAATACCATGTTCTTAATAAGTTCATGCACTTTGCAAATCTTTCGTCACTGTTATCGACAATATCTTCAACATCAATAGAAGACAAGCCTAACTTCAAACCAAATTCTTTCAACCTCTTTCCGTCCATATTATCGGCAATAATGATAAAGCATTGATTTCTCTTACTATCTGAAATGCAAATATGATAGCATTAATTAATTGAGCGTAATAGTGTAAGAGCATAAAGTATTATTTTACTGAAATAGCTAAACACCACATTAGCTATTTTATCTGGTAGATTTCATATCGTAATATTATGATTACGTCAAAATTTATCCTAGGCACACATGCAGCTCTAAATTTCAAGATGGTATGGCCTCTGAGATCTTGTTCTTATTGTCCGTACTAAGTCGCATTTCAAGCTGTTGTGTTCTTTGGAAAATAACTGTGACAAATAGGCTATTATCATTAATTTACCATCTTGTAATGGATCTATAGCCCATTGAGTTTGCATTCCTCCTTGTCGAAAAATAGCAGGTTCTTGTACAATAGGTTTAAGATCTATCAATAAAGGAACTCTACACTTAATATCTTGTCAATATAACAGAATAGAATGGTACAGATTGGATCAATTTGACAAATTCTATCAACTTGTCCAATTTAAGCAACTTTGGCCTATCATAGCACTATTCTAAATGCATAAATGAGATTTATGTTTAAACTCTTATCACTACTCGACTAATTACGATGGCATTTACAAAAATTATGTAGTATCATTACGATAGTCTGTTTAGATACTTCAAACTTGTTTTTATTTCACATTATCATGCATTTTGAGGTCATAAATTGCAGAAATCTGGAAAGAATTTGGTATATGGCTTTATATGTATTTGATAAGTGAAATGCAAGATAGTACTTTTTCTAAGAATATAGTAACATTCGTTAAAAGGGATCAAAGATGAATTATAGATCATACCAATTTTACTATAAGATTTCATACACAAATAAAATTACATAGTTTACCAGATGTTATTGGTATCTCATATTCCTGTTGGAATCGTTGTGGTTGATCTAAATAATTAATCAACGGGACCACTCAATCAAATTCTTCAATACTGATAATTGCAATTTTCTATTAGCAAATACGGTACACGATAAAGTGTTGGTTTGATAAACGCAACTATCATTTATTTATGTGATAAACGATTATGGTTATTATAGTTCCTAATTGATAAAATTTCTTGTGCAAACCTAACTAATTCGCCTAACCCTCATATAATTCCCCTCTACTACAATATATAACAATTAAAATGGCTAGTAAAGTAAAATCAAGAAGGGAGCGTTTATGTTTTAAAAGTCACTTGCATTTTGAATATACTGTATATGCTATTGAATATAAGTTTGCACTATTGCAATTTCCATCATTCAAAGCGTAAAATGTATCATAGTAAAAATTTATGCCCTCTATTTATTAATATTCGGTACTACTTCCACCTGCGCACTTTTTACATTGTATGTACACCTAGCCAGGTAAACAATCCAGAAATTAACAATACATAAAACAAATAATAAAATTTCTATTCTCAACTTGATGCTGTATCATACCTGCTAATTTCTCTTTCTCAAGCATTTGCCATTCACGAAGTGGTTTCGATTGAAAAAATTCCTTACACTCCAAGTACTGGATTATATTTTTCTTACCGGTTATGTGATTAACCACTTGGTTAGCTCATTACATTCAGAGCATTCTACATAAAATTCATATTTTGTAGACTCATACTTTGGCATTCTATCTGTCACTACTTCTTTTAACTTCTCCTTTATCATGTTATGAGGTTTAATCACATTAATTACCTATTTAATACACTCCTCAGCGTCCGCTATTAGATCTTTAGAAGGCATCGTATAGTAGTATTGTAAGCCTATGTAACCGCCCTCTTTCTTGATAATAATCTCACATTGATAATCCTGTATGTAATATTTTACGCATCGACGATAGACTTCTACTTGTGGATTCTTCCACATTTTTAAACACGCTGATAAATGGCAATAAAATATTCCATCCGGACTATACGATGCTCTTTCGTATCCAATATATAACCAAGCTGATTGAAAATAATTAGTAAGGCGTAACTCCGTAGAAGAACGCAGTAAATATGGCACAAAATATTGCCCACTATAGCGACCGTCATGATCGCTGTTTTCATTGTCAATCTTGCAAACGATATGATAACTTTCCATTAACTGTAAAATAAACTCTCTCTCTTTCTTATCTAACTTAAACTTCGCTATGGCGTGCTCGAAACGCAATCCTGACATTATATTTGTCTTATAAGCCGTTTCAAAGCAATCATCTACTCCTGCATATCTGTAAACGTGTTTATCACCATCAATTCTAATAAATAACCGAAATATTCTGAATAGCCAGTCAAGATTGATTACAATCACGCCATCGAGCTCTTTCTTCTTACAATATTCGATTTCACCTATATCATGTAAGTATTGTAGCATACTGTACTTTGAAATGTTTCGTCATCTTCATACAATCCGCAATCTTTGGCTAACTGTTTAATTTCATCCAATGTCATAATATTACGTATGCTATTAATCGCTAAGATTAGGATGCATAAATTAATTAATTTATTGTACACTTATGTACAGTACAGTATATTATAGAGCAAGCATGGGTAGTTAATTAACGTACTATTAGCTACTAATGATGCAGTAGTTACTGTAGCTCACAGTTTTGCAACTACATTAGCAATATTTCATTTCAGGATATTCAGCACCTACTTTAATTTAGCTATTTCAATTGATTAACATATTCATAGGTGTCACTCACACCGCACTACCTACTCCTTCTAATGTGAGTAATCAACTAACTTACGAGCTACTTAGTCACTCCAACTAACTACGGAGAGATACTGTAAGACTAACAACTTCCTCACAAGTATAATAAGCGGCTTGTTGTAAGATTAGTTTTATGAGTTTTTACTTCATACAACGAAAGTATAGTACCTTATCGTACACTAGAGAAGTATCAACTGAGCGATATATTTTCTACTCGGGCTTATATACAGTCGCCACACGTAATTAGGACGTGCTTACGCATCGTAACAGATATCTTGCTGAAATTGACCACAATTAGAATATTTACCATGTAAAATGGTTAAGATATATTTAGATACTAAAGGATGTGATTGATTTCTCAATAACATATCGTTAAGAGAATTTGCTATTTCGTGTTGTTGGCGATCGTATAGAATGTCTACTAATGTCAGTAAATGATGTTTTGAAGGATTCTTCTCCTGCCAATAATTTAACATTTTGTCCGATTTCGGTAAATGTGAATGTTGACTTAAAGTTTCGTATTGTCGATTAAGATTATCAACATTGTTATCGGAAAGGTATAAATGCTTTGCTAATTAAACCCGTCGATCTCCAATTCTACTTATGACACTGGAATAACATTTCTCTATTATAAGTGAATTAATATACAATAGTATTTATTAATTTGATTAGAGCCTGATTGATTTGTTAATTTTTATAGTTATTTACATTGAATAAACTGAAATCAATTTCGTTACAAAGTCATTTTCTATTGACAGATTGCTTCGACTATTTTCAATTGTCTCTAGGAAGAAAGCATGGATAAAAATAAATCCACTCATATCAGTATCAAAACGTTTATGCTGGAAACTCACCCATGAATTTTTTTATGGCTTCGACTTCTGTATGTTGTAAGTTTATGGCGTTAATATCACTGTTGTCACTACGCTAGCTATTTCCTACATCTACCAGTAAAAATTATTTCAATTTATGACTATCCATTTATTGAACCGTTTTAGCTATGATGATGTGACTATGGAAAATGAGTAGTTAGTTCTGTTTAAAAATAGTGTAATAAAGATGCGACTAAAGCGAGCTATAGCTGTATTCATATCGTCTATTTTTCAGTTGTAATAAAGTTACTTAAACAGTGTTATTTGATAATGGCAGCTATAACTTTACGATAATGGTTTTTTGTGCAACATCGAAGAATTACCATCGTCTTAGCTAGATACTGTATTGACTGAATCGACATTGTAGGCTAGGCAATATAATTTACCGTCACTAATTTGCGATGAATTTTCTTCCTGGTAAAGATCTGTAATTGTAAATGAACAAATTAATATTAAAGGTAAAAAACTTTGATTTCTATTGTTTAAGTTTAATATTATGTTTTAATATTTTGTGTTAATGAATTATAAAGTGCGAGTAAGAGTATTACTTTTTCAAGGAAATTATAACAGCTTAAGAAAAATGATTGGCAATGAAACAAAAGATAAGTCAATTTTTCTATAAAATTTCACCAGTAAATAAATTACCATGACTGCTGGATATTACTGGCGTCTTATATTCATCTTCAACTTGTTGCGGTTGATCTAAATAATAGATACATTTTATCAGATTTATTTCTTTAATACTCATAATTGATTGCTACAAGACTAACTACAAATTAACTCTATTCAGTGACCTCGTGATAAAACAAGTTAGGTCAAACTAACTTAAAATAAAAGTCTACTTTTTTACAGTTTATAAAGATGAAGATTCGTGGCATATTATGTTAAAAATTCAAAAATCAAGAATGCAAAAAGCACACTATAAAATTTTAACACTCAACTCTTTGCTTTATCATGCCAATTAATTTTCCGTAAAAAGTTGCTATTTACGAATTGTTATCGATTGAAATAAGACCTTACACACAGCAAACACCAGATTATATCTTTCTTGCCAGTTAGACCATTGATTGCTTTTGTTAGTCCTTTGTATGTAGAGTATTTTACGTAAAATTCATATTGTGCAGATTTAAACTTTGGCATTTGGTCATTAATTACTTCTTTTAACTTATTCTTTATCATATTATGGATTTGATCATATTAACTAAACTTTTAATACGTTCCTCAACGTATACCATTAGTTCTTTACAAGACATTCTTGTAGCAGTAATTTAAGCCTATATAACAGTCCTCTTTCTTGATAATAATCTCACATTAATAATCCGGTATATACTATTTTATAAATCGATGATAGACTTCTACTTGTGGATTCTTGCTCACTTTTAAAGATGTTGATAAATGGCAATAAATATTCCATCCGGAATATACGACGCAATTTCGTATCCAATAGATAGCCAAACAGACTGGAAATAATCAGTAAGCCGTAACTCAGTCGAAGAATGCAGCCAATAAGGCACAAAATATTGACGACCATACCCGTCGTTTTGATCACAGTTTTCACTTTCAATCTTGCAAATGATATGATAACTTTCCATTAACTGTATTATAAATTCTTTCTTATCCTTAACTAGTTTAAACCCTCTTATGGAGTAATTGAAACATAATTCTGGCATTTTGCCAGACTTATATGCCTTTTCAAAGCAATCCTCTATTCCTAGTATTTTATATTGCTCATCACCAATTTTAAAAATAAGTGAAATATTTTAAGTAGCCGGTCAAGTTTGATTACAATCATCCCATCTAGCTTTTTCTTCTCATAATTTGTGATCTTATCTATATCATGTAAGTATTGTGGCATACTTCTAAATTCTATTATACCATTTGCTTATGCAATACCTTTTATTAATGTTGCCTAATCAATACCCGTATACAAACATCTGAATTGAAAATAGAACTAAAACTCCACGTTAGACAAGTTACTTATACTATACACCTACCGGTGGGCAAGAATCACAGTAAACATAAGCTAACATATTAAAATTTTTAAATCAATACAAGAAATTCACTTTATGAATACGAAGCATAAAACGCTTAATCAGTCATGCTGTGATGTAATTGCTATTTTAAATTATCCACGTAGTAATAATTAAATGTATTGTTCAGTTTTCGTTTGTAAATGTTGATATTAAGAAAATAGTCTTGATAAATGCCAATCATAAACGATATCAATGAACAGATGAAACTGTTCTAATTAAGTTCAATTCCTGATAATACTTATATATATGTACTTATTTATATTCAAAATTTAGTTGAATAATTTGTAAAACTGGGCAACTAAATAAAGCATAAGCCATTCGAACATTTTACTATTTTTATTGAAGTCTTTAATCCACCTCCTATTTTTATCATAAAGAATGAATACATTACTTTGTATCAGTTGTTTTATAGCACTTGTTTGACAGTAAAAAATTTTTTACCTGATAAATTGCGTCTTCACCTACATCTTCATAATTGTTATAATTCGCTGGCGTTAAGTGTGATCTACGGTATAAAGTGAAATATACGTTATATAAATGCGAGTGTATGATATATTTTGTTAAGATTGAAATATCAGCTATTGTACGTATACAATTGTCTCAATTACTCAAGGCGGTGTGTTCCTTGAATCAATTATCAACTTACGAAGATTTGCCCTTAGTTGGCTTTAATTCATACGCTGTATGATTTTTTGCCTTCGATTTACAATCCATTTGTATCTATGTCAATACAGAGAGTTAGTTAAATTATTCTCTGAATGAATTAGTAGCATTGAATCTATATCATTCAATTATATTATAGCAGTTAGTTATAGTCTTATGGACGCCAATTATAGCAATAATAAATTTTCAAGTTGATCGATCCTTAATAAATGAGTATATTATCATCTACGATTTATAGCGTTATCATTTTGTGATATATAACATGCAATCTATAATCTAAGAACACAATAATTAATAAGTTCAAGACTTTATCCTATGCCATGCTACATACTTCTTTGTTCTTAAGGGCATAAAAAAGCAAGATGTAAATGCTCTATAATAAGAAATCGGTTAATAAGTTAGCATTAGTTATTGTATTTATAATAATATAGTATTTTGGCAATTCATTTCTTGCTTGACTCAAGTTAATCAGAGAAGTACTGTAAGTTAAATAATATCAGGCAGAATGTTTACATTTAGCTTTTGAACACTATTATATTCCACCCAGTACCCATATCTACTCCCAATAGTATAAAAATTGGTATAAATTGATCAATTTTGATTAAAAATCCTTTCTAAATTGTATAGCATATGATATTATTCAATAACGAAAGATTAATTATTGAGAAGTAACGTCCGTTATCATGTATAGCATTTCACATTATATTTAAAGAATCATGCATCAATGAGATTTTTTAATTTTTCATTAGTGTTACGCTAGCGATCTGGTACAAGAATTTTATAATTAACATACGAGAAAAACACTTTATACTTACTATAAAGATACGCAGTATATTAGACCAGTAAATACATAACTACTGCAGATGTGAACTTGACTTACATGAGTTACGGGTAAGAATGATTAATTGAAGACTTACTTGAATCAGACTGATAATGGCAAAGATATATTGACAAACGATATCTTTGGTTGATGTAAATGCCACAAACAATATACTAGTCATAATGAAAGTCACTAAGACTACGAAGGATTGGCGAAAATTTTTTCTGAACAGAAATCAATTACAAAAAATAATGAGCCTTGTTAATATTAATGTTCCGATGCAACTAGGCTTAAATCAGATTTTACAGCAATACAAAAGAACTTAATGTCGCTAACTTCATATATATTAAATAAGTCTAATATATAGATATTTTACCTATTTATCTCGAGCTCTTCATCATTATAATCGTAAACAACTCTAGCGTTACTGCTAGCTCTTGTTGTAGTTAATACATTGTAGATGAGTGCTGCCTAAAAGTTTCAGATAATATGTAATTATATTTTGTTTTGACAGATTTATAGTACCGTAGTTAGAAAAAAATAGGATTCAGTTTGATCTGTAATTTTGAGGTGACTGCCATGCATGCCATACCAAAGCTAGTAAAATCATAGGAATGATAAAAGTCACAACCACAGGTGGAGTAGTACTTAACCAACACCTATGTAGTTAAGATAAATTTTAGCTTTCATGAATGATAGAAATGATTAAACCATCTTAACTAAGTAGATCGTTCAATTACGAGTAAAACATAAAATTTTTGTTCTATACTCTTATCCTAAGTCTATGAAACTTACGCGTAATGGCTTAGATATCCATCAAATCCATATCGGGACACTTGTATTATCCCAACTAGGATTGGAATGGTTGCAGGTAAAACTGCAATCAATTTGAAAATGTTAAGAATATATTAAAATTTTTGTTCCGTCAAAAGCAACCATATCTATATACAATATAGCGTTCTATGATTTATCGTAAAGTATTAGTTTCTACTTACTACAGCATGTCAAAAAATTTCCCATAATGCTACCAGGTGCCAATTTATTTTTGGCAAATAGATAATGCATGCAAATAGCACATCTTAATAACCAAGAATAGGCAGCCAAAAAGATGTAATGCAAGAAAATGGAAATCGCAACACACAGAGGCTGTAAATTAAGATTACACATCATTTCAATTAAAAGAAAGGTTTACTTTTCCATTTAAATATGATAAAAATGTAGAAAAGATTTGATTCACCTTCCAATAAATCGCTGTTAATCCAGATATCACCAAAATGTTAATCATCAGGAGGCATAAAAATATATTGATATTCATGACATTTACGATGCTCTTGACGTCCCTAACAGTAACAGTAAAAAGTATTAAATATTCGTGCTATAGAAGGATTGAATTTTATTATCAATGACATTAGTCTAAATTTTCTCTTTTTTGGGACTTTACAAGAACTATGAACTGCGGTACTTATTAGAAACTTAATGCAACCCTATTAGAAAGTGATTAAAATCAATAATAAACTTCTGCTATGGTTTTATTATAAAAAGGTGAGTAATATCTTGGATTGGTATACGAAAGGGTATTGCTTATTCAATCTATAGCATTTCTTCACAATATTTACTCAGGAACGTATAGACCAGTAACCTGACTTATATTATAGGTATATTAATACTTAGCCGATACTAACTTCCAATGCATAACAAAAATAGCAATGGTCAGGGCCAAGACTGCGATGGCTATTCCACAACAGATATAGGTGATAACTTCAATTTGAAGACTCTGAACCTATGTGAGATTGATAATTAATTGACAAGAAATAATACTTGCAGAATTCTATATAGACACATGTAACAGTTTTTTAAAATAGCATGAGTACGGTATTCCTATATAATTAATAATTGGGCGCAATTACATAAAAGTAATAAAAATGATGATTACAGACTCGTACCAACTTATCCCTTGTTATAACGGAAAATGTAGTAGTATGGCTACAGTAACAGACTGTATGTGTTGAATTTGATTCAGATCCAGTCCGGCAACCTGTTGAATCCCATCCGCATTGACTATTTATCAATTCAAAATTCAAATGAAACCAAATAGTGTGCTGTTAATTATAATTGTAATATGTATTAAAATTGCCTACAACGATTCGATTAACTTGATGTTGCTAAGCCGTAATAAGGTACTTTGCAACAGAAGATCTCATCGGTTAATTCTATTAAGATCAGGCTACAGTATGCAATAATAGTTTTCTAAGATTAAGTTTACTATCACATCTAGGTCTTAAATCGACATGATGATAAGGAGCTTCAAATTGGTATTAGTACATACACATATGTTTCACATTGAAAAATTGTGCTACATCATCAGATAGAAATCTTATGATATCGTTGGAGGAAAACTCATGATGACGTATAAGACAGGTCTACTGAATCAGTGTAATGAATTAAGATTTTCTGTTTACTTTAGCAAATGCTATGAAGGTTATTGAATTGTCGGTGTACAATAATTGTAATAGTTTTTACTTACCTTGGTGCCGAAGCCCAAAATGCGCAGACGTTTTCTTTCGCTGTATTCTTATTTTCAATTGTCTAGATTAAACACGATAATATGATAAAGTCGATATATCATAACAAACTGTTTTAAGGAAATTAATTGATCATTGCCTTATTAAGTATTTTTAAGTAATGATATACTTAACTAACATTTGTATTTTCAAATATTATTCGAACAGGATGAGAGAGATTTCCATATCGATCAGGATAGAATGATATGGAAATAATTTGAGAATTAATTTGAATAGTACTACCAGCTGGATTAATGTTGCTACAAAAATGTAGGAAAACGTATATTATAATGGTGTAGTAGATTAGAAAATGATATTATAGTACTCTGCTTTGTACGTGTATCGATGATCTTAGATTTATTGAAAGGATAAGTTCTATTAGAACCATTAAAAACGTGTTAAAGATACTAAGTAGTTTTTAATTTATAAGTTCAAAATGATATTATCAACCGAAATTAATATCATCTTTGCTCGCAACACTTTCATTGAAAAGAGAAAAATAAATACATCCCAAAATTATGGCAACGATAGTTTCAAGCATTAATATGAAATTGAAAGTCGAGTCAAAATCTCTACTAATTATAATTTGATTATAGCTACATATTACTTAGTAACTTATTCGTATTAACAAAGAAATATATTTTATACCCAAATAGTAGCACATTTTCAGTATTAATTACTTTCTGTACTATAGTTCAGGCGGAGTTATAATTTGTAGAAGTAATAATCTTTTCTAAAGATTCCTGCTTTAATAATATATTTATTCCATTTCAAAATACTATCATAAAAGTGACTATAACATCATTAAATAATGTTCTCAAAAAATTAAATTTTATATATAGTAGTTTGAGATACCTTGAGTTAGCTGATGAAGAAGGTATCATTTCCTTAAGGGTTTTATAAGTGATGACGACAGCTTTGATAACTATGCCAATTATTGAGAAAATAAATCCTGTTTAAGTATTGAAACTAAAAAATATTCTGGACGATCTTGATTAGTTTAGCTAACGTACTACAATTCGTATTTCTATTGGTGCAGTTGTACAATAATATTATAGTAAAATACTACTTTAGATTTAATATTACGCTATTAAAATAACTTGGATAATTCCATTGATAGTAGAAGCAAGTATCAAATAAACAGTACACAAGAGTACATACGTTGATTATTTTGGATTGTAGCCTTAGGCAGTGAAATTCGTATTCCGGTTGCCATATTTGTACCATCGGTAACGTGAAAATCAGAACTTGCAGATACACCATCAAGGTCATAGATTGCGACAGCTTCAAGTTACAGAATATTTTCAGACAATTTGTATAATTATTAATCTATTACTATACTGTTATGGTACGAACTACCACGAAGAGTTAAATGACTAAATTTAGTAAATTAACATTTATATATGATGGCAATTATTAATGGCTTACAGTAAGAACCACAATAGTTATTATTTCTTACAGTAAATTATGCTGCACAGTTGTAGTAAGAGTTTTTATATAGTAACAGATGTTAATTTATTATAGTGCTATGTCTTGTGACGCTTGTGATTAATATCCTGAAGATATTCAACTATAGACGATGCCATGAATAATTCTGTGAATGGGCATACTGTAGTCTAATTATCAAGAATCATTCAGTACATGTCTACGATTATAAATATTTCTGTATTAATTTACTTATTTAGTATGAATTAAATTTCATAATCTTATGATGACTCATTCATACTAGCTGCTGCCGAAAGGTATTTAAGCTCAGTAGATAGCTGAATAAAATCGGACTTCTCTAGTCGTTTAACGTAGAAACAACGACGTCTAAATTCTTGTGAGATAGTTAAGCGATACTGAATCCCGGAGACTTTAGTAAATTAGAAATTTACTTTACGTTATCCTTGTCACGAAGCTAGCTTATGACATATGCATAAGCTCGAAAATCGCATTTTACCCAATAAAGAATAGTTTATCTTAATTTATACATTCATAGTCTGTTTGTAAGTGTTATACATAAGTAGTTTATCTGACTCTTTAAAGCAATTAAAAGGCTCAAATGAGTGTTTCTGAGGATAAAATAGCGGTACAGAATTATAATTGCTTAGGATATGCAGTCTAGTTCTTAATATATATTTCTACTAGTAGTTCATCGTTGCATGTACTGTATATCTTTTGTGAATGCATTATCACTGCGATTCAATAATAAAAACATGGATAGAAATTTAACCATCAGCAATTACACTTGTATAATCGTTGCAATTGATACTTATTAAAGTATAGCTGAATGAATCTTTTTCAGCAAGAAAAGACTTGGCAGACTAATCAATGGAAAATTCTGTGCACGAATTACTTTCTCGTATTTATTTATGCTAGCAAATCTCGTAGAAATTCCACAGAATATGCTAACAAAATAATACACGTACTATTGCATGAATATGATTTAATTAATAAATGTATAGCAAAAATTTGTACGTTAGAACCCATTTCCATTTTATGTGACGCTTAGATTAACAATGATTACTACCAAATGGATTTATATACAATATAATTTTACATTAATGGATATCACGAATAGTCTCTGTTAATTATCGCCTACCTAAATTATTGGCATTTACTGTTGTCTTATTGGTTGCTGATAGAATAGTCGCCTTATTAGCAAATTCTTCCAAGTTCGTTAAAATTGATTGGTTGTTACTACTGCTTCGGCAAAACTGCAAAGAAATGTACAGCAATTTCCAATTTACAAAAATTCTTGTACTTCACTAGCTAATGTAAGATAATTTCTTAATTTCAAAAATATAAACTACTTATACGTCCAAAATAATTATCCTTATCACTATACTATAAAGAATTTGAAACTTGATATATAGGTATCAGATAGATTGGATGAATTATTTTCTCGAACCTTTTGGGAAAATTTCCACCCTTCTTTATTTTGAGTATTGAATAGATTACTTTGAATTGTGACCAATTTCTGGGAAGATCAGCAAATCTAGACCTCAGTACAGTTTATTATAAGAAAAATAAATTTGCTTTTGCTTACATTTAATTCTGATTCAGAAACAGACGGCATGACTTCATTCAATTTTGATAATATAGAGGCGGATATGACAATATCTCCGCCATATAACTTTCTGCCTGTTGTCGTTCTAACTAAACCATCGATAATGGTTTCAGAAAAATTGGTACCCACTGTATTAAGTTGTTGAGTCTGTTAAATATCCGTCAATAATTATATTAGGATTTTATCCAAATATGTAGCATAATATATACAGCTTTCAAATCATTTTTACGTGTACTTAGTAATACAAGTTCGGCAATTACAATCGATAGTTATTATTGTGATTGTAGTAATTCGTGAAATTGTAGGTGCAATTTTCAATTTACAAATTATGAAAAGTGTGTAATTAAGATTGATGAGTACGGTACAATATAAGCTTTCCAATCTTCATAATATGCACACACGTATTAACTTAAAGAGAATATATTCTATCACTATCATGTATATTCGTTGTTAGAACATGCTGTGAAAATAATAATATTGTTATAACTATTATCAATAAATCTAATTTTAAACATTATAGATGAGCTTTTTACGTATGCTAGTTAGGTAAGAATATGATAAAAGACTAAATGCTACTGTGGCTTCTATATTTACCAAGACCGATAGAACATCAAATGATGGAGTTTCACAATTAGTCGTATCGATATCATCCCATACGGAATTGCCATTGGTATTAAGCTTACATGAACGAGTAGCATTACCTGATCATAGAATCATATTTAATTTATAGAAGACAACTTTAATTGCAAAATTAAACTATTTATAACAGGTATATTGGGTGTTAGAAATCAATTCTGCAAGCGATAAAATTAACATGTAAATCAAAATAGAGATTTTTACCTTTAGCAGATACAGGGCATTTTGCTATCGCAGTATAACCGTTATATGTTTTAGACCATTTCATATCACTTGTAATTTCACCAAGACAAAACCCTGTAATGTTGCCATCTGATATACCATATAATCACAAAAAAGAAATAGGATATCAATATAAATTTCTTTCAAGGTATATTCTAACGATTGCTTTTCTATACGTTAGAAATTATTAGCGCTAGTATATGACTTTTAAATGAAAAGCAATATCGGGCTGCTGTTGACTTAAAAATATATTTAAACTTCTACTCAATGGAGTAGTTTGATTACCATTAACGTATATATAGGCAGAGTTCGACATTACTGATCCTTTACTATTTGTAAATTGGCATTGATAAGTTCCATTATCTGCTGTATTACTATTCTTTATGAATAAACTTCCATAACCAGCTTTAGTAACAACGCTGTATATGGATGATACTAATTGGCCATTGGACAACCATTGCACAGTAGGTACTGGATCACCGGTTGCTCTACACTCTAGGGTTATATCTGTTCCAGCTGCAACAGTTCTGTTCCGAGGCTGTTGGGTTACATTTGGAGCCACTATTTCATTTGGTTACAAATAATATCAAAGACTGTATTAGTAGTGTGAAATGATTTTAATCTTTAAATTTAGTCGATTACCTGCTGGATAAGTTAAATGAGTAACGGGTGAATTATATGGTCCGAAGCCAACCGAAGTTGCTGCCGCTACTAGTATGGAATAATTAGTAGATGGCAGCAAATTGTATATGGAGTGCTGATTAACATTTCCGAGCGTAATAATAGTGCTATTAGACAAACTATTTTTATTTTGCAGGGAATATGATACTTTGTATTTTGTGATAATTCCGTTTTGATTGACTAGCAGAGGTGGACTCCAACTAATAACGATTGATGTAGCAGCTAAAGTTCCAGATGTAGTCATTACATTGATCGGAGATGCCGAAGGGACTGCGAGTCAATATAAACACAGTGAATGTTCAGTAACAATATGTACGCTTATTATACATTATATCTTTGTTCAGTAGATAGGTTTACAGGTATACTTAAACTTTATAATATTAATAAGCCTATAACGAATTGGTATAATATTTTATTGCGTAATGGCGCCCAATTTTTGTAAAAATATCCATGCAGCTAGTGTAAAATAAATTTTTCGTTACCTGAAAATACTGTTTACGCAATAAATTAAGATAGTTTACTAAAAGTTTCATGGATACTGACCTGATTCTAATGTTTCAATCGATTTCTGTAAGCTTTTTGGACTTGTGCCCGCAGCAGTAAAAGCGTATAAGAATATTAGATAGGTTGAATAATACTTTAGGTTAGCAGCACTATAATATCTAGTGTTGACGTTGGTCGTTGTTTGGTTAACGTAAATAGTACGATTATCGAAAAATCCAAACTTGGTATTACGGAAGACGATATAATATCCAAGAACGATACCATTACGTTGTCTTTCTGGTATTAACTAGTTTATATAATAGTAAAATAAAATGAAATGCATTGAGAATAACATCATGATACTATCTTTTTATATTCCTGAGGATAAAGTAAATTTTATTACGCTTCTGAATTGCATCTACAAAACTACTATTTAGTATTGGCTAGCAACTACCCTTCTAGTTTACAATCGCATAGACAAATTTACAAGTTGTTATATTTTGATCTTTTCGAATATATAGCAAATAATTGCTAATACTACTTTCTACTGGAATTACCAGCAGTCATATTTACTTGGGTGGCAATATAATTTATTATGGCCGAACATAGATCTAGGTACATCATAAAGCCTAATATAGTATTATTAAGGACATGATCAATAATATTTGGCGCTCTGTTAACAGTTTACATTAGGAGTTAAATACTACGCGGGCAAATATATGTTTAACTGGTATTAGAAAATTATCATGAACTATAGTTTCAATTAATAGATAGGAATACTGTAGATGAAAGTAACGTCTTTATAGAAATCTAACACAATTACTTCATCAATCATTTTTTGGGAGGTTCTTTTACCTACGATGCTTTTTGTATTACTATGCTATTACTATAACGGTAACTGATAGACGCCAGAAAAAATCATCAGATGCTGTATTTAATTCAAACGGTAATAACTATTGAAATCAGTAAAATCATTCAGCTTACTTGCCAGCCAACTCGGACAGTATTATTATTATTTATAAGGGAAACGTTCTGTATTACAGGGCTAGCAGGTGCTATAATAATAAATTGAATGAAAATTATATCAAGATGATGTTAGTAGTTGCTAAACATTATGATCAATTAAATGAATGGCAAGCTTACCAGCTTGAAACGTTTTTGTCAATGTACCAATACTGCCAGGTCCAAACCCATTAATAGTGCTTGCTTTAACTGTTATATTGTAATCTGTGTAAGGTATTAATTTATGAACAACTAACGATGTGGTATTCCCGCTAACTTGCATTTCACTCTCATGACTCC
This sequence comes from Trichoplax adhaerens, assembly GCF_000150275.1. Classification (NCBI taxonomy): domain Eukaryota; kingdom Metazoa; phylum Placozoa; class Uniplacotomia; order Trichoplacea; family Trichoplacidae; genus Trichoplax; species Trichoplax adhaerens. The sequence goes on along the minus strand of NW_002060955.1, from coordinate 1,695,335 downwards.
ATTTACTAGAATAGCAGGAGATGTTATAACTGATTATTATACCATTTTGATCGAATATCGGCGGTGGCAGCCAACTGACTGAGATAGACTCAGCGGATATCGCTATAGCGCTAACATTAGTTGGAGGAGCGCTAGGAACTAAAATATAATGGTAAATTAACAATATAATAAGTAACAAGTAATATAGTACAAGAAATTCTTGTCAATGCTATACTCGTAGTACGATTAAGTTAGATCTGCATGATATTGATAGTTGCAGAAGCTGTAGGAAAGCGATGCAATTAGTGTACTATACTTACCAGCTTGTAATGTTCTTGTTAATATGCCGATACTGTAAGGTCCAAATCCGATAATAGTACTTGCTTTAACTGTTATATTGTAATCTGTGTAAGGTATTAATTGACGAATAACCAACAATGTGATATTGCCGCTAACTTGTATTTCACCGCCATGACTCCGTTGACTGGAATAGTAGGAGATACTATAATTGGTTATAATGCCGTTTTGATCAGATATCGGTGGTGGCAACCAACTCACTGAGATAGAACGAGCGGATATCGGAATAATGCTAACATTGGTTGGAGGAGCACTAGGAACTAAAATATAACCGTAAATGAAATATACGTATAATAGGAAATAAGTAATATCGCGTACGAGAAGTTCTTGTGCATACTACAGTCGTATAATAATTAAATTAGACCTGCATAATACCGTATTAGTAGGTGCAGAAGGCGTAAGAAAGCGATGTAACTAGCGTACTATACTTACCAGCTTGTAATGTTCTTGTTAATATACCCATACTGTAAGGTCCAAACCCGATAATAGTGCTTGCTTTAACTGTTATATTGTAATCTGTGTAAGGTATTAATTGACGAATAACAAACGATGCAGTTTCACTGCTAACTTGCATTTCACCGCCATGACTCCGTTTAGTGGAGTAGTAGGAGATACTGTAATTGGTTATAATGCCGTTTTGATCAGATATCGGTGGTGGCTGCCAACTCACTGAGATAGACCGAGCAGATATCGGAATAATGCTAACGTTAGTTGGAGGAGAACTAGGAACTAAAATATAACGGTAAATGGAAAATATAATAAGAAACAAATAATATCGCGTACGAGAAGTTCCTGTACATAGTGCACGCGTATTCTACTCATACTATCATTAAATTAGATCAACATAATACCAGTCAGTACTTGCAGAAGCTGTAGAAAGGCGATATAATTAACAAAGGAAACTTACCAGCTTGTAATGTTCTCGTTATTATACCGATACTCTTAGGTCCAAATCCAATAATGGTACTTGCTTTAACTGTTACATTGTAATCTGAGTAAGCTATTAATTTATCAATAACCAGCATTGTGATATTGCCGCTAACTTGTATTTCACCACCATGGCTCCATTTACTGGAATAGTAAGCAATATTATAATTGGTTATAACACCATTTTGATCTGATTTCGGTGGCGGTAGCCAGGTAACAGAAATTGATCGAGCAGATATTGTTGTAGCTCTAACATTAGCTGGGGCAGCAGAAGGAACTAGGAATAAAGAAATATTAAATACGACATATAGAAATTAAGACTGTCGAAAGTTCTGTGCATGTTGCAATTACTAATTATAATGGGCCTAACATCGTTAATCATAGCATCAGATGTGCTTACCAGTTTGTAGTGTATTTGTTAATATATTGGTGCTACTGGATCCAAATCCAACGGTGGTTGCTGCTTTAATCGTAATATTATAATATGTATATGGAAATAATCTGCGAAGAATCTGCGATGACGTATTGCCGCTAACTTGTATAGTACTACCATGCATCCGTATATTAGAATAATAAGAAATACTATAATTGATAATGATTCCATTTTGATCCAATAACGGTGGCGGCAGCCAACTAACAGAAATTGACGAAGCGGTTAACGACATAGCGCTGATATTAGATGGCGGAGCACCAGGAACTTTAGTGATAAATGCAAAAGCAAGGTTAGTTACATTAAATTTGGCTATAGAGAGTGCACAGTACTACAGTTATATTAAATCAAGATGATATTACTAGCTACTAATAAGGTTTTAAATTTTTAGTCGTAGTATTTGACATGTTTTACCGGCTTGAAATGTTCTTGTTAATATACCAATACTGTCCGGTCCGAATCCGATGATATTGGCTGCTTTAACTGTTATGTTATAATCTGTATATGGTATTAATCCAACAAGAACCAACGTTGTGATATTTCCGCTAGTTTGTATAGTACTACCTTGCTGCCATTTATTAGAATAATAAGAAATATTATAATTAATTATAACGCCATGTTGATTTGATATCGGCAGAGGTAGCCAAGTAACGGAGATTGACCAAGCCGATATTGCTGTAGCGTTTACGTTAACTGGAGGACTGCTAGGTACTATCGACAAATAACGAATAACAAATAAAAATGAATAGCAGTTAAATATTACCAAATTTTCCTGTATATAATATAGGTATTTTCATATCCATATCATTAAAGTAAGATGATTTGTATGCCTGCTTCGTGACAAGACTAATTATAATCATAGCATACGATATTTACCAATTTGTGGTGTCCTTGTAACTATACCGATACTGGCTGGTCCAAATCCAATAATAGTAGCTGCTTTAACAGTGATACTATAATTTGTGTGCGGTATTAATTCTTCAAGAAGCAAGGATGTTGTATTACCGCTAACTTGTATAGTATCACCATGCTTCCATTCATTAGAATAGTAAGAAATGTTATAATTGACTATAACACCATTTTGATCAGATATCGGTGGCGGCAGCCAAGCAACAGAGATTAACCGGCCGGAAATTGGTATCGTACTAACGTTGCTTGGAGGAGCAGTAGGAACTATTAGAATAAAGGTAAATTCAAGGTAAATCAGAAGATATTGTCTAATTTATCGTACTGTGTTGTATATATTCATATCTTGCTGTAGATAAATTACGCTAAAATGATAATAATATAGTCAATAATCATAAACGAAGACGTGATTATTCACAGCACGTAATACTCACAGGTTTGTAATGTTCTTGTTATTATACCCATACTGTCAGGTCCGAATCCAATGACTGTAGCCGCTTTAATTGTTACATTATAATCTGTATATGGCCTTAATCCGTCAAGCACTAATGATGTATTATTGTTATCGACTTGTATAGTACCGGTATCTTTCCATTTACTAGAATAGTAAGTAACATTATAATTAATTATAATTCCATTTTGATCGATTAATGGTGGTGGTAGCCAGTCCACAAAGATTGACCAAGCCGATATTGATGTGGTGCTAATATTAGCTGGAGGAGCACCAGGAGCTATAATAATAAGGCAAAATAAAAGTAATCATAATAAGAATTAATCTCGTTCAATAAAATATTGTATGCATTTTGCTACCGTTACATAACCATATTGATATCCGTAGCTGCTAATGCTTAAAATCATATTATAGTTTGACTTATTATAGCATGTAATAAGCTTACCAGCTTGGAAGGTTCTTGTTACTATACCGATACTTTCAGGTCCGAATCCGATGATAGTGGCTGCTTTAACTGTTACGTTATAATCTGTATATGGTATTAATCTGTTAAGTACTAATGATGTAGCACTTCCAGTGGTTTTTATAGTATTACCATGTTGCCATTCGCTAGAATAATATGAAATATGATAATTAATTATAACGCCATGTTGATAAGATATCGGTAGTGGTAGCCAGGTAACAACTATTGACCAAGCCGATACTGTTGTAGCGCTAACGTTAACTGGAGAAGCACTAGGAACTATAATAGAGGACGTAGAATAGATCGTAACAAGTCAAAATTAGTATCATCAGATATTCTGTGTATAACGTTTTACAAAGTTATCTGTTATGTATCAAGTTTTTACAATGTTTGAATCACACGACGTCTACACCATGAAAATTAAAGTAGATCTTGATGATAGTAGGTACTATTTAATAACAGAATATGTTATAGCACGTAATTCTTACCAGTTTGTTCTGTTACAGATATTATATCGTCACTACTGGGCCCATATCCAATGATAGTCGCTGCTTTAATTGTAATGTTGTAAGCAGTATATGGTATTAACCCTCCAAGAACTGATACTGTTTTACCGTCACTAACTTGTGTGCTTCCGCCATGTCTCCATTTTGTTGAGTAATAGGAAATGTTATAACTCATAATAACACCGTTTCGATGGGATAGTGGTGGCGGCAACCACGTAACAGAAATTGACCACGGAGTTGTGGATATAACGCTAATATTTGTTGGAGGTGCACTAGGAACTATGATACAACATGCAAAAGAGGATTATAACTGGTAGAAATTTACATTTTCGAATATTACACTAGGTATTACTGTAATTCGAAATCTCAGTATTCAAAAGTAATCATGCAAAAATACTGGCTCATTCAGACGGTACTACTAGAAGATAGCACATTTAAAATCTAATCTATAATGTACGTAATCGTGAACGTATCGCGATTAATACAACACAATTATTTTTATTTACGAATTTACTTACCATCTTCATGAGTTGTGCCATTTATAATCATTCCCATTGGACCTATCAGGCCATACTTAATATTATATGGTATGACCTGGTAAAAATAAACTTGATTTTCTTCTAAATTGGTAGAATCAAAACTAGTACTTCCTCCATCATACAAAACTGCTGATTGTATATCAGTGACATTATAAGGGTAAGTAGCTTTCCACTGGTACAATCGGTAGTTGATTTGACCGTTCGGTAGCTTAGGTGGTGTCCATTTTATTCGAATAGTGGTAGAATTATATCCCAATGCATATAGATTATTGACAGTATCTTCAGGATCTGTAATAATTACATAAAGATAATCGGATAAGATGAGTTACTTCTAAAACAGTAACAGTACATATCGGGTTTACTTGCAGTTTAGAAGTGATGATATCATCAGTCATATGAATACGCTGATATATACTAATTTAACATAGGAATAATTTTTTAGTATTGACTATTTTGTACTTGTTTCATTAGTTGTGGACGAAGTGGATATTATTCCGCTATTACCAACAGCATTACTTGCCCAGACCAAAATATAATAGAAGGTGTTAGGTTTTAATCCGCTAAAATTGACTGATGTTATCGTTGGAGGCACGACACAGGCGTTAGTGACGATGCTTGATGAACAGTTAATTGCAATTGTTCGATTATCGACATTAGTAATGGTTACAGAATAGTTAGTTAACGGCGTATTTCCAGTAAATATAGGAAAATCCCAGGATATTGTCAAGGAACGTGGCATGATATTTGATATTTGCACACTTTGTACAGACCACGGTGGTTCTAGCATTTTAATCATAACCCCCAAAAAGAAGTTTAACGTTTAAATCACGCTATAGCTTAGTAGAATAAATACAATTTTATATCTCCGTCTTTCTTCAGTAATAATAATAGCAAGGGAGTCGCAATAAATCCTCAGGTTAATTCATTACAACTAAAGTATTACAACAAATAAAGATTTGTTTGCCAACGCACCGTATTAAACATGCTATAACAAAAATAATAATCTAAATAACATTATATCGTGATAATTATTTCTAATGAGCTAATATAATAAAAAAAAGTCGAGGTAATGAGGATTTAAACGATAATAGTGATAATTCATTATTTAATTGTACTGTTGAAATATACTGAGGTAAATATTTCACTGATTTTATACGTCTATCTAAATTGTTTTATATACTATGGGATCAAGCTGTATTCCGTCTACAGTATAATATATAAAACTAATCATTAACGGAGTCTTTTAATATTACAGTAAACTAAAACTTGACTACTCGTATCGTATTAAAATAGTAGACTAAATTTTTGACGTGACTATCTTTAGATGTAAGATATAGTATGGTGATAATATAGGCTCTGCTAAGGTTTCATGACTGAAATAATTGTAATAGTGGGTCTTGATTGCTTACCTAATATTGTAAGTGAAATAAGTTCAGTATTACTGCTTGTATAATTATTTGACATAGCACAGCTATAATTGCCAGCGTCTTCGTGGGTTGATGCATCAATAGTTAACGTGGTCATAACCGATGATGAAGCGATTTTGTTAATAGAGATAGAATAATTAAGGTTATTTAAGACAGTGCCATTTCTTTTCCAAGTAGCTGTAGTAGCAAGAGGTATGCCTGAACAACTACAGATCAAGCTGAATTTTTGGTCGATAGGAGCATCTACTATTGTGTTCGGTGAGGTTACAACCAATGCAGCTATAATTAATTAAAGTTAGAAACTCCAGTTCAATACATGACATTTAAACTAAACATTGTATAAGAAAAGAAGACAATTTGATTGTTTGCCCTTTACAATTTATACTACTAGACTGGCTAAGCAGTTAGAATGTTTAAATGAGCGATTATACTTCAAGCAAGAAGTCACTTTCTAAAGTCCAGTCAAAATGAACAAATTTGACATCCACAGAGAAATCGCTAAGATCACGCCAATTCTTAACCATGTATCTCGGTAATAAAATTGTAAATATACTGAAAATTTATTTGACATTTTGCTACCGATAGTAAGTTAGCCATTTGCTACTTTACGAGATATTGTCATACCAATAACAGACCTAAGCTACTTCTTACTTGGATCGAAAATTTAGACATGCTATAGACTAGTATGCTAGTAGGTAAGTAGTAACATAAATTTGCAATGTCTGGTATTACTTGAACTTACTATAGACGATAATGGTAGCAACATTGCTTGATATATTTCCAGCAGCATTTCGAAATAAACATTGGTATTTTCCGGACTGTTTGGTTGTAACATTAATAAGCGATAGTATTTCTTGATCATTTGATGATGTAATGACAGCACCATTTCGTGTCCAAGTAATATTCGGCTGTGGATAGCCATCGCTGCTACAGTTCAAGGATATAGATGTACCTACGTAGATATTAGCACTTTGTGGCGAAGCGATCACGAAGGGTTTTGCTACATCATTAAAAATGATCACAAAATATTTTATATTTCATTAATAATCAATGCAAATTTTGATTTATAATACCTTATGATGTTAATAACTCTATACAGCGGCCTAAGCACACAGTTTAAGAGAACACAGGTCGTTTGGGCTTATTAGTCTATAATACTGATCGACTTACTGTACACAGTAATGTCCATATTACTGCTAGCACTACCAATAAGGTTGGTACTGGTACAGTTATAGCTTCCAGCGTCCATCTCAGTTACGTTGGTTAATAATATTTGGCTTTGGTTATACGACGTCGATAAGTAAGTTGTTCTATTAATTTCGATACCATCTTTATACCATGTAAAAGTGGGTACAGGATTTGCGTTTGCTTGGCAATTTAATATTATTGCGCTATTTTCTATAACTGATTGGCTAGAGGATGTAAGTTCTGTTATAATACGAGGTGCAACTGTAGAATCGGGTACATCATTCACGTATTTTTAATAATATGTAGTAGAAAGAATATAGACGTCCATATTAGTAATTGTTTAAAATCTAACTGTCAGTGATATATATCAGATTTTGAGCATTAAAGTTATTGTTTCATAAAAGGTTTTTGTGCATTCATCGCAGTAAATCGACGCGATGCAGTTGATTATATGTGTTTCAGCTGATATAACTGATACTTAAATTAAAATATGTCTATATGTTTCGGATAAATTGAATTTTTTTAAAATGAGTAACAATTATACTTACAAAATAGAATAGTTATGAAAAGTTATTTTAATATAGATAGCGTACAATTTATCTGGCAAACATTTAGTTAGACTAAGTTTTCTCGCAGTCAATCAAATTATTCTCCATGGCGTGTTTCATATAATAGTAAATCAATTTCAAGTGATAATTACGGGTACTTGTCTGATTCACTTACATTGAACTTCAACCCGGCTAGCCATACTAGTAATATTTCCAAGTCTGTTAGTTAATTTGCACTGGTAAAATCCGTCATCGCCAATATTAGCTGAGAAGATAACGAGTGTCGCCGTACGATTGGTACTACTTGCATTAGTATAGGTAGTGAAATCAGAAGTCGTTGGCTGATTGTTTTTGAGCCATGTTACGCTAAAGATCGGTAAACTAGTTCCTGTACATTGCAGTTCGATTCTATCGCCTTCGACAATAGTAGTATTGCTAGGATTAAGGAGTATTTTTGGAGCATCTAATGTGATGATTTCACAGGTTATTAGAAGAACGTCATAATTACAAAAATTGGTGCATATGATATTAACTACATTAGATAAATGACTATTATATTAAGATCATATAATTATTGATTAGTGTTGGAATATAGTAACATCTTCTATTGGCTATTTTATAAGTCTTTATCAATTACGCAGTAAATATCAATATTCTGGTAGACTTACAATAAACAATCACAATTGCATCCATTGTCGTACTCGCGCCAGCAGAATTTTGTCCTCTACATTTATAACTGCCACTGTCCGAAATTGACGTATTATTTATAAGTAGAGTAGACAACCCGCTCGGCTCAGTGGAATAAGAGGAGTCCAGTAATTTTTTGTTATCTTTAAGCCAAGAAATAGTAGGACTAGGTTCGCCTTGTATTTGACATACTAGTTTAAATGTATCACCAGAGTCGATGGTAACATTCAATGGATTTTGGACAATAAATGGACTAACTAAAGTAAATTTAGCAGATAAGATTGATATAGAATTTGGTTAGAAGTAACTAAAGATAGCTATAACTGTTTCGTAGCAAAAATTGAATATAAAATATTTTATTAGAAAAATTTACAAAGGAATTCTTTCGTAATTCAATGCCGAATTACGTTCGATATTAAAATGTTCTTTCTGCTCTCTACGTTATGAAATATGTCAAATATTACGATAATAATAAATACTAATACATGAAGAATTCTGATATAAAACGGATATTATTCTAGACTACACTTTGTTTTCCTATGGTGCTATCCAACTTTATTTAGATACTAGGAAACACTTAGTCTATTCCAGTGACTAGTATCCGTAGATTATGTAGTATTAATAAAGAATGATGTGGAATAGTAGAATTTTATGCTGTTATTAGAATTCAATTCTATGAAATTAGGTCTTACAGTACTACAAATCTATAAGACTGAGTTTAATCATATTAAAATATTAAATCATGATCGAAATTATATTTTGCTAAGGTAGATTTTTGTGATTATGTTAGGAAAGAGTACCAAACTGCTAATTATTTGATGACACTCGATACCGTATCTAATACAGTGTCAATTTATAAGTCCACTAGTTGTTTCTGTATACTCGTGCAGTTAACAGTTCTTTTTTTATAATAAAGAAAAGATCTGATTTGATTCAGCATAATTAGTTCTATCGTTAATGTTTAAATTAAGCGTATTAAAATGGTACTGACAAGCTGATTTTCGATAAATTACATCATATTAATAAAATTTATGATCTTATTACAGATGCGCACAATGCTATGTGATCATCAATAGTATTTCTGATTCAAGATGGTTACAATCTGAATTCTGTTACATCTTTACTGCTAATACTTGTAATCTAGGTCTGGTAATATATGCATAAAATTAGATTATCGCAATAATTCTATGATTATGAACTCAAGCTATTTCTACAATGCTTTAAGATGTAGTCATCACCGATGAAAATATAATATTTGGTGTTACTTTTGAATATAATTCTGTAATAGAATGACGATTCTGATTCTTCAATACTAAAACAGATTCATTGTACACAAGAAAGACGATATAAGTAAATACTACAGATAGTATTAACGAGCGATGTTAGTTCTGGGTTAAATCTAAATATATTGCGATGGTGTCTTAACCACATTTATTTGAAAATGATCTTTTACTGTGAAATTTTTTGTTATCGTAGCCCGATGATTTAATATCGTCACTAAGCGATAGTTTTATTAATTTGATAATTACGATAATGTCCTATTACTTTTATTACAGATTACTAGCGCTTCTTATTATCTTATTGTATGATTCTATGTATCGGCATCGACTGCATGACAGCCTCGCAATTCGTCACGATATTCGCTTTACTAACAAGTATTTTGTAGAAGGCAAAGGATGAAAGGGTGGAATGTTCAGTCAAGAGCGATCAAGCATACGAAATCTTCAAGACAACATTGACTGAGATCTCTATTCTGAGATAGCTAATCTACGCCGCCTGTACATCTTCTAAATCGATATTTCCGACGTTGTTATTGGTACTCAATCGGCAGAAAAGAATTCTAATAATGAAGAGAGGCCGATTGCCTACATATCTCACACATTGTTAAAGTATGAACTTGCATATAGCCCTGTAGAAAAAGTGTGCTTAGCCATAATTTGGTGCTTAATTATGAATGTTAAAATATTTACCTGAAAGTATTAAAACTGAGCTATATACTGATCAGAAGCTTCTAGCTTGGCTTACATTCTATACAACCCTAATAAACATCTTTCTTAGATGGTCGCTGATTGTTTCTAATTATTATATTAACATTTATGTATGAAACTAAATTTCAAAGTGGCCTTATAATTCTAATACAGATCGCCTCTCTCGATTATATCCCAAGTTATCTAGCCATGAGTAAATCATACGTAGCAGTTACTTGGTGTACTAAGATCTAAGTTGTATTTATAACTTTAATTTACAGTTAGCGATAGCAATATGTTTCGGATTACAATTGCCTCCTATAATTATCTCGTTGTATAACTCTTTGTATCTATATACTCGTAGGCTGCACTATAACTTTGTCGGGAGACTACTGTATCGTATACGGTGTAACATACTGGCTATTTACTATGATGTTATGATCAACATGTTTACTGTTTGGCATTATAATAGTCACTTGATGTTATTGCAATGTAATAGTTATTTGCTATTGATATTATTATACGAATATAGACATATTATCGTTATTCTAATGATATTGATTCTATGTAAATGTGAGATTAATCGTAAGTCTTCCTATGAGATGGTAATATTAACAAATACCAGTAAATTTATCTCTTATAGGACATTATCATAGACTAAATCTATTTACCATCTATTTACTTCGTGTATGTTATGTGTAAACAAGTTATCATAATCCTATATAAATGAGCTGATTTCTTGTAACTTTATTCATCTATCTTGTTGAGTCCTTACATCCTGTAGTGTTCTGCTTACTCTCAATAGAGTATCTTATAATATCTAATACTCTGCGAGTATATTACATACTGTACTAGTTCTATTACTATAAAATACGTATATAAGAATACTATACAACAGTGTTTGACGATTTTGGAGTGAATAAGAATGAAGATATAAAACGCTACTGTATAATTGCTCGGAAGAAAAATGAAGAGAGAATTCAGGTCAAAGCATAGTTGCTAATCTCATTTCAGTTTTATGGGAGGTTAAGACAGTCTGTATGATGTCATTCTATCTAATAACTAGCGACTACAGCACGAGTGTATTCTTGTATGTAATATTCAAGATAAAATTATTAAGTGATTCGGGCCATAATCACAATTCGCTAAAGTTATTATTTTAACATGTCAGTAAGAGCCATTGTCTTCATTGCTACAAATACAATTACTAATAACGAATCTAGATAAAATATCGTTAATTTAACTTACTTCTGACTGTTACTATTGCGGTAAAATTGTGTGTTCCAATCAAATTTTCGACGGAGCAAGTATAATTAGCTGCATCGGCCAAGGATACGTTTTGTATTCGAAGTGTAGTTAGATTAAAATAAGTATCTCTAGCGATTACGATGTTATCTTTCAACCATGTAACAGTAGCATTATTGTTAGAGGTATAGTCACAAGTTAAGACCAAATTATGTCCAGCTATTGGAAAAATGTCACCAATAATTGATTTGACAACAGGTTTGGCTATAATAAAGAGTAAGTAGAATTATTGGCACGGATTATAGAGATGATAAAATTACTAATGATAAATGTAACACTTACTGTAGACAATAATTTGAGCTGATGCACTATTTAGTAAGCCAATACTAGTGCAGAACTGGCAATAATATGATCCAGCATTACTAGAAGAACTTGAGGTAACAGTTAATGTTGAATTGCCAGAATATGGAGCTCTTTGCACATTCGCGGTGATCAGTATATTATCTTTATACCAAACAACGGATAATGATGGATAACCGATTGCACTGCAGGTTAAGTTAAATCCTTGATTTTCATGTACTATTTGTGCTATTGGATTTTCAACCACAGTAATAAATGCTAAAATCAAAATAAGACATCAATAATTAATTGCACTACCATAATATTTACTGATGCTACCATTAGAACGCAGTTTCATAATTGTAATTTAATTACGCTAGTATCCATAAGCAACACTGTTTTAAAATAGTAATTACTGTATTATTAATAAGCTTACAGCGATAGGTTGCGGGAAATTGGAAACCACCAGATAGGCTAGTTAATGACCTACTAGTTGATTCACTGTGTTCTATTAATCCAAATCTCACAGTGGGCGTGATATGCTTGATAAAATAACCATTACCACTCGAAGAAACGGTGGTGGATGTGATAGCATAATTAACACCTGCTGCTGCTCGTTCATTCCATATTACGCCATGGGAACTGAGTGGTTGATTATTTAGACGAATTCCATCTTTATAACTAGTTGGAATAATAATAGTTATAAATGGATATGCAGTATAGAGCGGAGATGTTCTTTTAATGTACATGAAGTAGTTAGTCATGAATTGATCGATTGCAGGCACAATGTTCATGGATGGTTGACTTGGAGAACCAACACTTTTTACGCCTCGATCGTAATGCATGAGTAAGCAACGTTCACTGCATTTTAATACTGTAGCTCTTGGAATTGTGAGAGTAAATTCGTAATAATCCCCTTTATTGATAGTAGTAGACAAGCTGAGCTGTGTTGCTGTGATAACAGTGTTATCATATGCTCCAATAACGCGGTATACATCTGCGACTCTTTGATTATTAATAATGAGGACATAAATGCTCCCTAAACGTTCCACGGATGGATATTGAGCAATTAAGTAATTACATGTAGATTGCCCTTCCAATAACGCTGCACACATATTGTTACCAAATACGGCTATTGGTTTATTAGCTGAGACTTGTGTACCGGTAAAATCTGTTAAAGCACTATAATAGAAGACTTCATGCTTATTTAAGGTGATATTGACCGGATCAGTTAATGATGCAGTTTGTGAATTGAATGTTAACGTAGCTGAAGTACGTATACTAATGGCAGTGTTGTCTTCGGTTGCTACAATACTAAATCGCGAATTTCCCGTTGTGCTATTGTATAGCCCTATAACATACTCTTTGCCATATGTTCTGACTGGTAATGCACGATATGCATCTTGTTTCGTCGACCTGGATTGGTATACTCCTACAGAAACATCTTGATCGGCAAAGATGTTTATAATTCTGCTGGAAACTCCGATAGTTTGAAGTGTAGTGCTTATACTCGGGGTTATAGTCAAAGTTTCCCATGCGGGTATCGAATAAGATGTAGCCTTATTATCGACTTTAGTAGTTACAATGACTTCACATGGATGATCGAAGGAGGTTATATGTATCCTATCGAACAGTGGGGCATCATGCATGATGACAACGTTAAATTCTCTGCCACGGCTAGATTCGTGAACATCACCTTGCCGCGATACTATAAAAGCGATCAATAAACATCAGTAAGGTTGTCAGTAAATACGTACTTTAGTACATCATGTAATAAGGGAATGCTAGCATACGGGTATAATTATCAACTTCAATAACAATATCCAATCAGACGAATCTAATTTCAAAGTTATCAAAATCGAAAATCGACGACTACGCTATCTGATTTGCTTGCAATGGAATCGTGTAGTAGGATATACTGTACCGGTAATTATTTTAAACTTTAATAATTATGATAACTCAGTGTTAGTAGGTATTATTTAGGTGCGACTGGAGTCCAAAATCGATAGCTATCTGATTTACGAATAAACAGTATTACAGAAATTTCATTTTATCAAGACAAACGAGTACAGTAGCGTATCCTAGCATAGAATTTCGATAACTACCTGATTTAGTTGTTAATTATTATTACATATCCTATCCATGCTGCTATTTGTACATATACATGATCATAACATGTTAGAATAACGCAGTCAATTTCATAACTAATTTTTTACTCTTTCTATTCCCATCGGTAACTGATCATTTTCCAACATCACATTTTATAGAATTATCCATGTATTGAACTCTAGACCTAGTAATTTCCATAATTCCTAGTATCATAATAATGCCTAGCCTAGTTAATATACAGTATAGATGCTGAACTGAAGTTCAATAGCCTTATTAATTGAATAGACCGATTAATTAACACACGTATTTCACAGTACGAGTGCTTTACGTATAGAACTAAGAAATAAGATGCTATTCATGCCATACTGGAAAAATATACATAAAGCAAAATTTTGCTAGGCAGCATTCTACTATTAACTTTAGAAAATACAAGTTCCACTTATTTCCCTTCAATATCTATTTATCTACCGACGATTTAAGTCACTACTTTAATTTCTTAAAGGGTTTAATTGATCATAATATTTTACTTTGCGCTTGAACTGTAAAAATACAGTGGATAGAAATGATGACCAGTGATAACAACTTGATCATTTTCATAGCTGGACTGCTGGTATCTTCCTTCAATCGTCAGCTACCAATTTCTTTGACGATCTACAATAGATTATGATTTATTATTAATAATGATATTATCAACGAGTGCTGTTTTATGAAAGATAGAAGGCAATTCGCTTCATCATTAAAATAACATCCACGGTTTGACAAAATATTAGCGACGGTACGGCACTGCTTTGTCATGTTTTTGCTGATCAACAACTTCAACTCATTTTAATATTTAGTCTTTGCACATTGTAGTAGTTGTTACTGTAATTTAGAAGCAAAGCCATTAATTACATATTACTAAATACTGTCAGCCCTATTATTCTATTATTCTATGATGCTACCAATAAACCTGCTATTAATTAAACTAATGATTTTTAATGAGACTATTCTTTTCGTTATTCACAAGGATAAAGGAACGGTTAGATGATGATAATTTGAGTTCATTTCTGTATGAGATCATTTAGTATGCCAGCAATACTTTCAATACTATATATAAAGCAATTGAACAAGAGCATTTGAGAATTACTTCGCTTAATTAACTGGAGGGGATGAAGGATATAATTCATATTGACGCAAAAGACGCACTATTGCAATAGCACAGTAACAGTCTACAGTATTTCCTCTAGCATTGCCATAAGGAATAAATAAACATGATCTATTCTGTTATCAAACTGGCCCTTTCCATGGTTTTAATAAATTATGACGGTAGATTTTTGATGGCGTTAAGAAGCTACAGTGGCCTATGATGACCAAAAAATGAAAAAATCAAGAATCGTAGATTTCGATCGAAATAACTGCAATTTAAGAAACTTTAGATTTAATTCTTGTTGAGTGAGAATACAGAAGTTCTTGAAAGGGCGTGTCAACATTTTTTTCATAAGCGAGGCATAGTCAAAAATCAACTACAGTAACAACTATTTAAGTGATTTTAATCCTGAGATTTAGCTGCGATTTGTACTGAGAGTGAATACACGTACATGTGCAGTCGTTGTATAACTTTTAATAATGGCATACTAGCTAATTCTGAGAGCTGGCGAGATCACGGCCAAGAGTCAACTAAAAGTTGTGACTAGAAAAATAATTTTAAACCCGAAATTCGGATTCAAGTTACTGTATATTTAATACATGTATGATTACTCGCTGTCCAATTTATTGAAGCGAATATAAGTTTAGTTTGTAATGTGTGGATTATGTTTTAAGCATTTTTCAGTTAAAAAACAGCAATTAAAGTAGGCGATTGCAGCTATGCAAGCTTTTACAATTACAGTTCTTAGTTGTAGATAGAAACGAAACAATATGGCTTTGTATCAAAAGGGAGACGTGACATTTTCGTAACTGGTAAGGGCAAATGACTGCAATGAAATTGTTTTAAATTTTAATGAGGACTTATTTTTTCTTCGAATGAAGTAGATTGGACTAGTGTTAATTAAGTAAAACATATATATTAGTGTACAATATAATCCTTAGCACAGCGCAGTGATTTCAGCTAATTACAGTAGTTTTGTACGCTACATAATTTATAGGGAAAAACACTTATTAATTAAATATCGGCAAATATATTAATGACATATTACGTTAAGGTTCACTTTAAGAGTAGAAGTAATGACGATTCACTTAGTCAAATAGCAAGGATAGTCCGTAACTAAAGGAAAATCGAGCTTAGAAAAGCCATACTTTATTATTTTAATATAATGTTTATGATTTAAATTGAGACTGATACAGGTAGTTGCAGTACATTATGCGAGAAGTATAATATACTGCTTTAATTCAAATTAGCCAAATAAATCATTTTGATTAATACTTATGTTGTACTTATGGCGAACTAAATCATTTTCTTACCGTGTTTAATTTGTTGGCAATGATAGTCGAAATCGAATTTTTTAGTTACGTGCTCTGTCAGGATTTATTTAAGAATTCTTTTCTCTATGTTATCCTCTTATATAAAATACTAATAATTCACATAAGTGGATCACAGAGG
>NW_002060955.1:1638536-1678416 GCF_000150275.1 Trichoplax adhaerens | reverse complement strand
CAATAACAAATGGGCCAATGTATTAACGAAATATTTTATGCTTTAAAACATACTGAGCTTAAAATTTTCTAGAAGGTCGCTATAGTTAATGAGATAGGATTTATTGTTTGATCATTAGAATACCGCTAGTAAGGCAGGACATTACTCTAATTTAATAATTAATCAATGTTCATCTATTACAGTAGGCTCCATTCTACAATTTAGGAAATTCTGATAGGTTATTGGCAACTTGATAGTTTTAATAATTAGATGGAATAAAAATACACCCATAGTAGTGGTTACAATTGTCGTTGTTCATAGCATTCTGTAGTGAACTTTGACCTTACCAAAATTTGTAATTGATAAAGTTCATAACTGATTCCATTAACATGTACAGAAATGGACTATTTTGTCCTTGCTTTTAGCTTTATCCTCTTTCAAGTTAGTTTTCACACATATCATTAGGCTAACGTCTACAGTTTTCTTTGTGTAGCATGTCCTTTTATTATCGTAAATCCATAATCCAAATACAGCGCTTATTCCTTATATTCCTTCGAGACAGCAGTAAATTTAAGTGAATAATGTTAAAACAAATAACTAAAGACAATAGAAGGATTGATGATTTTTTCGCTATTCTATATAACATAAAAGTAGCAGTTTGACGTCCAGACTATTATAATAACCGTACATAAAGTAAGAACTCTATCGATAACATCAATGTCTATAACCATGGCTAATTTAATTTGTTGATGCAGTAAAATTGATATTGTAAACTAGTAACTGAAGATATCTAACTGGAATATGAATCATATGCGTTAGTTAGCTTAAATTTTTGTTAGGTACTACGGTATACAATGTATTAGTCTAATTTGACCGATATGAAATATGAATACATATAAAGTACATGTGTTTAGTTAAAAAAACAATAGTTCTTGTCTATCTCTTCAGGTTACTTCACATAGATGTTTTAACACAAGAAAAGATCGCAAAAATGGCATATGTATCACGCGATCTAGTTCATGATTGGTGTTTAATGCATTGTTGGATATAGGATTACACATATGTACATGGTACAGCAGTGCAACTCTAAATATAGCTTGGATCGTGATTGTAAGACTGTACGAGAGTAGTAGTACTCGTATATTAGATTGTATGATTTTGAAGATATCTATTTGTAGAAGAGGTTTACAATACGTATTGTCTTGATACTATTGACACGTTCATATTAAGATTTCATGATAATAATAGATGACATTAATTATGTTAATACTGCGAGAGACATATAGCGATGCGTAAATAAGGAATAGCTCGCGCGATAATAAACCGTTATCTTGCGACTTAATTGGCAATATATGATTGTAATATGTAAAATTCATTCTGTAACAAAGGGTATATAAGCCGCAAGCTTTCGCTGTAACACATATAGTCCTATTGAAGCTAAAAAGTTCTTGGTAGTTGTAAGACGAACCTAATCTATGTAATAAAGTGAATTTACTAGAAACCGAAGTTTGTTTTATAATTAATAAGAAGATCACTTCATTACAACGTAGTAATCCTAATCTGACTAGTATCATTCCTATTATTATGATTGAGAGTAATATTCGCAATTATATTGAAAACCTGGAAGAAGGGCGTTGTATCGCTAGCTCATTAGTATTTAGTGATAGCCTCGAAGAATAAGAAGATATACAATTATGCAATATTCACGTATGTTATTATTAATTAAAATATTTGTATTATACTGTATTAATAAGTCTCTAACCTCCCACACTATGCCGTATGAGATTTCTTGCAACCATAGTTGATATCATATTTAATACATAATCATAATCTAAGTGATTTCTAACTCATAATATGTACCTTAGTAATACTCTTCGCAGAAATATATATTAACGCTAGCGCTAAAACAACGAAAGAGATAATGCCATAATTTTGCAACATTAATGTTGAATGTTCTAATTCCCATGTATTGCAGCGATTATATTATTGCCGCTTATTGTATTACGTTATTTATATTAAAGTATCTTGCAGTTAAATAATAAATAAATGATAGCAAATGTCTCTCTCCGCAATACGAATATCAATGTAAACATGATTCAAGTATCTAACCGAAGAAGAAGCACGACAAATCGATCAATCTAGTATCCTGTTATCAGTCCTATCCATTTACTTTATTTAAGACTTTACTATGCTAAGATAGATCTCGCTAAACGAATCATACTATAAATATTCTATTTCTATATTTCGATAGGCTACGCTTATGTAATTCAAAAACCTAGTTGGATTGAAGATTAACAGTAAAATGGACACTTTTAGGAATATTACATCGAATCGTTATATCGTTTCGTTATATCATGCTAAAGACTAGAAGTATAGGCTATATGTATTTCTGCTTAGCATCAAATAATTACAAAGTCTAATTAGTTAGCTTATAGATTTTATTTTCCGTAGTGCAGTAAATATATCTATAGTTTTTGCTAAAATTTGAAATAACGGCAATAAACCTGAGAAAAGTTGCAATTTTTCTAGTTGTTGCAATCTGTAGAGGCTCGCTATCTAGCCGTTCTGCTAGAGGTACTCCAGCTACGGTTCCTTGCTCGTGAATACTAACTACTGACACTCGACCGCATTTAAATCTAGAAAGATTCATTAACTATTGGTACTTTACATTTGTAAATCGAAATTAGCAATGGTCCTTCCTCGAGGCGACTGATCCTAAAAACTCTCGAGTAGTTGATATAGCACTCACAGGTATATGCTCATAATCCAATATAGCAGTATCGCTCTAAACTACCACGGTTGGCTACGATATAGCGGTAAGCACACGCATCTCGGTACTAACTATAATCACGATAACCAAAATGTTCAGAATTCATTACTGGTAGCCATTTTGAAGCAGCGTTTGTATCATATTCATTGCTTGACTTATCAATACTTCGTTCAACACTTGTTGCTAACCCGTTCCAAAATGCATAATCATAGTAAAAAGCCCTGAATATGAGCATGGTGATTAAATTGAGTAACTATTGTGATAATTCCCCATCAACAAGATACTCTTTCTATTCCTATACTTTTAAAGATAATTTATATTCATTTAATCTTTGTTTGGCAAATATTGGATTTGAATGAAGGACTGGCGCAGCAAAGATATAGCTGTGATGATTCTGCATAGAAAAAATATCAACTTCAGTTAGCGATAACTAATCAGTGAACGAAGACTTACAGTATTTAAAACTCCAAGCACTATTTAAGTCGATTAATAAACAAAATAGATCCAAACATTAAAAAGAACAAATTAGAAAGAAAGACTTTATGGACATAGCTGATATCTCAATTTCAACTATTGTTATTTTTACTCTCAAAATACAATCTTCAATTTTACGCTACCTTTTCATCTTGATTAATTAATTCTGTCACAAGGATTGTAATGCTACCTATTATCAATGCATACAAAATCGAATAGACAGTAATTTACTAGCTCTTCAAGATTTTATCTTTGTCAGTACGGCCGATGCTTATTTCTTACCATCGTAACTTATGCCTGGCTAAGAAATAAACCTTAATACTGATCAAATATCAGTTTCTTTGACCAATTCGATCACTAATACCTACGTGAATCATAGAATAAGAAATATCATGCTCTTTGAGCCAGATAATTTGCTGGGAGCTAATATAACTTCACTGTTAATAACTTGCTTGCTCTGAGTATTAAGAAATAGAACTTCCAAATTGCTTTTTTCGGTTAGCCTAAAATTAACAAAAGGAGAGATAATAAAAGATCAAGGCAGCAACATTATTAAACGGATAGAAATTTTGCGGATTATAATCATATCCTGACAGGTCTATCCTCTGTGCAATCTTTCCGAAAAAGAGCAAACTTCATTCATTCACAGGTAAAATAGAGCCAATACTTTAGCAATACGAATATAAAGATATAGTACCCTTTATAATTATTCCCTAACAGCTCTATCCTTAGTGTAATTATTACAGAAATTAGCAAGCTTGATCGATTTATATATGCCTTTTGGTGCTACAGTAGTAATACTGTATACATGCTAGTATGTAATGCCAAATTATGCTTCGTTCTATAGCAGTGAAAACTAATATACTAGGCTAAAAACGTTTACAGCTGAGATTTAAAGATTAACTTTGTTTAACCTATGCCCATCATAGCATCTTGACAAGCATTTCAATCATTTAAGAAGTTACTAGAACTGTTAGCGCTTGCATCCAAAAATAAAGTACAAAGAATCAATTCTTTAGATATTTCAAGGTAGGCTGATAATGGAAATCGAGGTAAAATCTGCTCTTACTGGACACTCTGTGGACCGCTATTATCAAATGGTTGCATGGAAAGCCTGACATTATAGCATTAAAGTATTTATCGAAAGCTTGTAATCCACTCGACATCATCATCGCCATTGGGCATCGATTTAAGTCGTTCTACAGTTCGTGTCCAATGCGACAATGCCAAATGGAAATTGCGCTTGTTCTACGCTTTATCACCATTCTCACCTTCTCCTTGTAAGTTTTTGATGTCGTCTAGGATACTTGACTTTGATGCAAGATGATCCAAAATGGATTTAAGTAAACCAAAATAAATGGATACAATATCACTCAATACTGTGCACTCGTCTATAGCACACTAGTTGAAGTAGAGTTAAAATGGGCAGGATTTCGATTATTCCGGTCAATTGCAATTGCAATGAACGATGATTGCAACAACTTTCTTTTCCACCTTCCTGTCAACCTTTTCTATCCATATTCTGCGTTTGTATAAGTAGCTCTCCATGCCAATTGCTATTCATTTCCTTTTAGCGACCGTGTAGTTTGCGTAATTCTGGTGATACCATTACAAGATGGATTAATTTGCATAATTAACTACAAATAATATCTATCATGGATTGCATATCATGAATAAAAGATGAGAATATTAGGAAAAGACAATTGGCGCCGTAGGAATACAGCCAATACGAATCAGTAGCATTCGAATCCTATAAATACATAACCAATACATAAATTTAGTCACAGCTGTTTCTTGATCATCTCCATCCCACTATTGAATCAAACTGCCTAGATATTAGTCTATGAAATAGTATCAGATGGAATAGTAGTACCATTAGATATAATTGCACATTTTATTGATAAATACATCATTGAGAGGGATTAAAAGAGCGTATGAATAGCTTAATAATTAAATTAGGTAAGTAAACTAGGAAAAGAAATACAATAATAATGTAGAATTGTAGATTCATACATAATAAATCAAAGTCGATTAAAAGAATAATCGAAATAAATAAAATAATCTCTTCGTAAAACAAAGCAATATGAAATGCATGAAAATATGTGTAGCCTGTACAATATACGGCTTTTATAGATATAGGCAATAATATCAGTAAGTTACCCTTGCTACTTGCATATTACTAAAAGCAATGCATACTGATATAGTCTTCGATTTTTTAATTAATATTGCGTTTAAATGAAGGACAGCCTAAGCAAAGAAACAGGTGTGACGATTTTACTCAGAGAACATATAAATTCCTAATAATGATCCCCAATAATCTAGAATATACAACCGTTAAAAACTTTAGATATAGTGTTAGGTATTATTTCCTCAAAGAGACTCAACTTTGACGCAGGCCTAGCCGTCGTGAATTAGGATAGCCAAAGTCAGTGTACTCATCTACAGTTGTTGGAGTAAAGTGGGCACAATTCGGATTATTCTAGTCAAGTTCAGTTAGATTCAACGATGGTGCATGTTACGATCATCGGATATCAAGGGAGGTTAGTGGTCCTCATAGGAAAATACAACACTCTTTGTAACGTACAGTTGGAGATCTTTATTGCTGCCAAAGCGGTATTGTAGATCTGACTACCTCTGTAATTTTAATTACAAATGGCATTCGCCAACTCCTCTTTTTATGGTCTACACCATAGTGTATCATAAGATAATATGCTATATATCTTACTGTCTTATGCAATACTATTCGTATAGGTCTACGTACATTTAATTCATTTTAAATTCATTTCCTTGTTTTCGATATAGTAGACCATTCCTTTGTTTATTCCAAATAACAAGTGCTATTTACTGTCTAGCATGAATATGTGAAACTAAAAGTTAAATAATAAGAAGGTGAAATCTTGTTTACAAATCTTAATTTGCAATATTTACAGACTAGTGTAGCTGGACATGATTCTCTGTGAAGAATTGAATAT
Organism: Trichoplax adhaerens; assembly: GCF_000150275.1. NCBI lineage: Eukaryota > Metazoa > Placozoa > Uniplacotomia > Trichoplacea > Trichoplacidae > Trichoplax > Trichoplax adhaerens. The sequence goes on along the minus strand of NW_002060955.1, from coordinate 1,672,221 downwards.
CTACAACAAATTTCATAATAATAGACTGTAGCCAGTTGACTATCTAGTATATTAAATTCATCATAGCACAGGAAATAAATGTATCAGCTGTTGCCAAATTGATAATATTATACAAAGTCTAAATAAAATTACAATTTCGTTGTTCTGCTATTGCTCCATGGCAGTGTCGAGATTGAATATCGCAAAGTGAAATATAATTCATGGAATCAATTTTTTTTTAGTACGAGTCGTATACTAAAATAGTTCTAGACTAATTCAAGAATTCATGACCTGCAACTAAAGAAAGATTTCGAGTATTTTGATCGTGCACAATGTGCATTTTTAATATCGAATTTCCATTTTGTTTGTTACTACTGCATTAATAATAGACATAATTGACTGGGCTGAAGAAACAGAGAGGATCGATTACGTAAATATCACCATCATATCAATTTACTTATAAGTATCCATATTTGGTTGCATACCCTATTTCTACACTGTTTTACTGTCATCTCAAGACCAAAATCTCTTTGAATATCAACATTAAAGTGAACGCATTTTGCAATTTTGCATTGGATCGACGCATCATTTTATAGTACCCTTCAAAGTAGATCACTTAATAAAAGCAAATCCTGCAGCTCTTACAAATAAGTAATTAATATACCTCCACCGACAAGACAAATATCTTAATGTAGATGACTGTATTGTTAAACTAGTAAGCTGGCTGGAGCCATCATGGCTAAACGTGGTATTTAGAGCAGTTAAAACGTTCAATAAAAATACACAAATAAGATGGCAAAACACAAATAATGTTGATAACTTAAACATCAATTAAAACAAATTATCGCCTAAACTTAGTCATTAAAATTATAAAAAACAAAAAAAACAACTGACGTTACGTTAAAGCTATAATCGACGACAAAGAGTCAGTGCTATCATTGAACGTATAACTAAATGGTATAGCAGCAAATAATGAAATAACTACCAAAGTTCAACAATTTATCCTTTTACCTACTTTGTCAATTCATTTCAAAACAATTACAATAGTTTGATGCTAACATTTAAAAACTAAATGAAGATTACAATAGCAACGACAAAAGTAACTTATCATTTGATTAGTATTGCTATCTAGCTAATGATATTTAACAGCTTAAGACTTGGATAAAGTAACTGGATTTCCCTGTCGTACTTTTTAACACTCCTTAACAACATGCTCCGATAGTCATGGTAGATTATTTCAAAGATAGAAATGCAGTATTTTGCTGTCGTAGATTTTCTATTACAAGTGTTGACCTATATAAAAAGCTTCAATACATCGAGTATTGATGCATGATGACTATAATATCCATTAATAATTATAATATGTTTCAAGAGTCAGTGGTGGATTTTATACTGCTGCGGTAGCTTGCTCAGGACGAGCTGGTTTGTGGATTGAGACAGGTCTTTGTGGTGTACGACAGCAAAGATATGCTGCAAATTCTTCACGCATTACGCCATTGGTCTAGTGATTTCGAACCAACTTGAACGTTTAAACAGTTGGCCCATGGCTTCCAAAGAAACACCCTATTAATCAGGCAATCCAACAATGTTATCACATAGATATATACGTTAATATACTCTACATTTCAATACAACAAATAAAAACAGAATTAATTTTATTGAGATATCTCAATCTGTTTACTTAATGCTAATGACCTTAGTTTCTGGAACAAGCAACCATGTGAAGAAGAAGGCAGCAGTACAGAATACTCCCATCAAGATAAACATTCCTTGAACGTTAAGAACATTCGGCTGCAAAAGCAATGGCGTAATTTGTGCAACGACAAAAACTCCGATCCAGTTGGTAAGAGTTGTAATACTGACAGCTTTGCCTGGAATTACAATTTCAAAATATTACACGATAGTAGTAACTAAACTCAGCATTATACTCTATGATAGTATACGAGACAGCCAAGTACTTACCACGTAGACGAAGTGGGAAGATTTCACTAGTAATAACCCATGCACAAGGTCTGTAAATAAATCGAATATCATTACGCAAGTGTAAATGCAAGATATTAGAAAACACTATCTACATCAATACTTTCACGATTAATAGACTGAAAACTTACCCCCAGGAATAGGCAAAGCTGTTAACATATAAGCAGACCAAGACGACAATAACGATACCAACACCAACATTTTGACTAACATCGACGGCGTAAATTAAAGCACCAGCAAAGAATAGGGAAATAACCATGCCAATAGCACCAACTAACATTAAGAATTTTCGACCAACCTGTTACAGTATTGAATATATATCAGTATCAATGCGATAAGAATTACAGATTGCAGCATCTATACTTTATCTGGGTTATGGAAGACTACTTAGCAGGGTAGTCTTTCACTGCAGTAGGCAAATATCTGACTTACCTTGTCGATGATATAAAGAGCAATAAATGTGCTCAAAAAGTTAATAACACCAACGACTGCGGTCGAAATAAGAGGAGGTACACCAACATGATCGAAAATGATTGGTGAATAGTACCTGCACATCCAATTTGTCACATATTACATAATTTTGTAATAATATTTTTTTACAGCATAAAATTATTTCGTTGTTGCAAATGTTAATTAACTTAATATGTAATAGGACTTACATTACAACATTAATACCGCTAAATTGTTGAAAGAATTGACAACCGCAACCGATGACAACTCTATATAAATAAATAGCATAAAAAAATCAGTATCAATTTTAAGGTATAATATGACTCAAATTTTATTACCTCTTAGCTGAATCTGGAGCGCAGAATACTTCATTCCAAGTACCTTCACCAATAGCTCTTTCGGCCTCGATGCTATCGACAATTTCGTCAAGTTCCTCCTGTGCGACATTGGCATTTTGGCCATGAGCACCAGCTCGCAAACGCTGCAATACACTTAGCGCTTTGCCAGTTTCACCATTCTTTACTAGCCATCTAGCAAAAGTAGAATTGGATTTAAATAGCAGTTATCGACGGTAACTATTTTATTCTTATTTTCTTATGGCTACATGCTAACGAATCATATAAATGTATGCAAACACATACTGAACGATCTTGTATAATTTCTACTTTTCTAATTTCCAATTATCGATTGGGTACGGTATACATTCAAGTAAACATGACTCTTGAAGGATATTCTATCCCTTACCTAGGGCTTTCAGGCAACATGAGCATACCAATAACAAGAATGATTGAGAAAACAGATTGCAAACCAAGAGAGATACGCCATCCAATCTCGACACCTTCTACAGCTAAATTAACCAAGAAGCTGATCTAATTGACCAAAATTATTTGCAACTGAGTAAACATCCACGCAGTCTATATGACAATGTGAATATAAAAATGGATTTTATAATTACCATAATTCCAAAGGTGATACTGAGTTGTTGTAAAGATACTAAACGACCACGAAGTTCTTTCGGTGAAATTTCAGCGTTAAATAATGGCACAACCATACTCATGATACCGACACCTAGACCAGCTGCAACACGGCCGACGATCATCATCCTAATGGTAATAAAATTTTGAAATTTTCGATGTCCATTTATTATTTGGCAAAAAGCGTCGAACGGTAATTAATAACAATTAAATCAGTCTTATTATTCGTGTACGTACCACAAATAGATTGCGGCACCTTGGAAGACACCGCCGACGGTAAAGATGGTAGATCCCACAAGAACAGTCATTTTTCTTCCAAACACATCGGACAACCCTATATCATTTAATTGTAGGTGTTAGTTTGCTAAGTGGTAATTCATAATAATTATAATAAATACGCGTGTGTCAACAAGGTATTTTATATACTGTGAGAAAAGTATGACTTTGCTACTGTAGAAAGACTTTTGCAGTATATAATTACTGCACTTACATCCGGCACTTAATGCACCAACCATACAGCCAAGAGAGAAAGATGAGACAATAATTCCCTAAACAGTTAATAGATCGATATACGAGTACGTGTTAATTACTGCAAATCATTTTGTTCCTTTGGCAATTAACCAATAAAATAGTTGTATTTGTGGTTGCATAACATTTGGCTAAGCGCTAAATTAACGTTATTTTTATTATAGGATTCAAATTGACAACATGTTCGTTATCAAAAGTTGCGTGTATGTTGTGTAGTAAAAATTTTTCATCGTACTGAATGCACGAATAACTGTAGTAAGCTAAGCTGCTTTTAGAATAGCGATTATGTTATTATTTATGAACATTTGGTATGTCTACCGTCAGGAGTTACTTTTAAAATAAATTACTGTCCTTTATTCAGTAGACCCTACCCCTACTGATTATTATGTACTACATTTTATGACGCACAATCACTCTAAATAAAATCAGTACAAGACGGAAATTAAGAGGCTGGATAACTGCACTGTACTGTACATTATAGTACAAGGTAGGTTATAGCCATTTGTGTATCGGATATCAAATTGGACAATTGAGTGCTTTCAATATTTCTCGTCATCATGAAAGGTACCGTATGTAGGATTAATTTCGACAGAATTTTCAATGAATAACTGCGATGATTTAATTACAGGACAGGCACATAGCACTTTGTGTCTTTGTGCAGTAGGGAAAAACCCCCAAAATGGCATGGTAATGAGAAATGCTGTCCGTATACAACACTTACAATTGCACTGGCAAGATCTTCACCTTCTCCTTCAGTACTGTTGGGAGGTAAGCCCATGCTAATTCTGAATGGTCGCATATTTGTGACACCACCGATGATACTATAATGGAAAAGATGATCAACGTCATATTAGTAACTACCACTGTAAGTGTAGTGATATTCATTTTCGAGAACAGAGTACAAACAATTTAATTTTCTTTTCATCTATAATTGCATTGACAGGCAAATTATAATCATATCATAATATATATAATATATCGATAGTAAGACAAGAGGGAGCGACACAAGGCGGTATCGATCGGAAGTAGTAAAAGTGAGTAAATGCTACAAGTTTCAAATAGAAATTTCTATAAGTCTTTTTGCATTAGCGATACAAGAGTGAGATTAGCAAAGAATATTAGTATTTAGTGGACTAAAAGGCTTTTCGAATGAATTTTCAAAGTCAGCAGCGAAGTATTTGGTTTCTTTTGAATACAGTACAGTAATTATTCACGTTGTCATGTTTCATTTTGAAGTTTCAAATCATGGTGAACCATCATCTATAAACTGACTAGACTGTCGACTTGACAGTATCCTATGTATATCAGTTGGGGAGAGTTGCAATTCATCATTCTTTTCCACATACAAGTAGTGGTTTTCTTCAACAAATATCTACTCACTACTATACAATTGTACGGCGAGTATTACAGTATGTAATTTTATTGAGAAGCTGTGATCCATTGTAGCTATTCCGTTGATGCCCATCTACAGAGTTTATGCGTCTGACTTTATTGCATATTCGATACACTTCAACACCCTTGTCAGATGTCCCGGATTATATCAATTATCGTCCATTAGTTGATGTCTGCATTGTACAATAAGTTGTCAAGGTAAGACTGTATAGTATCACCCAAATAGGATCGTCGCTATAGAAAGATCGAGACTAAGAAGAGGATACATTGGCTAGAATGTATGACTACCGAAGCGTAACTGATTACGTGATTGTCGACTTCTTTCACGTCAATGTTAGTATTAATAAGTTGACTCAATTCTTTGTCCTTTCAATGGAGATTAATCCATGTATTTATTTTTGGGCATTATCCATGCTGATGGAAAGGATAAGAAATGATTAATAGAAATACATGATGTAAAAATACTCTTGGGTAGCTTGTATATCAGCCACCGTACGCTATTAGGGGTAGGATAGTATTCGATCGAGATGTTACCATCATGGTGATAAGACTCGATCGGAATCGTTGAAGAGTCTACAGTAAATTATAGTATTATTTGGGAAGGTGTGTCTACCAACTTTGCCGATTAATTAATTCATGACAAGAATGGAAGTAGTTTTATTGTAATCCATGTTTGGATTACTGGCAAGAATTGTCCTTACTCAGCTACTTTTTGGAGTAAGATAGAAACAAGTCGAGTCTAGCAGATGTCGATGTATTCAACTGCTTCAATTGGATAAAGTCGATCAACCTATCCTATATTCAGGACACCATTGGCCAATCAGAAGGGAATGCTACTCTCCACTTATGTAGACAGGGCAAATGATGGCTTGGAAATGACTTTGGGGGTTGGTATTGATCTTGTTTTCAGGGTTTTTTTTTTTATTATTTTTCTCATTGATAGAATCCCCATTTGTTTTGTCGATATGTTGGCTTTTAGCCGGGGTCATTGATAGTGGAAATATTGACGTTGAAAAGTGATTTTTGACTGACGTGGCTGAATGGGTTCAATCATTTGACATTGGTTGAAAGTGAGAGATGGAGTTTACTTGGACGCAGTTGGTTTTTCTTCCAAGCTATAGTCCATGACTTCGAGATAGCATTCATTGATGAGTAGACATTTCAAGAACTGAATTGATGATGTATCAAAGTAGGCAAGGTTGCTGTAGACATTGAATAAGGTGGATCAACATGGCCATCAGGAAATGGTACGATCGTTTGTTGCGTCATGTCGAGACGATCGTAGTTCAAAACGGCCGTACACCAGTAGTTGACTGTGGGCAACACTGCGACAACAATCTTTCTCATCATTCTATCCATGTCGTCTTACAGTACTGGAGTGGCTGTTTGATGCTGAGAAAAAGGAAATGCTTTTCTCGGCCCTGGACGATCGCAGTCACAACGGCCGTACAGGAGCACAAGTAGTTGACTGTGGGCAACACTGCGACGACAATCCTTCTCATCATTCTATCCATGTCGTCTTACAGTACTGGAGTGGCTGTTTGATGCTGAGAAAAAGGAAATGCTTTTCTCGGCCCTGGACGATCGCAGTCACAACGGCCGTACACAAGTAGTTGACTGTGGGCAACACTGCGACAACAATCCTTCTCATCATGCTATCCATGTCGTCTTACAGTACTGGAGTGGCTGTTTGATGCTGAGAAAAGGGAAATGCTTTTCTCGGCTCCGGTAGGGCGTGCTTGAGGGTTAATTCTAGTCTGTACAGTAAGTAATCCTTCATGGGACAGCCACAATCATCCATCCATTATGACTACACAATACTGTAGCAAAGAGTTTCCGAGTGTCAAGACTGTGTCAGATATTAGCCTGGGCTGATGTCAACGGTAGCAAAAGAAAGTACGTGACCTTTCCACCTTGTACCGCAATACTGTCCTATGCACGCGATATAGCCTAGACTCCATATTGGTGTCATTCCAATAAGGCAAGGGAAGGGCGCGACCAACGGCAACATTGTAACGTCGTTGTCAATTGGTGTCCAAGTGCATCACCTGGTGTAGCGTGTGACTGGATGCAGTCCGTACTGATTGTACCAGCACGTAGTCAGCGCAAAACCTTTGTATCGCTGGCCTACTACGTTGGACCGCTGGAACAATTGTCACAATTGCAGTCCAACAAAACAACTGCAAAATAAATAAATAATGCAAACAATAGACAAAAGTACACATCTTCAAAGCTGGAGACGGCCATGGAAAAATTTCCCCCTCCCTATCAAAAATGGTTGGAGAGGCTGCTGTTGGTAATGAAGTCGTTACAAGTGCTGGACTGAAGAAAATGCTTTGAAAGGGACAAAAGTACACATCTTCAAAGCTGGAGACAGCCATGGAAAAATTTCCCCCCTCCCTATCAAAAATGGTTGGAGAGGCTGCTGTTGGTAATGAAGTCGTTACAAGTGCTGGACTGAAGAAAATGCTTTGAAAGGGACAAAAGTACACATCTTCAAAGCTGGAGACAGCCATGGAAAAATTTCCCCCCTCCCTATCAAAAATGGTTGGAGAGGCTGCTGTTGGTAATGAAGTCGTTACAAGTGCTGGACTGAAGAAAATGCTTTGAAAGGGACAAAAGTACACATCTTCAAAGCTGGAGACAGCCATGGAAAAATTTCCCCCCTCCCTATCAAAAATGGTTGGAGAGGCTGCTGTTGGTAATGAAGTCGTTACAAGTGCTGGACTGAAGAAAATGCTTTGAAAGGGACAAAAGTACACATCTTCAAAGCTGGAGACAGCCATGGAAAAATTTCCCCCCTCCCTATCAAAAATGGTTGGAGAGGCTGCTGTTGGTAATGAAGTCGTTACAAGTGCTGGACTGAAGAAAATGCTTTGAAAGGGACAAAAGTACACATCTTCAAAGCTGGAGACAGCCATGGAAAAGTTTCCCCCTCCCTATCAAAAATGGTTGGAGAGGCTGCTGTTGGTAATGAAGTCGTTACAAGTGCTGGACTGAAGAAAATGCTTTGAAAGGGACAAAAGTACACATCTTCAAAGCTGGAGACAGCCATGGAAAAGTTTCCCCCTCCCTATCAAAAATGGTTGGAGAGGCTGCTGTTGGTAATGAAATCGTTACAAGTGCTGGACTGATGAAAATGCTTTGAAAGGGACAAAATAGACAAAAGTACACATCTTCAAAGCTGGAGACAACCATGGAAAAATTTCCCCCCTCCCCGTCCAAAATGGCTGGAGAGGCTGCTGTTAGTAATGAAGTCGTTACAAGTGCTGGACTGATGAAAATGCTTTGAAAGGGACGTTAGTCGATAGCAATTGGAAGCAATAGTTGGAGCGGGCGGGCCTGAATAGGCAGCATTTTTGCATGTACAGAGTACTACACTTGTATAAAGTTGCCTATTTTAATTTTTAATTCAATTAAGATGAACTTCAAAGGTACTGTAGTCATCTCTCTATACATGCATAATTCAATCATCCAAGGATATCGTCTACGCATCACCTTCATTTCTTTCAATATCGACGAGAGGAATTGAAATCATTCAAGATGTTGCTAACCACATTAATTTTTTGTTCCATGAATCACCAAAGCAAAGGACCAGTTGTACTGTACATTGTACAACCGTCAGGCTCCGTGTTGAATGTGCCAATTACACTCGGTGTTTGCAATATTAGTTTCAATGGATGATATGGCATCGCGAACATAACTTACAATCAACTGTCATCCTTCACTCTAATTTCCAAATTGCTAATTCAACTACTTTGCAATCGTAGATTCACACACAAAATACATTTGTAATATCGGCGCCGGTAACGCTATCCGTGGTCTACTGACTGCTACTACTGGACGGTTCAATATAAACTTTGAAGTAAACTCATAAATTACAATCAAGTTTTTGAAATAGGCGTATATTGAGAACAGTAAACGGCTGGTCTCTACAAGGGATAAAAATGATTCAAGTACGTGCATGCCAACTTTGATCCAATCTACTAAAGTGAATGTCAAACAGCGCAAGTCTACAAGTTGGATCAACAGCATAAAAGCCCCCGAAAAATTGGTGGGTCATATGGGATAGACGGCGCAAATGCGTTTCTATACGTACGTTAACATTAATCCGGTAAGCGTTTGCGAGATACAAAATGATGACAATAAAAATGGAATTGGCTCTATGTTCATTTTTTTCCCTTTCGGTATACTGTCTTGGAGTGTACAATCAATGACAGTAATAAGAAAGACCGTCGATATTCGCGCAAGATTGCGCCTATCATGAGTGATGATAAAGATTTTTCAAATGGGAGCTTGGTCATGGTGTCAAAGCAGCATCGTCTCAGTTTTCAACAATCATGATGATTGCAGTTTTTATCATTCCTTGGAGATTGGATCAGCTCATCTGTTTTACACTAGTGGACAATAAGGGGGGTGGAAAGGTTGCAAAATGATGGCGCAATATACTGGTACACGAGCAATTTTTGCAGTAAGTCAACTTTCCAATATCCAAGTCGACAGTATAACTAGGTATACAGTCAATGGGAAAAGATATTAATAACTTGGCTTGCCTATACAATGGGCAGCGAGAGGATAACCGAAGAAAAAAAACCGGATAAACTGACCAACTGACTTTTCAAAGGATCAGTTTACTTAACACGTTGATCTAAAATGGTGTGCAATGCGTAAACAGAACAGATGACAACTTTACAGCAGCAAAGTCGAGTATGAAGACAACAGTACTGTATTGTACAGTGGAGGAAAGTGGACAACATAGCGTCATATGACATCTTGTGTTGGCCAAGGCCTACACCCCACCCTCCAGTTTTGGCCTTTCGCCATGGATAAGATGTGGTTTATTTTTTTTTTTTTAATTCCACTTACCCGATATCATAGCCAAAGAGGAAACCACCAATGGTTGCAAAGATGGAAAAGAAAATTACAAATCCAGTAATAGGTACCTTGACGGATGATTTGATGACTTCAGCGACGCTGCGAGGTTTGCCTTCGTTATCTGCCATGTTTCTTACTGTTGGAGAAGGTCAAAATTAAAAAAAAAAGAAAAAAAAAAGACAAGATAGGCTTCAGTTGAAGTTCAATTTTATTTTTTTCATCACAATTAGCGAGTGCAAAGTAGGCATGTATTGAACATCAAGTCAGTTGCAATAGAAATTGTCAAGACACGATGGCGACAAATGAGAACCTTGAGGAAAAAAAAAGTTTGCCGAGTTTAGATTGGAAAAAAAAATGAACAGTTGGTTGGGCCAGGAAACGCACTGTACCGTACAACGCGACTGGTACAAGCATCAGTAGGAAACAAAAACCAAGCCGAGCGCACTTATTCTCCAGTCAAAACAGTGCGTACCAAGCAGTCCAATCCTTCACCTTGATTGGAACCGTTTATCAACGGCGAAATAAACTATGTAAACGTCTTGTCCATGCTAAAATGCAATGGACATGGACTGAGGCCATCTCTATTCTATTTCCATGGCACTTGCTTGGCTCATTCTTTACAAAATCAAATACAATGATTGCCGGCTTACCTCGCTCGATGTTTTTTTCCTTCAAAAATGGATCGCAAACGCCTTGATGCTCAGACGAAATGATCTGCTACCGGCTAAGGGATTTGCCAAGACTGCAACCCCACCTTGAGGCGTACTATGGTAATATACGCAGTAGACCGGCTGCCGCCGCGACCTGTTCTTGTGTCCATTGAACTCTGGACAATCGCGGTGATGATACAGTAGCGAGGATTACTTGCAATACACTGCGTACGCCATCAAGGCTAAAAATACTACGCTTCAACGCCTCCATTCTCTGTAGCAAACTGAGTACGGCATTGTAGCCTACAGTCCAATCTACTGTACAGTGCACAGTACTACGTCTTGTAGATGTACAGTACACCACTCCATTGGACAATGGACAGTGCATACTGTACAGTACAGTGTACAGTACATCATCCGATCCCAACAATATCTCGACCGTACAGTACTGTACTGTAGGTACAGTAATATTTCCTCTTGTCGTTTTACAGATGGTTTATGATCTAAGTGGATGATATCATGATTCATCATCCGCTTGTCCCAAGCTGAGACGATTGACCATCATGAATGATATATGATTGAGTGTGCAAAGGTAAAACAGCGCGTGAACTCGTCCAAAACAAGATAGGCTAGTACTTTAGCGTATGCTTCCGTGTTTGTACTGTACAGTGTACAGTACAACGGGTAGTGGACTCGTCTTATCATAATACTGTACGCTATCAGTACAGCATCGTCATCTGTTGGAGCATCGTTTCCTACTGTACAACGTGCACCTGCCCATGACCTGCCCATCAATGGTTATTATGATAGAAGCGCCATATCAAATAAGGCCTTCCCTTTTTTTCCAATAAACTGTCTTCTCACTGGTGGCTACGCTATAGAAATAAATACTATTACAATAATAATGCATGGACAGCCCGGCAGAGAGAAGAAGAAACACGCTATCGTCACTTCAATCAATAATGAATAATAAATAATATAATTACAGTGGACACTTGAACATTGTGGTCGAAGGCGGAGATTCGCTTGACCCACAACACGCATCCTATAACACCGTACGTGGGCGGAGGATGATTTGGAAAAAATCGGTCGATTGAATCATTTGGCCAACACGTGATGGAGACCACAAGCCAATGAAATGGATCCATTCAGTTGGAGATCAGCGTGACGTCTAGTGTCCGAGCTCACCATTGGCTGACCTAACTTTCCAAAATCTTTTGAATGATTGTAATGGAAAAGAGAATTTATTGTTAGCATCGATCGCAACCGCGGACAACGGTTGCGATCGCAGAGTCCTCCTACCAGTCCACCCACTATTATCATGGGTGTTGTACTACTGTATACTGTATATCTAGATACTGTAAGTGTATCATAGTTTAGATTCAATAACGATCAAATTGAGTTCAATTGTTCATACTTTCCAATCAATTAATAACGGACGCTCAGTGCACAATTTAGTAGCAAGAGGATCGTATCCAGTAGTGGAGTGTTGGGTTTTGACTCGCAATTTCCTCACATTAATCGAATAAAGGCATGAAATGATTCAAACGCTTTCTCAGAAGTCAGAACGGACCTCAACCAATGGATCATATACGAGTACACAGTAGAATCACTCGCTGAACAAGACTACATATTGTCAGGTTGATGCAGCTGCACAAATATCCAAAATAGACAAGGTGACATGAGGCAAAAATTCTACACGATAAAAACAAATTGAAGTAAACTCCCCAATAAATAAATAAGGGAATAAAATGCATGTTGTCAATCACACCGGTACTCTAGCCTGGCGCCAATCGGCCATGATTCAAATACAACTGGTACAGTATGACATACAGTATACCAAGTACACGCGCAGAAATACGCGTCAACTCTGCAACATTCAATGGCAATGGGAAACATCCAAATGACCATTCTATAACATGATACGATCACATAGATGATACAAGATCATCAAGGTAATTGCAATTGGAAATCAGGCCATTCCATGTAGCCTTTATTCGACGAGCATTACTGTATATGACATACTGTATACAAGTAAATTATCATTGAATGCAGCATAATCAATGCTTGCTAATCTAATCTTCGTCATCGATGGATTGCCGGAATTTTATTATCACAGTATATTACTATCTATTATTAAAATACGACAGTGCCCAAGGTTGGGTAGTCATGGGCTATTAATGACCGAGAAATAGGCAAGCAAATAATATTTTGCAGTCAAATGCAAATTCTTTCATATGTAGGTGTACCTGTGGATAGGCTCTTGTAAACAGTGAAGTCTGTTGGGGTTCTCTCGCTTATTCACAACAATGGATAGTGAATAGAATCACGTCTACTGATTACCGGATTGTCTCCATGAAATAAATTATTAATATATAATTAATTAATTAATAATCGTGGTCATATTTCCTGATAAAATATGTGACAAAGAAAATAAGGAAACAACCCTTCTTCGTTTTGAATGCAAAGTACCTTATACAGTATTTCTAAATACTAAAAACCACATCGCGCCGTTTCACATCATTGCATTGCGGTAATACATATTCTGGATAATAACATATGCAATTCATAAACTATCCACAACATTACACTTTACGCTGATGACAGCCTAACTTGACGTAGAAAGCAAATGGCAATATAGCCATTGTTACAGTACGCGTATAATAGATATTTCATACCAGTGCTAGACTCATTATTGACAACATTGTCCAATAGCGAGGAACTCTACTTGCCCCTACTGTGTATCGTTATAGTTGATCTTCTGCTCTACTTACGAGTACTTTACTAATAATCCTTAGCTAGTCATTAATTTAATATTTCGGTGCATAGCGATCAACTATTGTACAATTATCGGGGTTTCGATGATCATAATTGAAGCATTACCAGTCACCAACAAGTCAAATTATAGTAGTAATAGCTACTTATCGCATGAAATATTTATAACTAGCGATACACAGTAAAAGTCAACTTGTAACAACAATAATAGTACGTAGATACATACATCAATTAGAATTATTTCTTGTAAAAGACCCCCTGAGTCTTCAGTGAGTATTGTATATCTAGATTAAACTTTAAATAAACGGTCGACTGGCTGTACAGTGTACAGTAATCTAATCTTACCACTACTCGTATGGCATCAACAGCGTGTCTTTAGCCTTTTATTAGTTCATGGATTGGCATGGGCGTCGCCCATCGAAAATAAAAAATAATCTAAAAATGGACATAATTAGTTTATTGTAACCCCTAGTGTAGCATCGATCGTCCAAGGTACAACTTGATTTTTGTTGTTGTTCCATTAATCTTACCTAGGAAAGGCTAATATACGACCGTAGTTGCAACATACGATAATAATATAATAGTTGGATTAATGGGATATTCTCCAGTAAATGCATTTTGCTACAGTAGCTACTATTAAAGTCACCTGCTATGTATCATATTATACTGTACTGAATGTAAATCTTCGGAGATTTTTGCAATCAAATATTCTCAATCAATTTAGAGGCATGCAAGAGTATGCAGTACAGTATGTGCTCAGGATTATATACAAGATTAAAAACAACAAATAAATGCATAATTTCGCAGATTTATATTGATCATTTAGTCTACTGTAACACTACAATAGAAATACTCCAAGAGTATGAGAAATTCGATCGACCTGAAATAATGGACAGAATTTAAGCGGGATCTAAACATATCGAACAATTGATAGAAGGTTCAATCTCACAAGCGTGATTGAGCTTCATAAAATGTACAACAAATTAATAACATCCTAAACTGCTAAAGCGATTAAAGTAAAGTAAGTAATCATATCCATATTTAAAGGTAGCTATTGATAAAATTACTTGTGTGCATGCTATGCTAATACGCCAAGATTGATAAGTTATTCTAATTGGTGCTTGAATGACTGCTGCCAATCAATATCATATTTAATAAATAAATAAAACTTTTTCACGACCCACAAACTCATCATAAGCGAGAATCGTATTTCCTGCTTGTAAATAATTATAATTAATTAAACTTTAACTTATTTATTAATAACAAAATGCTTCCAATCGTTTGGTATGATTGTAAATTTTCCATGATGCTTTAACAGCTTAAAAGAAATAGTCTAACACGTAATGACTTGAACTAAACTTATAATGTAAATACGCTTAAATATTGCTTTCTTCGATTAGCTCATCAATGCACGCATTTTAAATTTCCGTTGTATAGAATGATACTGTAATGATCAGTTATGTTTGTAGGTGATTCGTTAAGATACAACTTATTCGATATGCAAAATAAAATAAAATTTATGTAGGTATTATGTAAGAGGTGCATGCATACCGCAATCTTACCGTAGCCATATTATCACAGACATCTTCAAATATATCATCACCTCTATCGTATAGGTAGTCTTTATGGCAAGGCGCGATCAATTTTTAGAACGGCATAGTACCACAGACAAACAATTTCAGGGACACATTATCACCATGATATTGTCTGTAAGTAAAGGTACTATCTGTTGACATAATTGAAATAATGCAATATGCAAACATTGATGAAAACGTGATCCAAGCACGAATACATGGCAACACTATAGTGCTATATATTTATCGTTGCCATTACCATATGTTTGAATTAACGAGATTCGTATGGCATAGAATTACTAGATTTCCTATTGCCAAACTTAAATACACGCACAACGGACCCTGAAATCGCGTGCTCTTATTAGGGAAAGGTCAACAGAGATGTAAATTATTATCTAGTAAATTGTTTAACTATAAAACCGGATAGTATGTAATAAGTTTCAGCCTACTAAGTTGTTCAATTAGCTACTGTCAATTGTATTGGGCCAGTTATCAGACAAGTTATTTACATGTGATATCTTCATCAGAATACCATGTATTGGAAGATAAATAACACGCTGCATGCTAGGAATTGAATAATTTACACGTACCGGTAATGTTCAATTGTTGAAAATGGGAAGATGCTGCGTTTACATTGCGAAAACTTGAATTAGCAACAATACAACCGCTTCGATTGTGTCTTGGATTAGTCTTATATCTTTCATAAAAGTACAACCAGTATTGTTACAGTTGTTATTGGATTGTACAAAAAAATATCGTAGTCAATAATATCAGTTGCTATTTAAAGTGGAATAGTAATAACTAGGAGGAATTTATAGAATAATCAATGATATTAATTACGCATAATTCAATAAAGTTGTCAAATTATTTAACCCATGTAGTCTATTTATCGAAGATAAAGTAGTGCATGTGATTTTATAATGCAGTTTAATACTATCAGAAGATCCATGACAATAGCAAGAATGCTTTTACAAAATCAGTTATGTTTGCGTAGATTTTTTATCATTTACATTAGAATAAAAACATATCATTTACTTTGAAAAATTACATAACAGGGTAGAATACCTTGAGGTATCTATGTGTAAATTTAATTTACCTTAAAATATCACAGACAAAATATACATGCCATATCCTGTTTTGTAAAATTTGTTCATGCAACTTAGTGCAATATTTGCTATCACTTTATGCTACAAGGTTGTCATTTTTATGGCTCTAATAAAACGACTTTGAATATATAGTCTTTACAGGAGTGAGCCAACATGATTTACTGCACAATATGAGTGAGTACAATCAACTACTTTGGTGTTTACCTGTGCATTCCTAGACATCAATACAACAAAGTGATAGATAACATTAGTGCAGTAAGAAAGCATTAACAATATATGAAATATTTAGTTTTTATGGCCTAAGTATCCAATTAGTAATAGGGCTTTCCGATAGTCAATGTCAACGATGCCAAGTAATAAAACTTAAAACTTATTATCAAGCATTGTAACGTGTTAGGTTTTCCGGTTGCAATCAACGTAAAAAAAGATGCCATTTAGATGTGTATCAATGTAGGCTTTGCAAATTATTAGCAATTGGAGATATTACAGTGTCATAGCAATGATTTCAATCTTGTTTACATATGGAAATATTACTCACTGGCGAAAATGATAGAGGATATAATAGCTATACCGTTTGATACTATACGAGTTTGGGTACGTTGCTGCAGTATATTGGCACATCAGTAGTTCATACACACATGTGCAATAAACTACGTCAGCGTCCATTACGTAGTGCATAAGCTACAGCCCTTTGATTGCAAGGTCCAACAAAGTAGAAATTAATTAATAACAATACATACGAACTCCATTTCTACAATATAAAAGCCAGCTTTTGAATCTTATCCTATCAGCATAACTATATGGACGTTGAACGTACGGGTCGCAGACACCTGTGTATCGCTTTGTGCAACTTAGCCAAAAGGTATACTTACATCAAACGTCTTCAGAACGTGATCGCAAACTTGATCCAAATCTTGTAATCCAGTACGAAATACTTCAATAGCATCTTTTTCTAAGCTCACAAGAGATAAAAGAGCTTAGTATTAGGCGCAAAAGAAGTAACTGTAAAAATACATGAAGAGTAAAAACCATAAAGCGAATTTTGGTCATTAGTTCTAAAGCAGCTCATTTATAGTACGTAATAACATATTTTAATTACGCAATTATGTAGATTGTGATTTGGTCTACTAAGGAGCTGGATATGGTTTATTGGATGAAAGTACAGGATTTGATAGGTGAAGTAAAACTGTCTTTACAGCAGGGTTCTTATACGTGTCTACTTCAAGCTACAATAGTAGACATACGTCCGATAAATGCGTAGCACATGAAATACTCAAGTCACGAAGGTAAAAGCTCAGACGTCTATTGAGCATCTTCTACTACTGAAGGTAATTTTCTGTTTTATTTGTACAAACTAAGGATTCTATAGATTCAATAATATAATTAATTAGAGCATATTGTAGATGTTTGACGATACAGTACGAACATCTTACCATTATTCGTTTCTATTCGCAGATTTATCTTATGTTGTGACGGATGGGGGACACTGTAGCCACAAAGTTTCGTCTCAGGACTATATTACAATAAAATAGTTCAATTTTGAAAAGTCAATAACAAAGTAGGTAGTATTTTCTTTTAGTTAGTAATTACATATGGAGATAATATCAAGAAATTGTAACTGTTATAATGCAAGCTATATGATAAGCATTGATCGAGTGTCAGGGATTTGCAAAAGAATGTAATGAGTGTATCATCCCTGCCAATGTAAACTGTAATATCTAAAATGTAGGAATAGGGCGGTAGCTCGATCACCATCACTGAATCACTTTGAATATTTGACCATGAACTACTACTGCACGCGTATGTATGTATCTTCTATAGCAATTTGTATAGTATTACACCAAATTCTTAGCTTTACCGTCAAGATATCAAGTAAGTAATGGTGATTCCGTACTGTACATTGTACAACACCACAAGTTATCAAAGGAATAGTTGATTCAATTGATAGATGCGTTGCTGTGTGGTGTTTATGCACTACAGAATCGCTCTTTACTGAGCAGGAAGACAACTAGAATGGTGTACAATTTCATCTTGCCTACTTTTTCATAATGAGATATCGAACAGCATTTCCAAGCGTATGATTTTCACCATGTAAAACAAACGTTTGACAATCTTGACGATTGGAGCTGGCTTTGACCTATTGTAAAAACATGTTGTTTCATGAGTAACGCATTTGCATGGAAATTACCTAACTGGAAAGTGCAGTCAATGGCTAGAGTAAAGTTGCAAAGTCATTGGCTGCTGAAATAGTACTACATCGCTGCATTGCGTATTTGATATTAGCTATAGGTTTGTACTATTTTATTTACCAGTAGTAGTTGTACTTGTGGATTGATTGACTAAATGATCAAGATACTACTTTTGATTAGCATCCATTCGATTGGTCTCTCTCTATCATTCCTTGCGCTAATGATAGGGATTCAGTCATTGGATGGTTGCAATCCTCTTAAAGACAGTAAACAATCCTCTTACGTATACAGCGGTACGCGTGGTCCTACTCTAGTTTATTTTGGACTACCTTGACTGAATGATGCAACTAAGCAAAATAGAACATGGTTTCATCAGGCTTACTGCAAAGCTGTGAATAACCTACCACTTCTAAGATGTTTTCTCTCTCCTCTTCGTTAGCCATGAAGATACAAGCACACTTTGCAATGCACCACTTCTACTTCTCCCTCTCAATAATGCGTTAATCTGTCGACTTGCTTGGATAAGGAAGAACTTGTCTCAGCTACGGTGCGTCATGGATCTCTACTGTAGAATTGTATATTACTGTACAGTATGTTCCATTGGTTGATACTAAAGTGTTGAACTCCATATTCAAGTATGGAGTAAGAAAAACATTTACCCGTAGAGTACAGCACTGGACGAGTGTCCATCCACCCGTACATCCGGTAGTCCAGTCACGGACTTTGAAGACTGGGTACAGTACCCTAACCCTAACATTAGTCTTGAAGTCGGTGGTACAGAGTGAAAAGTACTGCAAGTAAAATCACGACCTATGCAAGCTAGTAAGGAAGTCAAAAAGGCATGTAAAATCATCCCAGTACACCATTGGAATACCAACTATAGACAATATATCGACGTAGGACATCGTTTATAAACTCGAGCGCGCTTTCTTCGCTACCTCAAGCATAGCCCTGTCAGCGGTGTAGTTTTTGATGAGTTGAAATCTTGCAGGCCTCCAAATTTGAAGCGCTGAAAGTGTTCTTCCAGTACAGTGTACAGTACCGAGTCTACAGTACGTTCCTGTACTTAATACTGTACTGTACCGCGTGATCTTTCTCGTTCCAGATTATAAATAAATAAGTACTGTAAATGCTTTAATATTGACCAAATCATGTCAAAAGTAATTCAAACGATAGTGCATTGGTTATGTTTTTGAGAGCTTCTTCTTTCCACACAGAACGATGTTGATGAATTTCGTTCTCAAAATATCGCAAAACATTAGTGTTGATTTATGTAAAACGAAAAGGATCACGCTGTAGATCTTCATGGTTTGATAGTCTGATACAGTACAAGTGTTCACGACTGTCAGCGTCTTTCATTTCGTTTTGGATACTTTCACCGGGAAAAAATGCAACTAAAACTAACGTGCAAATACTCTAGTTTCTACCGACATGGATCATCTTTGAATGAGCTGTATGCATGTCTAAAAATGGTGGTATAAATTGCAATCAATTTCATTTCTACTTTGATCCAAATATTGGATACGAAAATGACATGGGGTCACACACCACTAGTGACAAAGTAGTCTACACACGCTAATCCTTGCGGAGAACGCCACTTACTGATTTCAAGAGGCGAGATTCGCTATATCGTCTAATAATTCAGTTCCAACGACCGAATACTATAATAGAATGATAGCGTCACTGATAGTGTAGATGAAGTAGTCAGAGATGGACTACTATTGATTACTGAAGAAATCTTGATCACCCAAGATGATAGTCTTGACAATTCAATAGCCATTGATAAACTAGTTGACTATCTAACCGACTAACTAATTAAGGGTGGGTCTTCAGGCACCAGACTTTGACAGTCTCGTCAGAAACTTCTGGTTTAGGACAATTATTATATTTGGTCCTTCCCAATTTATATAAAAAAACATTTCAATTTCTGATTCATAGATGGAGCAGAATAATTCATGCTCAATACTAATATAGTCCATCCAATAATGCCCAATATTGGATTTCTTTCCTGTTACATTATGCTTTGTTGGATAATAGAAATTTCATAATATCAAGCCAGGGCATACATTTTTACTCAGTAACTACACTAGGATGGTGAATTCTAAACATCAATATCGCACATCAATAACATTCTACACTCAGTTTATTTTCTGCTACTTCATTAGTTATTATTACATTAGAGAATTTGTTATCCTGCTCTTCATAGTCTTATCTCAGGATATAGCCTAACATAATTGAATAGTAATGCTTGTATAATTAGAGGTAAGGTTCTGTAGAGATGATCAAAATAACACTATTTATTACTTCGTCTGTGCACTAGCTTTTTATCTCTATTAGGATAGCTATTAAATGATGGTGTTCTATTACTTCTCTTATACAAGATAATATTTCTCTTGACAGGTTATAAGCAAAGCTTTTGAAAAATAGGTTGATACATCTAAAATCCAAGCTTCTGACCGCATCGCTAAGGCCCATGCAGAAGGTAACGCAATTATTGAAGCATGTCCAAAAAAAACAGAGACACTACAGGAATGGATAAATTCTGTGGATATAACGTAGGACGAGTTGATGCAGCAAGTAAAACAAAGACGAGAGGTTTGTTCTAGATTTTTAAGACTGTAATCGAATCCAATGCAGTATTAAAATTATTCTCGTACTGCCCTTTTGTATTTAGTTGGAGATCAAGTCTCGAAATTAATAGTTTTTAAGGATGTCATCTGATTATTTTGTTTTATATTTTGTAATTGATATCAGTATCTGTCATTTTATTCTTGACAGCTATTAAGTAAGACAAGAGAATTATACAAGTACTACTTTGATGCTCATGACTTAGTACTAGAATTGCAGGTTAGTTTCAATAGCCAATAAAACTACTGGGGTATTACTTTAACTGTTTCTTAACCCTCCTGTGATTAGAGCAGTTCATACCCACTGACTTTATTTATCCAAATTTATTCTCTCAACAGTTTAAGGAACAATCTCTTGTCGATGACCTTGGATTGAACCTAAATACCACTTCGTCGTTATGCCGTATACATCAAAACTTCCAATTGGTATTTGCTAATTTCGAAAATCAGGAAGCTCAATGCAATTGAATATCGAAAGTATTAAACCAACACCAGATAGAATGCATAAAGGATATAATATTATACTTTTGCAGGTCAGTATTATACGAGCTGAGGCACAACGTTTACTGGAGGAATCTTCAGAAGGAGAAAAAGTTATGAAAGTGAAAGAGGATATTGATAAAGCTTGGATAAATTTAGTTCATCGGAACGAGTGGAGAAGCTCTTATCTTCAGCAAACACAGGAAGTATTCAAAGCAACGGTGGCACTACAGGATGGTATACTCACTTGTATTGATCATCGCAACTTATTCAGTCAGAGTAAAATTATGTTCATCGCAGGATTCTTGTTGGCATTTCCTTTCAATGGTAATGATAATTTTACATTTTATAAACGTGCATAAGGGGTTCGTGTCATAAAGTAAAAAATATCGACACCTGAAAACAATGTTTAACTTATCTTTACGCATATATACAAAGTAAGGGATAATTACGGTATATATTCATTAATCAGGGCAAATTATGTACGTGATTTGAAGGTTAAGCATAAAAGCACCTTACCAATTAACACCTCTATACATAAATTAACCGCACATTGTTACCGATGCGGATCACTGCAGCCGCACAGTTTTACTTCACAATTGCAACATAATAAAATTGTTCAATTTGCAATAGATAATAACATAGGTATAGTAAGGTAGCTTGATAACTTTAACAGAACAATGTTTGATAATGTTGCAGTATCAAGAAGGTATGAACAACTACTATTGGATACCTATTAATATTATTACAATTGATATAGTCAAGTAATACAGTATGTACAAGCTGGCTCTACTGTATATAGCAGTAGGACAATAAGAATGGGATGCAGTGAATCTTTATTCACTTTTCACAGCGCAGTTTTATCAGTATTTCCTAGCGAATGATTTTCATCCTGTTAGACGTTCGGCTATATAAGATAGCTATAGTTAGAGCTAGCATTGATCAATTATCTTTATAGCGTGTTGTAGTTGATCAACGTACTTTTTTGGTGTAATACTAGCCGGCAAAGATATGGCATACTATAAAATAGTGATGCACTTTAGAATTGCTTGTCTAATCGAATAACATATTCCGCAGTTTTACTCTACTTATTTCTCCAATACTTTACGATAATAAAATGTTACTTCATAGATTACGGATTATGCATCGTGTTGTCCGACTCGAAAATATTGTCCAAGGCTAGAGTAAAGTCGCAAAGATCAACAGCATAAAATGATACAAATTGTATTTGATTCGCGTCTATTAGCCTGCTCTTCGTACTGACAGGATGCACTACGTGTCTGATGTAAAGTATGGAAAAGGTTTTGAAACCTACAAATTGCATAATTGCACTCTTATCAGAAAGCCACCGATAAAATAATGCAAACATAGTAGTTTACATTAATGTCATTTTCATTGTTTCCTATACTTCATTGAATGGATGCATTACAAATTTGACGTTTGATGTAGACTTGTTATACAGTTGTACTCAATGATTCTGGACTAGATATCCAAGAGCATACGATATAGTCAGACATGCAAATAATAGTATTGCTAATAGAGTCAAAAACTGGTTCATTTACTACACTGAATGAATGATTGTAATTATCAATTACTTATTTGTTGCCAGTACTTGAATCCTATGCAAACAACTCTACTACTATAGATATCTTGGAATAAAGCTACTGGAGCCAGGATGTCGAGCTTTGTTGTTATTGTTTTTACTTTTCCGCTATACAGCTGAAGACAAAGTAATAAGTGATAAAAGTTACGATCAATCCTATACTGCAAATTGATGGTTAAGTTACTATGTTACTATTATTGCAGTGGAATGAACTATCTTTGGATTTTACGTAAACAGGAATTAAAGGATCTCCAAATAATATTTAAGATTTTATTCTACAATTTTTATCAAATTAGTAATATAGTCATAAATCATCACCGATATGCCAGAACAGATAGTCTATTGAAATAATTATGCATTACTGTAAATTTAAATGATAATTGATAGTTAATCAATTTGAAATGCCAAACTATACAATTAAAATTTTCTATCTTTATGTTTAATATACGTATGAGTACCTAAGTAAAAATACCAACTTTAATTCACAAGCCAACAAGTTAGAAGTAAAGATCGGTTAAAATATATAACTTTTTCATTTTTCTGCAATGTTTTACGTGTCTATTTACTTGGAACGATTAGCTTATGCGTACTAATCGGTACACCTTTTCTAGTCATAGCTTGTTAGAGATTAAGCATGAGTATAATAATACTACTGTATTAGATTCTATACTAGCAAAAACCGAAAATCCTCAGTAGTTCCATTCATATTTAAAATAAATTTAAATTGTAAATATGGTATCCAGACATATCAAAATTGTAGAGAATGCATCAGCGGAAGATTAAAACTACTCTAGTAAATTTTTGAATTTGATATTTAACAATCCTAATTTACCCAGCGAAGAATGTACGATAAAATTAAAAACTAGATCGATTAATAATTCAGTATTTAAATAATTCATCCTTAACGCAGATAAACTAAATACTTATTATTTTTTTGGTTTTTGCTTATTGATGCTTGTCAATTCCAATTCGCTCGCTTTTGATTGATCCTAGGTTGATCATGATACAGTAATATAATATTGATTATTAGTTAGGATCTACAAAGTAGAGATTCAGTTCATTTTATAATCTAATAGTTTTGTTATTCATTGCTGTCAATTTAATCTTTTAATTCAATATTTTATTCTAAAATTCAGTTTATAGTAATATTCGGTCGTGAAGTATAGATCATCAGCTAATAAACAAACACTTTAGAAATTTTCTAGAGAGAATATTACTTATGATTACTCATGCCTACAACTTTCAAATATATGTAATTGTAACACATATTTAGATTATTGAGAGCATGATTGCCTACCTGATCGATATTACCGCACATAATTTGCTTAAGTCCATAAAAGGCAAATATATATAGTGCCTAGTAATAAATTGAATTTTTTCAGTAATAAAATTTAATTAGACCTCCTAGTTACAATATAGACAAATAGTAACAGAATTGTATGTAGTCTCTTCAAATCATAATTCGAACATTGCATGTAAAAATAAATATAAACGAGCAATAGGTAGAAGATGTAAATAGAAATAATTAAATCAAATCGAAAAAGTCCCCAAATTCTAATTCTTATTTAAATATGTTAATGATAATATCAAAAACTGCAAACCGTATACAATAACTAAGAATGCTACACATTTACCTGCAAAAAGTTGATTACGGCGAAAAGATATTGCAGTACAACATTACCGATGGCAACAAATAATACAAACAGCGTCCAGTCAATAACAAGTAATAGCATGAGAATTAAGGCCGCTGGCAAAAAACTCCTAAAATTTTTAACACAAAATTTTGTTGATAGTTTATTACAGTGCTACATCTTGATCACTTTTAAACGGAAATGCAATTACAGAATAGGATATTGCAATCTTATTTTACTTCATTAAATAGGGCACGTCATTTTCGGTATGTAATTTTATACTTCTTGTCTGTCTTAAATTCTTGTAGCCTAGTACAATTAGTATGGCACTAACCTATAAAAGTAACTTCAGTCAAATTTTACATTCTAATACTTTATATTGCTTTAAAATTATTATTTATCAAGTGAACAACTGGGTGTTATTTTGCATGAATCGAAAGAAAATTTTAACGGTTCTACTTAAATAACGCTTAGACAGAACATCAATAAATTATAGTTTTAAATGCGTATTTTAAGTACGGAAGTTTAATTGATGAAGTTTTTCGCGTTCTAGCTAATCTTTTCGCGAAAATATTTCAGTAATTTAAAATTGCGAGATACCGGTAGATTACAGAACTTTTACATAATTAAAGTTTGTCTCTATACTAATCAATGAATAGATTTATTATCTATCTTCGATAATATGCTGATGCTCACGGTGCAATAGCGCATAACGACTCATTTTCCGTAGTAGAAAATAATGGCATTAAAAAAATATTGCTTATCGATAGGCAAATAGTTAGATGTATTGTGTTACCGGTTAAAGTCAAATGTAGATAGAAAAATCTTTCGTGTTATCAATTACGAACATATAAATTACTAATAAAAAGAAAATAGCGGACAATGTCAGTGTAAAAGTAATGCATCTTATGGCACGGCACTGTTTACCGATGTCATCGACAGCGCAGAAATGACGAAGACCAAAACAATTTGCGGATTAGTTCTTAACCAGCACCTATAACAAATAAAATGATCAGCTTAATTTTTCAAAGATTCTAAATTTAAGTTTATTGCATTTGTATCACCAAGAACTTCAAATCATGGCTTGCTAAAGTGATCAAAGATTTACTATATCTTACTCTATACTGCCGTAACTCATAATAAAGTTAGGCTACACTAATTTAAGATAAATGTTAGCTTTATTTCAGTTTATAAAGAGAAGGTTCGTGTGAGCTCGTTACAATAGATGAAAAGAACAATTAATGGCAATTGCAGGAAGTATTAACTTAATACACCCCCTTGGTGCTCACTAAGGCCTACTACACCGTATATTTGATAAAAGCTGATGTTAATGATACCATAGTATTTATCTGATAGGTATTTCACTTACGAATTATTTTGTATATAGTTTTGCATTCCCATCCCGTTAATGGCAACAGCAGCGGTTACAATGGCAATAGCTAAAGCTAAAACTATAACATCCACAATAAGTAAAATCCTTAATTGTACATCATCTATTTTTTACCCATAGATTACCATATTGAGTAGTGTAGGAGTGAAAATTAAAATCAGTTACTAAATTTCATCTGCAATAATAATTATGTTACAAATTATTTCATGATTTTGTGAGCAGTACCTTATATCAGATAGACTACTTCACTTAATTAGTAGCGTACTTACTGAAAGCAGCAAATATAAAGCTTTTGCAATATTTGCCGTTACCATCTTTGCTGGTCAATGAACTAAATAGGTAGAAACTGTGACAGAGCATCCAAGCAAAGGCTGCAAGCAACACATAGTGTAGGATCGTTGCCACGATGGTACATCGTAGCTACATGTATTATTACATAGAGAGTACATTAAACGAGTACATATTGCGGTTAAGTTATATTTAAGATATAAGAATACATTTATATATCAAAGGATTAATTAATTTTTATGTGTAATGTTAACTGTGAAATATACATTTACCATTACATGATATTTTGCACTACAATTTATTAAAATTATATATTATATGAGATCAAACCTTTGACTCTGTCTCTATTAATCCAAAAATGACAATGATATTGGCAATAAGTATGCAGATGAACATACTAACGTTGATGATGCCGAGAATTTTAGGAGTTCGTCTAATTAATTTCCAAGAATTAAAGTCATCGAAATAAGAGTAAATTTTATATTTAATAGATAGAAGTTAGTTTTAAGTTTATATATATATATACATATAATTATATTCCGAATTGATGTAGAGTTTTTTCTTATAATGCTCAAGTTCGCTAAAATTAAAATAAAGTCTAATGTATAAGTTTATCCAAATGAATGGACATTTTATGACATTTTACACTATAAGTATGTTAGTATTCGTATATCAACTGCAAGAAAAATTTCAGATGATCCCTTCAGAATCAATATTGTAAAATTAAAACCAAACGAGTTAATTTAATTAACATTCAGGTAGATGAATCATATATTGCCGTTTAAAGCTATTATATTAAAATATCAACGTAGATACCGTACCTCCAATAAATAATATTAATTGCGATAGTTAGGGCAAGTAAGAAGCTAGCCAAGCCACAACCAATATAAATAATAACTTCCAGTTTAATTTTATCTTGCTATTATTGAATGGAAAATCAGATCAGTAAGTTAATGAAACCGTAACACTCAGTGAGTACGGAGATTAAAATTAATATTAAAGAATAGTAATAAACTTTAAGATCCTTTTTGTATTAAATTAATGTTTTATATTTATTTAAGCTTATGTGTGCATGCTATGAATGTTTATATAATAGTAACGCTGGAAACGTGTTTCTTGTAATTTACTAATAATCAACAGTATTTTTATAAATGGGATGTATTCAGCTTTGAGTAAATGATTAAGTTAATTTCAATACGTTAAATAGCATAAATTCTATGGTATCCTGATTTATACATTTAACTTAGTTAAGATTATTTATTATTCTGGGTAGGCCGCAGTATCTGTATCATGTTTGGTATCAATTGTTATTGTGGATAAATCGTAATAAGGTGATTAAACGTTCGTTTACGTTAGTTGTACTAGACAGCAGTCTCGCTTAAATTAAGACTGCATATTGGTATCATGTAACCGAATTATTTGAACTTGATAGTTAAGAATCACTTACAGGTAAGTGAGTAAGAATGGTTCCGAATGTAGTAGTATGGTTACAATAGCAAATAGTATGCGTTGAATTAGACTTTAAATCTTTCCAACATCCAGATGTAGACCATCCGCATAGACTGTTGATCAAGAATTAACAACATTTTACCGTTAATTTCGTAAGTAAAATTCGTTAAATTACACACTACGCCAAAATTTGACTTTCATATTCCTCCTTGTTTTTATACAAATTATTATTTTCGTATTAATGGGTTTACATCTTAACTGCAATAATTGCTTAAGCCTCAAATAATTGATTCTTTAATAAATTGCGGTGACGACAAAACTGATTATAAATATGTTTACTAATATATTATTGATTATAACCATAAGTATACTGTATGTAGCCTTCATACGCAGCTATACGTTAGAAATAGTTATTAATCATAAGATGAAGAAAACTACTTTTAAATTTAGATATAGTTGAAGATAACAAGATTAACAATGAAAAAATATTAGAATTTACCCAGATTTAGATTGCCAAAACGTGCAGGAGATTTCAACATAATTATTATTTGAATTGATGGCCTGTAATAAAATTTATAAAATAACTTAATTTACCTAAAAATTATTTCAAGTTAATATCGTAACATATTAATATATAAAGCTATGTTAATTTCTCTACCATTATTCCAGTCTACGAAAATTTAATATTTGATAGAAATCGAATATCTGAGATAATATTTAGAAAGCTCGTTAACATACATTTTTATTTACAAAGGTGATCTGCAATGGATGAGATAAATTTTTGGCTGCATTAGGATACATAGAAGTTGAAATAATATGTGAATTGACACTATTCACACCAGTACTGGTCGCATTCCTATCATTGGAAACAAAAAAAGCGATTGAATTGATTTAATTGCTGTAATTATGATACGCTCGAAATGACAGATATCATAAGATGACATCATGATGGCTGAGACAATTATCTAAGCATTACCTATCTCTATGTAGATTTGCCGGAATCAAATTACCAAGAGTTTTATATATAACAATTACTTGCTTTTGAACTGAAGATGTAAGGGATAAAAATTACTTCTTAAATAGAAGTCTAAATTATCTAAATATCCATAAATTTATCTGTTTTCAATTCCGTTTAATTATTCATGGAAAATATATCATATACAATGCTCACACTGATGATTTTGAACAGTTTTTCCCGGCACTATCATTTGCATGTTTGTTCCTAGGTTTTTATCATCCACATAGATAATGTTGGAAGAATTGCTATCGAAAGTATTCAATTTCCGTATGTTGATGGCTACAATCAAAAGTATTGCAGAAAGAAAAGTAGCTAAGCGCATGTTTGTTGCTATCAAGCGACTGTGAATCAGTCTAAGATGTGTACTACGATACCAAATTTTAAATTAATTATTATAATATTAGTATAGTTAAATAACAGGTATTTATTAACAAACAAATAATACCGTACAACATAAAAATATCCAATATAATAAAATATATTCTAAGAGACAGTCACTATATTATACGAAATAAGTTAATAGCGATAAGTTTTATTACCTATGTTATTAGATAGTATTGTAATTGTCTTGTTATTCGAAGTGTCATTCATTTTACTTGCAAATTCTTCCAAATTATCCATCACCGAAACTGTATTACCATTTATATCTAGACAAAACTATAAAATTTGAAAATTTTGATGTTCTCTTCGGCTGATTTAATTTCAAAGAGCATAGAAAATCATAGCCAAGCAATAACTTCAAAAAAGATTAAACTTATTTTGATCTCCATAGAACGATATATCGCTTTGCACAAAAGATACCTTGCTTGCATATTTCCAGGCATTCTTATTGTCCGAATTTAGTAGGTTACTGTGAACATTCACATAATTCTATTTATCGAAATATAATATAGCAAATGAATATTGCAGTATTTTTATTTATAAAATCTATCTTCGGGATATTAATTTAATTTAATGAGGTTAGTAAATTACGTATAATTGCAATATCATCGTACTTTTAGAAAGAGATAACCTGTATAAGTAGAATAACATTGGAGAAGTAGAAACAGAACTTACAGTAAGCAAAGGTGCGTCGACCCATGTTGAAACGCGATTAATTTTGGTTAAGATTTCTATTGCCTTAATAATATCGCCACCATATAAAGTCTTATTAGCAGACAATGTCTCCAATTCAGTTAAGGTCTCATTAGCTGCACCCTGGCCAATTGAGTCTAGTTTATTTATCTGGATAATAATTATGATTTCAAGATATTTAGGTAACAATACAAAAATGAAAGTGAATAAAAGAATTTAGCATACAGCTTTTAACAACTTAATTTTATCTTGAGTAATCAATATAAAATTATATCATAGAAATATGTATATCATTACCAAACTGGTCGCGGCCGCAAATGCTGGTGACTGACATCCTGTTGTATCAATTTGTTCCCAAGTGGATGCTCTATTGATTCCAGCAGTACATAAACGTGTAGCATTTCCTGTATTGAATAAAATTATTAATAATATAATTAATAAAATAACTCCGATCACGATCAGTTCTCCTGACAATGTGACTCAATAATGTAATTCTAAAATTTTAGATAATTTAAATTTATAGTGCAATATATAAAATACCCTGAATTGGTGAAGGGCAGGAAACGATTGCAGTTTGTCCACCATAAGTTTTTGGCCATCGCATGTTGTTTACTATTTCATCTATGCAGAATCCTGTTGTATTGGAGTCTATTAAGGAAATGTTTGAACAAAGAAGTTTGAATAACTGAACTTTTCAAAAAAAGACATAATATAATCCATCAGTTCAATACCATCAACTCACCCTCCACAGCTATAATTGCTGCATCAGTTACTATAGTAGCTTTAATATTAGTAAATTGGCACCAATAAGATCCATTATCTGCCGTACCAATATCTGTGACAATTAGTCTACCATAACCGGGATTTGTTAATACATTATAAACTGTACTGATTGGTTGATTATCTTTAATCCATTTAGTAGTTGGAGTAGGATCACCAGTAGCGGCACACTCTAGCCTAATAACAGTTCCAGCTTTTACTACACTACTTCGAGGTGATTGAGTAACATTTGGAGCAACTGTTCGATTCGATAATCAAAAATGCTATGTTTGTTATCAAATATTACGCTAATAAAGAATGATATAAAGCTATTTTCAGTTAGGTTTAGAATTCGTTATAATAATTGACATACCAGCTTCATGCGTTTCATAAATAGTCGCTGCACTATATGGACCGATACCGATTGAAGTGGCTGCTGCTACTTGTATGGAGTAGTTGCGCTTAGGATTTAAATTTAGTAGTGTATATTGCGTAATATTACCTAAACTGATTACAGTTTCATTTTGCAGTTGATCTAGAGGAAAGTATTTAATGTGATAACCAGTTATTATACCATTTTGATTAAATAATGTAGGAATACTCCATGCCACTATAGCAGAAGTCGCTCCGTTGGCTGTTGGTGATATTCTTACATCTACAGGAGCAGCGCTGGGCACTATCAAAAATTCGTTAGTTGCCATCATTACATGATTAAATAACATTATTGTCAACATATTCTTGAAATGAACTTGCAATAAAACGGACTAAATAAGCTTTACTATTTACTACCAGTAAGAAATAATGAAGTGAAATAAGTTTGAAAGATAACAAACCAATGAGTGTACCTGATTGCAAAGTGCGGATAGTTAACTCATTACTACCGGGGCTCATACCGGCTACGGTAAAAGCATATATGGATACTTTATATTGCGAAAAATATTTCAAGTTGAATGCTGTATAGTTTCTTGATCTTCCAGTCAGCAATGTCTGATTTTGATAGAGGGTACGATTGCTAACAAGTCCAAATTTAGTATTGTTGAGAACAAGCTGATATCCTAATATAATTCCATTGCGTTCCCTTACTGAGATAACCTATTAAAACGTGCACATTGTGATATGCTTAATATCGTACAAAGCTAATATATAAACTCAAACAGTATACTAAGTCAGATAATTAAAATTTTGAACATACTTGCCACTGAATTCGAATGCTATTATTGCTTACAAGGGAAATCGATTGAACAAGAGGACTGTTACTAGGTGCTATATGGAGATGATATATTTATTATTTGATGTCTTATTAAACATGTAAACAAATAATCTTATTAACATCATACGTATTAACAACACTAAAATCAAAGTTACCAGATTGATTTGTCGTTACAGATACAATTGGACTTTCAGGTCCAAATCCAACGATAGTACTAGCTTTCATAACAAAATTGTAGGTAGTAAAGGGAATCAGATTAGTTATTAATTTTGATCTTGCTGTTGCATTCATTTGAATGTTGCTGCTGTCGTTCCATCGAGTAGAATTATAGTTTATAGCATATATTATTATAATGCCATTTTGATGGATTGAAGGGAGTGGCTGCCAAGAAAGTAGAACAGATGTAGCGGATTTAGCAATGCCTTTAACATTTTGCGGATATGAAAGAGGCACTGTCAATTAAAAGTAAAAACTCTTCATAAGTATTAAGATTTAAATTGAGAGCCTGTAGGGGTTTTATGCTAAATTTAATACTTAAATTAATTTGCATGTAACCTGCTTCGTGAGTTGTAGATGATTTCGATGGACTTTCTGGTCCGAATCCGATCACAGTTGCTGCTCTAATACCGATGTAGTAAGTAGTATAAGGTACTAAATTGTTTAGTGTTATCGCTGTCCTAGGGCTATTTGCCGTAATGACTTTATTTCTATTCCATCGGGTAGCGTTATAATATATCATATACGATACAATAATGCCGTTACGATCAAAAGGGGCTGGTGGTAGCCACGAAATATCAATGGTAGTGGCCGAAGTTACTGATAAAACTATATTTTTCGGATATGATCTCGGGGCTGTAATATAATGGAATTTCATATTTTCCGACAAGTTAAAAGCAAAACAAACAAGAGAATATTCTTTAGTTCTAGAAATCAGTCAATTGATTTGAATGTAATTATGGAAATCGAAACAAAGTACAAATAAAAGTTATATTTCTATTTTCTCATTATGTCAAATCAAACCTGCTTGGTACGTAATAGATGAGGTATTTGGGCTAGCTAATCCAAATCCGATCACCGTAGCCGCTTTAACACTGATATAGTAGGTTGTGTAAGGCATCAAATTATTTAATACAGTTGTAGTATTAGGTGGAACAACTTGAACTACACCGTTATCATTCCATGGAAGAGAACGATACTGAACATGATATAAGACAATGATTCCGTTACGATCCATTAGCGGTAATGGCTGCCATGAAACATTAATTGCGGTATCGGATAACGTGGATGAATTTATGTAGGGCGGATACGACCCTGGCACTGTTTTATATTTGATTAAGAAACATATCAAAAAATAACTTTCATCATGAGAATACGCTATAACTACATAATTTAATATTCTAACTACTTTACTTTATCAGTATAGAAAGGTAAAATATATTAAGTTCAATTAAATTCAGATAATGATCATTGAGTAATCTAACCTGCTTGGTGCGTAGTTACAGTTAAACCTGGACTTTCCGGTCCAAAGCCAACGACTGTAGCTGCTTTAAGCGTAATTCTGTAAGTTGTGTAGGGGATTAAATTGTGTAGGGTAAATGACATTATGGAATTATTAACTTCCAGGACACCATAATCGTTCCATTGAGTAGAATTATAGCTTATGCTATAATTTACAATGATCCAT
>NW_002060955.1:1636120-1637943 GCF_000150275.1 Trichoplax adhaerens | reverse complement strand
ATAAAGAATTTACGTTAGCACATTTCTCAACAATTTACATGTCACAGACTTAATTATATATTTTACATAACCTACTATCCTAAAAGGTGAAAAATTACATTGGAAGTAAATATTGACCTTTACATTGATTACTAGTTTATGTAATAATAATAGATACAGACCAGCCTGCCTAGTTGCGGCTAATATAGCTGGACTTTTCGGTCCAAATCCGATAGCATTAGCTGCTCGTATAATAATTACATATGAAGTAAATGGAATCAGATCTTGTATCACTATTGATCTTGTAGACCCGTTAACTTGAATCATCCCATTACTATTCCATTGAGTCGAATTATAACTTATGTTGAATGCAGTTATAGTACCAATTCGATCAGATATATTTAATGGCTGCCATGAGACTTGGACAGCAGTAGCTGATAAAGCTGAGACAGTAATATTCTGAGGATACGATCTAGGTTCTATAATTCGATGATCACGTTTTAAATGAAACAATTAAGTATATTATTTATGTATTACTACCGGGTAGAGGTAGCATTCTTGAAAATTTAGTTTTGTATTTTTTTATAATTAAGTCATATTACCGTCTTAATTGAGAACAACTAGCAAATACAATATTACTGTATAATATCTTACCCGATTGATGTGTCAAGACTGACACGAATGGACTAGTAGGACCGAATCCGACTGATGTAGAAGCTCTAACTGTCACATTATACGTAGTGTAAGGCAGCAGATTAGATAGCACGTTAGATAATGTTAAGCCATCGACTTGGATTATACCGTTGTGATTCCGTTGTAAGGAATGGTAACTAATATTGTAAACTGTAATAATGCCATTACGCTCGAATAATGGTATTGGCTGCCATGAAATATAAATCGAGGTCGATGTTAACGTTGTTACATTGATATCTGATGGATAGGTATTAGGTACTATAAACAAAGAATCAAGCACATTGTGAGCATCATCGATCTATTTTAGAATTTACTCTAGATCAAGAACTTTATTTTACTTTATTACGGAGTACACTAAATTCACAGTTAATTAAGTGTATTTATTTGATTTAAGATCGAATAAGACTAGTAATCTTACAAACTTTTATTGTATTATAATCTATATAAATTACGTCGTATTACCGTCTTAATTGATAACAACTAGCAAATACAATGTTACTGTATAATATCTTACCCGATTGATGTGTCAAGACTGACACGAATGGACTAGTAGGACCGAATCCGACTGATGTAGAAGCTCTAACTGTCACATTATACGTAGTGTAAGGCAGCAGATTAGATAGCACGTTAGATAATGTTAAGCCATCGACTTGGATTATACCGTTGTGATTCCGTTGTAAGGAATGGTAACTAATATTGTAAACTGTAATAATGCCATTACGCTCGAATAATGGTATTGGCTGCCATGAAATATAAATCGAGGTCGATGTTAACGTTGTTACATTGACATCTGATGGATAGGTATTAGGTACTATAAACAAAGAATCAAGCACATTGTGAGCATCATCGATCTATTTTAGAATTTACTCTAGATCAAGAACTTTATTTTACTTTATTACGGAGTACACTAAATTCACAGTTAATTAAGTGTATTTATTTTTTGAATTAAGATCGAATAAGACTAGTAATCTTACAAACTTTTATTGTATTATAATCTATATAAATTACGTCGTATTACCGTCTTAATTGATAACAACTAGCAAATACAATGTTACTGTATAATATCTTACCCGATTGATGTGTCAAGACTGACACGAATGGACTAGTAGGACCGAATCCGACTGATGTAGAAGCTCTAACTGTCACATTAT
>NW_002060955.1:1634023-1636070 GCF_000150275.1 Trichoplax adhaerens | reverse complement strand
CAATTGTTAAATTTAGAATTGCTTTCGTAGATATACGGTAGCAGAACGTTTGCAATTATTATTATAGATGATTATACGAGATTATATATTGTAGCCTACTAATTCTATTATTTATGATAAGTAATATCTTACTACTGTATAAGTAAGATTATAGTTTCGTTACTTATATAGGTTAAAATACTATGCATGAACGATCTTACTATAAAAATTTAAATATACTTAATGAATACGATTATCGTAGACTGTGAATTCAATTGACTTACAAGAAAACATTGTAGACCATTGTATATCGCCAAATGAACCATAACCTATAGAACCAGAAGCCCAACCGTACTGAATGGCTCCATATGTCATACTACTGTCATTATGAGTTAATCTGCTTGTACCAATCGAAATATTTATAGATGCTGTAGAGTAAACATTACTTACATCATTCGTAGTGACTTGTCGCCAACTGATTCCTTGTAATACTTTTCCATTTAACATTAATCCGTCTTTATATTTATCTTGTATCGTGATTAAGACGTAATTTGGATTGATATTGTATATTGTAAATAACGATGGTACGGTTATTACGAGGTTGTTACTATATTGTTCGATTGCTGGTACGATTGTCATAAACGGATCAGCTCCCTTAAGATCTGCATTAGTTCCTTTAGCGAACTGTACAACTAGACATGGCTTATCGCACGTAAGAAACGAATCAGTGCCGCTAGCTAACTCGAATTGTGTAAACTCGCCTCGGGATAAATTGTAATTTGAACTTGCTGATTGAAGGCGTACCGTAGTATTATCGTAAGCGGCGACGATACGATATATATCTCCAGCTGCTCTACCAGTAAATGTCGATAATATATAATTTTGGCCTAAGTATTTACTTGGTATATAATGTTCTTGTAAAGGCTCGCAATATCTGTTACTTGTAGGAACGTTAGCGCAAAGATTTCCGGCTAGAACTGAGATATCTTTGTTAGAATATATAATTGTTCCAGTTAGATCTTGCGCGATCTGGAAAAAGAATCCTTGATTAGGTAGTAAATTAATCGTCAGATTCCTATTTCTAGAATAAGTTTGCCCTCCGTAATTAGTATTGCTTGGGAAGCTAATCTCAACTTGTGTGTTGGCATCTTTACTGATTATTAACATATGTCCATAAATAAGAGGAGTATACGTGGCAATAACATATTCTTTACCATAAAATTGGACTGGTAAAATATGACATGAACTTGCTAGTGTGCTAGATGCTTGTAAACTGGTAACAGTTATATCTTCATCTGAAGTGATATGTATTGTCTTCGAAGCTATTCCAGTTACTCTATTTTCGCTTGTTGCTTTAAGTTTTACGGTTGTCGAGCTGTAAGATGAAACATTGTATTGAGTAGCTGTATTGAAATAGTTATTTCTAACAGTAATGGCGGCAGATTTATCTAGAGCTGTGACGATAGCAGCTACCGTTGCACCAGCACTACCAGAGCTGAAAAGTCCGAAATAGAATTCTCTTCCAATACTTCGTATTGTTTTAGTATCTAATATCGAAATAAGTAGGTGAAGAGTCGTGGTTATAATGTGCCATAAACAGCATTATAGTTATGTTTATAACCTATCACTAGTGTTAATTCATTTCTATATTCGTCATAGATATATAGTAAGTAAAATAATAGTTCATGCACTTCTTAACTGCAATTATATGTGCTTGTAGAGAAGTGATCGTTCGCAAAGATTAATCGAATATTTTGTAAAGTGGGTGACTATGTACGCGCTCGCGGTCTGTTCACATACGCATTATTTCTTACGAATCAATATTTTGGATTGTTTGGTGTTACAGTAAATGTTATCTACAAAAATAACATTTTTAAAGTATTGTAATTGAATAAAATAAGTGATCTAGTTGTTTACAATGTATTTTCTTGCATTAATGAAAGTTGGACGAGAAATAATAACCGTATTCATCAAAGATTAAGTCAGTCAATCGATTAAGTCTCCTACAGCCTATAGGTCATTAACACTCTTTTGCTACAGCGTTTCTAACTTCGTCTTTCTCAATTTC
>NW_002060955.1:1620031-1630731 GCF_000150275.1 Trichoplax adhaerens | reverse complement strand
TGCAAAAGCGGCAGGCGCAAGAGATCTTCGGGTGACTGAGGTGTCCTGGCCTGGATCAACGACGGCGCGCAAACAGGCAGGACACGCTCGGTCCTAAGCAGAAGTTACTCCTGATGCTGTATTTTCTAAGTTGCTTGCAAGTGTTATAGTCAATGAATTGTATAACGAAATGTTATACAGAGTTGACGTCTTATCATGATTATTCGTAATATTAATACCAGTAGATTTGCTAAGAGCTGTTATGACAGCAAACGGTATTGCAGCGCTTCGAATAGTATCTAAGTATCCAAAATGAAATTCTCTTCCGATACTCTGCGCCGTTTCGGAATCTAAGACGAAAGTAATAATATAAACACTTGTCAGTAATCGTGCGAATCAACTGTTTGTAATACTGTACGAGTAAGCGTTCGCGCTGGTGTAATAACAAGTTACCGTTATGTCTGTAATTTGTGATATAAGGTCTGTTACTAAGTGAGTATTTGTAGGAATTGTGTTAGTTAAATAAAATTAAAATGGTTTAGTTAAAGTATAAATATGAGTAAATTACCTGTCTAAGAAGGTCGATCGCTAATATTCATACTCATACTAAAATCTATACTTCTGATTCTTAAGGATTTCTTGCACAGTTTAAGTACCGTAAATACAGCGACTAGGTTTAATTAATGTTGTATTCCAAACATTTTGGGCGGGTTATCATTTTATGATTAGATACTCTGTTCTCAATACTTTACTTTTAACTTTGTGTCGCTTAATAGCTGCGATAATTATCGATAAATGTAAAATTTCCTAATCTGTATTTTTGATTCGCTTCTGGTATGCTATTGTAGCATATGTGCTATGTACTCATACATAATTCTGATATCAGTCAAAGAAATCTTAATTCGTTAACTGTATTATTAAGGTTATTTGGTATAAATTTACTAAATTTAATTACAGCGACTAAGATATCGTTGTAATAAAATACCCTAAATTACATAAATTACAATAGATAATGATTGTAATACCATGAATATACCTCGACTAGAGGAAGCTACTGATATTTTGAAATCATAATTATAATTCTGTTAAAGAATAATTTATAGCAAGTATTGCGCTTACCGTAAATCGTAACAGTGGCGACTTCGCTAGTGATTGATCCTATTATATTATCGTAACGACATTGATATAATCCTTCATCTTGTGTAGTTATATTTGATATAGTCAGACGACTATAAACGTAAAAGTTCAAAATTAACTTCATATCATCATAACTTGTCAGTGGATTGCCATCTTTCAGCCAAGTTACGTTAGCGATAGGACTACTAGTTCCATTACATTGCAGTGTAAGTGTTTTTCCATAGATAATATTAACACTTTTCGGATGTTGTATTATTCTTGGATATTCTAGATTTTAAATGATACATGATATTATCGTATAATTTCTATTTGATATTATAACTGTTGTAGATGGTAATAAATTCATTCATCAAGTTATAATTGGTATACATGTATTACCATTATACAAGTTCATTGTATTTCATGATTATCCCAGCCACCCACCCAAAAACGAATAGCTCTAAGGTAGTAATTTCTGCAGAGTAGTAATTTTTAAAATAGTATTCGTTATATCGCTAAGGGTGGCCACTGGGCCTCTAAATTTTGGTTTGATGTAATACTCAGATGAAAATTGAATAAACATAGAATCTTTATAGAGTTTTCTACACAGCCATTTTGATTGTTATATTTTCTTATAACGGTTGTTATTGACAGAGCAAGCTTGGCTTGCAAACGCAAGCGATCCCTTAGACAAACTATAATGATTGGCATAGAATTGACCACAGTACTAAGGCCATTGTACCGCACTGTAGATATCTTACAGTACCTGCTAATCTTAACTTGGTATGTCCATCACCGTACATTAGTTATCATAATGTGCTTTATACCATTAACCAATCTTAATATAGCATAGTACATTACTATTACCGGGATATATATAATATCGAATGATAATACTATCTGTTAATTTTATTAACAAATTCAGCATAAACGTATATTTGACAGTGTCGCTTACCAACCTTAACATAGCATTAATACTGTATATAGTAACCATTCTTATTCGGTAAACATACTAATACGAAAGTTACTTAACGAAATTTGAATTGGTATAGAAATGAATGATCTCTAGGGTTTATGTAAATATTATTGAGAAGGTATTAGTGATTGATACACATCAGTAGGTACTATTAGTTCTATTGCTCTCATGCAATTCGTAGTGTTATCCTGCTGCAGTTCCTCTGTCCCGGTTATTTTTGATTGCTATATATCATATAACAAAAAAGTTTCTAAGAGGATAATGTCAGTTAGTCAGCGATCTGATAGGCGAAAGCGAAGTGAACAACGCGGAAATGCACGATCAGTACGTACATTAAATCAATCTGTAAGTAATATCAGGAATGCTGAAGTAGATAGTACTCCTAGAGATCAGAATCAGTCACCAGGTAATCTTAGGAGAAACTATCATCGTCGTCAATTACATCAAATAGGAAACTTAGGTGATATTGACTCGCTAGTAACAATCGATGATTTTGTAATGTGCGAATACAGTAGTTTATACCCATATCTAGGTATAAATGAAATTTATGCCTTTACTAAAATATCTAATACGAAAATAATGTTGCTATACTTATTGAGTAGTCCATGACTCTACAGTGTACTATACCAATATCTAGCAATAAATTTCATTTATACCTTTACTAAAATATCTAATACGAAAATAATGCTGCTATACTATCTGTTAATTATTAATAAATGGGTATATTATAGAATGGTAATACTATCTGTAAATTATTAACAAATGTGTACATTATCGTAAACCGTCAGCAAAGCGACGGGAGTTTGTACTAGTGATTTATAATCTGTTACTTAATGTGTAATGTACCTACGTACTTATACGGTAGTAAAACAAGACCTTTTCAATCAGAAATACGATATTGCATAATTATGTATCAATTATACTAAATCTTTCCATTTTTCTGAAGATTCAATGATTAATTAGGAAATCATACAACACACTTTTCACTCACTACTATATTAACAAGTAATTAATCTAGCGCAGCTCATCCTCTCTATTTATATAATAGGTTAGTACATTTACCATGAAACGTTGCTTACTAATTAGCATTTTGGGATAGCTAGAGAAATGATATTTATATAGTAATAAAATCGATAGTTAGGTTTGCTAATTAGACTCTGACTAGTAGTAGATTAAGATCTGAAATGGAAATTCTTGTCTACAGCTAATGAAAACTACCCTGCCATAAACAGTCAAACAGCATCCGATAGCCATACGTAGATGGTTGATATTCATTTAATACGATACAGTACAGTATTTTAGCTTCTCAAATCTCACCTAGTGATAAAACATCCTAAATAATTTAATGGAATGTTTAAATTTTTCTACAAATATAAAGCTTAAACTTTATTTTCAATTAGGGGCTAATATGCTTGTGGGCTAATGTATTTTACTAAGTAGATCTATTACTGCTAACGGATTACTAGATATGTACTGATATAGAATTCCATTTTGAATTAAAATAATATCATTTTACTCGTGTGTATATTTACTAATAGATTATATTACTGCTAATGCAGTACTGGATAAGCAATGATATGCAAATAGTGTAATGTCAATTTTTTCAAGCTGGCACAATTATAGATTAAAGATTATTGTATTCAAAAATAAAATTACCATAGACTATAGTACTGAAAGTACGTACACATGTTCATACTTAGAAATTAGATTTCATTGGGCTGAGTAAAAAGTATTAGTCATAATAAAAATACTTTGACTACACGATTATTGAATATTCAACTATGCTTAAGCCTGTTTGGATACTTCTAGACCGATATATATCTAACCTGTTTGATACGATAAACCAA
This sequence comes from Trichoplax adhaerens, assembly GCF_000150275.1. NCBI lineage: Eukaryota > Metazoa > Placozoa > Uniplacotomia > Trichoplacea > Trichoplacidae > Trichoplax > Trichoplax adhaerens. The sequence continues at coordinate 1,626,813 of NW_002060955.1, read as the reverse complement.
TAGAATAAAGAAGGATAGCTATTATTATTAGCACCTTCATGATGTTGTTATATTTTTAGCTGCAGTTGAATCAATCGATTCTATAAGTGGAAATAAAACAAGCCCAGAAGAGAAAGAATGAATATAAATATCGATATTACATCGATTAATATCAAGTAATTACTAATAAGTTTTTAAGCTAGAATTGACGACGATATGAGTTAATATCATTCTACTGTTTACTCAAATTCACCACTATAAGCATTGCTACTCTTTATGAATACCTTTAGCTAATAGATGTAGCGGACTAGAAAGTTGAGATTGTCAAATACAGTATAGTCCCTACCACTGTAGACTTTTCATTGGATTATAGCAATATTCAACAATCATCAAGATTACTATAAACACTACTTTGATAGCTTAGAAAATGTTTGGTAGCTCTATGTAAGGAATCAGTAACACTCCTAAATTGACTAACTTGTTGCTTTATAGGGTTTACTGTATGGTGCGTCATAATTTGTAATTTTTGATATAACTTGCATGTATTAACAAAGTAACTAATTGAACGAACGTTGTTAATTTGATTCCTACTTCTATTATCACATTCAATCTGCTAAGGAGAGTAGTCCGTGACAATTAGTTACTGTAATAGCTCCGCAGAGGACGGTGTCCACTGATTTCGTAAGTTATATGATATCACCGAATTCACAATAGCTTTAATAGAGCTTTCTAAGTATGTAAAGTAAACAGTTTCATAAAATAAAAATAAAGACAAATAGACTTACACACTACTGTATTATGAGCACAAGCAATGACTAAAAAATGCAACGATATTAGCATAAACGTTGTATTGAACTATTTATTAGTAGATCATTTAGTCAATTTACTATAAAATACTTGATTAATGATATCTTGATATAGTTAAACTTATTTCTATAGGTGTCACTTAAAAATGGAAAAATACTGTTTGGGTTCATCGAATTATGGTAGAAAGCAGCATCATGATCTTACGATATCGTTCGTTATTATAACACAGAAGGTTAATGTATTCTTTCGCGCAATGTTTGCTTTACAGCTTACCATTTACAGCGTTTCATGACAAGAAAATCAAGTAAATTTAAACAGCATGTAACTAGTTTAGCTTTTTGGGTATAGGATTTAAGTAATCATGTTTGTTTTATATTTTACAGTCAAACTAGTTCAATATGTAGATATTTCAGACATGATTGATCTACCTTTTAGACGGATATAGAGGCAACTGGACTGCTTCCTTTAACGTGGAACTATTTTAAAAACGCCCTAACTTAGATAGCTTGATCTCGTATGTTAAAATAGTGAGAAAAAAAGTAGAGGGACATTAATTTTAATAAACCAATTTTCACGCCGTAGTCGAGATGACCTTTGATGGCTTATATTGAATACCCTTCTATTTATTCCTCTAGCTGCGATCTCGTTTTCATCAACAACGCCCGGCGTGAATTCCATTATCGACTAGATTAATGAATCTAAGCCAAGATGGAAAACCCTGGTTCTTTTCATTCCATTAATTGTATAAAGATATCCGATTGAACAAAAGCTTCGACTAGGCCCTAGTCGTTATTGTTTCTTGTCAATTTGGACGATATAGTCCCGTAGAGATAGAGCAGCACTGTACCACTTGTTTGTTAACGGCTTCATTCTACAGTAAGCGGGGTGCCATTTAAAAAATTCTTACAGCCAATTTGGTCAAGGCTAATTGGATGAATGGAAAATTGAATGTGTTGGAGACGCATTCCACAAAACGCCATTCTATGAGATACTGTATGAGTATGCAATAACTCCATTAATTAATATAGACTATGATTGAGAAAGACTTTTAATTCTTCGAACTTTGAAATAGTTATTGAATAGATTAATGAACCTAAGCTAAGATAGAAAATCCTTGTTCTTTCATCCCATTGATTGTATAAAGATGTCCGATTGAACAAAAGCTTCGACTAGGCCTTAATCATCATTATTTCTTGTCAATTTAGACGATATAGTCACGCAGACATGGGGCAGTGCTGTGCCACTTGTTTGTTAACGGCTTCATTCTACAGGTCCACAGTAAGTGATGCCATTTAAAAAAATTCTTACGCCCAATTTGGATAAGCCTAATTGGATGAATCGGAAATTTAATGTGTTGGAGATGCATTTCACAAAACGCCATTTCTATGAGATATTGTATGAGTATGCGATAATTCCATTAATATAGATTATGATTGAGAAAGACTTTCAATTCTTCAGACTTTGAAATAGTTATTTCAGCAAACGCGTTTCTTTGGAAGTATTATTAGTGTGACTATTGGGGCATAGCTTGATAGAATGCCGATCCATATCATGAACTAGAGGGGCAGCAATGTAATTATAAAGTTTTGGTTGACATTTACCGTAAGACTGATGATTTCAGTTTATCTTTCAACACTAAATAAGTCAATATAATATGGCTAGAGAATAAATGCTGCTACAATACAATTAGTTCTATTCCATTTCGTATTGTTTCATGAGAATTAACTCTTTGCCTAACTGAGTGGGGACTGTACGCTTTTGTCCATTTTAATTATCAGAATTTTCGACTTCAATAATGATACAATATTATTATACTGTCCAAGTATGGATATTGTCTGTATATTGTTAGGGTATTTTTAACAGCGGAAAGTGCTCAACGTAGAGTTGTAATATTTACTCGTACTCCTATTCTCTTACCTCTGTCATGGACGATAGCCAGTTAGAACTGCAGCGAAAATTTTCTATCATAATTGTAAAATAATTAATTATGCTGTATTGAAATTAGATGATAACCCAGTCGCCATTCTTGCCAAGTTCTCGCTCTGATTGATTTAGATAATACATGTACAGTATATACTGTACAGTAGAATAATTATAATTAATCATATTGTATTTTGGAAAGGAATCAAACATTTGTTCTATCTTCAGTATCTTGAATAGTACTGTATCATCCATAGTTGAATTCTCGAGAGACAATCCTATCGGCATCCCGAGGTGTATTTCCAATTTTAGCAAGGTCATCGTTGCAGGCGTTGCCCTCATCAAGACGGGACGCCATGCTACGCAGACTAATTTCATGGCATCAGCGTTAGTTTGACATAGTAAAGTGGACTGAATACACCAAAGAGTAAGTCTTGATTGAAGTGAGTATCATTTCTGTCTTGCATAGCTTTAACTCATTCCTGATGGCGTGTTATTCTGATACACTTTGTTCGATTTCTAGCGTACAAATGGTTTGCAACTCTCAGATAACTAGGGCGAGAATAGCAAACAGCGATGCTTTGACGTAAATATCTACCGTTACTGATTCTTCTAACTCTTACCAGGGAGAACTCAAGTAAAAATATTACACCTTTTCCACCGTCTACTCCTGTCTCTCTTACACTAATCTCCGGGGATTCGTGTAAGAAAAGAAGAGGGAGAGGAGTAGACGGTGGAAATACAGTAGTCACTGCTCTTACATACGGATGCTGATCTGATATGTAACAGAACGTAGCGTACACCAACTGATGAGAATATTGCGCTATGAGCATGACATTCTCCAATCATTTTCACAAATAGAAACATTCTTGCATTGCTCGTATGTTAATCCTATTTGTGTGTGATTATGCATGTCCACATACAAAAAGAGTTCAACTCTATTTTGCAGATATAACCGTACTCTAGCTCTAGGTAGTGGTATGCAAAGAGCGGTTCTTGCTTTCCAGCGTCTCGTGTAGTGTAATATCATGAATCAAGTGGAGTCTTGAATTATAATTACCAACGCAAAACCTGAATGGCTTTCTTAAGGGTTAAGCATGGAGTTGCAAGACCGCACTGTATGTGTAAGTCTGCTCAGATGCAAGACAGCTAAGGTAGTCGTAGGGATTGAAAGAGAAAAAGCCTTATGCCTTAGGCCGCTCAATTCAGCATGCAGTTGCAAAGGCCGCACTGTATGCATAATGTAAGTCTGCTCAGATGCAAGACAGCTAAGGTAGTCGTAGGGATTGAAAGAGAAAATGCTAAAGTGGAAAAAGGCTTGCGCCCTAGACTGCTCAATTAATTAGCAGCGATTCATGAGTCGAGTTGCAGTATGCGTGGCGATGCAAGACAGCCGTGATGTAGTCTGTTACTATTGATTTGTCAAGATTTCTTCAGTAATCAATATTAGTCAATCTCTGACTACCTCGTCTACACTATCAGTGCCGCTAGAATTATTTTATAGTATTCGGTCGTTGGAATTGAACTATTTAGTGGTATAGGTTTTACAGTAATCTCGTCTCTTTAAGTCGGTAGTCGTAAGGATTGAAAGAGAAAATGCGAAAGTGGAAAAAGCCTTGTGCCTTAGACCGCTCAATTCAGCATGGAGTTGCAAGGCCGCACTGTATGCATAGTGTAAGTCTGCTCAGATGCAAGACAGCTAAGGTAGTCGTAGGGATTGAAAGAGAAAAAGCCTTATGCCTTAGGCTGCTCAATTCAGCATGCAGTTGCAAAGGCCGCACTGTATGCATAGTGGAAGTCTGCTCAGATGCAAGACAGCTAAGGTAGTCGTAGGGATTGAAAGAGAAAATGCTAAAGTGGAAAAAGGCTTGCGCCCTAGACTGCTCAATTAATGAAGCTCAAACAACATTACTTTACACATTTAATGCGTCGAATGGATTTAGAAAAAAGTTTTCAAGATTTCACTAAATACAATCCGTATTGAATAACTGGCGTTGTTCCACTTTGCCATGCAGCCTTGGAGTTGCACGCTGAATTGGGCGGTCTTCGGCACAAGCCATTTTTCAACTTCACTAGTTTCTCTTTCAATCCCTACGACTACATTAGCTGTCTTGCATCGTCATGCACACTGTAAAATACTCAACTTATGAATCATTATTACAGTACAGGAACTGTGAGCACTAGAGCAGACTTACAGTATGTGCTGTATATAGTGCGGCCTTGAAATTGCATGCTGAATTAAGCAGCATGATGCACAAGCCTTTTCGGCTTGAACATTTTCTCTTTCAATCCCTACGACTACTGATTAGCTGTCTTGCATCGTCATGCACATTAGCCCTGGCCATTTTGCATCAATTACTTTGTACACTTCGTTTATGCTGTCCTACTGATATATTAGACATGTATTGACATATCTAAAAATAAAAATCAAGAAATCGTCCTATCTCACGCGGCTCAAATCAAATTTGTGTCCTGCATCATCCCCGTGCGGGAAATTATTTGGGGGCTCCGTTTACCTATAGTATGAGAAAGTACTGGAAATGCCCCCACAACTAATTTCTCGCACGGGGATAAGGAAAGGACACAAATTTGATTTGTGCCGCATGAGATTTCTTGATTTTTATTTTTAGATATATCAATATACATGTCTAATATATCAGTAGGACAGCTTAAACGAAGAGTACAAAGCAGTTTATGCAAAAAGGTTAGGGCTAATACACATGTACTGTATATGCTACGGGCAATTATACGGTGCGGCCTTGGAATTGTATGTTGATCTGAGCAGTCAAAGGCACAAGCCTTATTTCCACTTTAGCATTTTCTCTTTCAATCGTTACGACTACCTTAGCTGTCTTGCATCTGAGCAGACTTGCACATACAGTGCGGTCTTGCAACTCCATGCTTAATTGAACAGTCTAGGGCGCAAGCCTTTTTCCACTTTAGCATTTTCTCTTTCAATCCCTACGACTAGCTTAGCTGTCTTGCATCTGAACAGACTTCCACTATGCATACAGTGCGGCCTTGCAACTGCATGCTGAATTGAGCAGCCTAAGGCATAAGGCTTTTTCTCTTTCAATCCCTACGACTACCTTAGCTGTCTTGCATCTGAGCAGACTTACACATACAGTGCGGTCTTGCAACTCCATGCTTAACCCTTAAGAAAGCCATTCAGGTTTTGCGTTGGTAATTATAATTCAAGACTGCACTTGATTCATGATATTACACTACACGAGACGCTGGCAAGCAAGAACCGCTCTTTGCATACCACTACCTAGAGCTAGAGTACGGTTATATCTGCAAAATAGAGTTGAACTCTTTTTGTATGTGGACATGCATAATCACACACAAATAGGATTAACATACGAGCAATGCAAGAATGTTTCTATTTGTGAAAATGATTGGAGAATGTCATGCTCATAGCGCAATATTCTCATCAGTTGGTGTACGCTACGTTCTGTTACATATCAGATCAGCATCCGTACGTAAGAGCAGTGACTACTGTATTTCCACCGTCTACTCCTCTCCCTCTTCTTTTCTTACACGAATCCCCGGAGATTAGTGTAAGAGAGACAGGAGTAGACGGTGGAAAAGGTGTAATATTTTTGCTTGAGTTCTCCCTGGTAAGAGTTAGAAGAATCAGTAACGGTAGATATTCACGTCAAAGCATCGCTGTTTGCTATTCTCGCCCTAGTTATCTGAGAGTTGCAAACCATTTGTACGCTAGAAATCGAACAAAGTGTATCAGAATAACACGCCATCAGGAATGAGTTAAAGCTATGCAAGACAGAAATGATACTCACTTCAATCAAGACTTACTCTTTGGTGTATTCAGTCCACTTTACTATGCCAAACTAACGCTGATGCCATGAAATTAGTCTGCGTAGCATGGCGTCCCGTCTTGATGAGGGCAACGCCTGCAACGATGACCTTGCTAAAATTGGAAATACACCTCGGGATGCCGATAGGATTGTCTCTCGAGAATTCAACTATGGATGATACAGTACTATTCAAGATACTGAAGATAGAACAAATGTTTGATTCCTTTCCAAAATACAATATGATTAATTATAATTATT
>NW_002060955.1:1526595-1619981 GCF_000150275.1 Trichoplax adhaerens | reverse complement strand
AGATTCAAGTCTTCCTTTAACAGTTGTGATGATGTCATCTAGAAGCGCTGGTTCTGGGAGCATCACGTGATCACCTGTTTCCGCCATGTTGAAAACATGGTGGAAACGAAGCCGAAAAAAATGGATGCCATCGACTGCTCGTAGGGGATTTTGGAGTCTAACGCTGTATGTTTGTTTGTAGAAGTTTTCTTGGATCAACAGTAATATCTGACTCCTACCATTTTTGTAGACTTTTTATAGTATTATTCAAGTGTTGATACTCTGAGAGTAGAAATTTGTCGCCATTGACAATCAAAATGGAAAGTCAATGAAAATTACTTGTCCAAAGCTTATTGAATGGTCACTTTTCTACTTCCTGTACACTGTACAGTACTGTAGTGATAGAGCAGACATCAGTAATAGTAAGAGCTGGATCGTAAAGGCACATTACCTACTGCTTTGCTACAATCTTGACTTCAAGACTATAAAAACTGTAAGAGTCGGATATTACTGTTGATCCGTTTTCTTTTACCTCCATGTCGATTTCAACTTTGACGGTGAATGATCGTCGTTCACACGGATAGTGATTCCTAAGTTGAGTTACAGTCGTGATGACAATGAAAAACTGCTAAGAATGGAGTTGGAGGAATTGGAAGAGAAAATGCTTCAGTAGGAAAGGCTTATGCCTTATTCAACTGCTCAATTAGGCATGGGATTCCAAAGCTGTACACTCAAGATTTGATTGACAACATTGCAGGCAATAGTAGTGATTCATAAGTTGAGTTAGCGTATTGATGACGATGCAAGACAGCTGATGTTGTTGTAGGAATTGAAAAAGAAAATGCTGAAGTAGAAATACTTGTGCCTTATAGATTGCTTAAGGGTTAAGCATGGAGTTGCAAGACCGCACTGTATGTGTAAGTCTGCTCAGATGCAAGACAGCTAAGGTAGTCGTAGGGATTGAAAGAGAAAAAGATTTATGCCTTAGGCTGCTCAATTCAGCATGCAGTTGCAAAGGCCGCACTGTATGCATAGTGGAAGTCTGTTCAGATGCAAGACAGCTAAGCTAGTCGTAGGGATTGAAAGAGAAAATGCTAAAGTGGAAAAAGGCTTGCGCCCTAGACTGCTCAATTGAGCATGGAGTTGCAAGACCGCACTGTACAGTATGTGTAATAAGTCTGCTCAGATGCAAGACAGCTAAGGTAGTCGTAACGATTGAAAGAGAAAATGCTAAACTGGAAAAAGGCTTGGACCCTAGACTGCTCAATTATTAAGCATGGAGTTGCAAGACCGCACTGTATGTGTAAGTCTGCTCAGATGCAAGACAGCTAAGGTAGTCGTAACGATTGAAAGAGAAAATGCTAAAGTGGAAATAAGGCTTGTGCCTTTGACTGCTCAGATCAACATACAATTCCAAGGCCGCACCGTATAATTGCCCGTAGCATATACAGTACATGTGTATTAGCCCTAACCTTTTTGCATAAACTGCTTTGTACTCTTCGTTTAAGCTGTCCTACTGATATATTAGACATGTATATTGATATATCTAAAAATAAAAATCAAGAAATCTCATGCGGCACAAATCAAATTTGTGTCCTTTCCTTATCCCCGTGCGAGAAATTAGTTGTGGGGGCATTTCCAGTACTTTCTCATACTATAGGTAAACGGAGCCCCCAAATAATTTCCCGCACGGGGATGATGCAGGACACAAATTTGATTTGAGCCGCGTGAGATAGGACGATTTCTTGATTTTTATTTTTAGATATGTCAATACATGTCTAATATATCAGTAGGACAGCATAAACGAAGTGTACAAAGTAATTGATGCAAAATGGCCAGGGCTAATGTGCATGACGATGCAAGACAGCTAATCAGTAGTCGTAGGGATTGAAAGAGAAAATGTTCAAGCCGAAAAGGCTTGTGCATCATGCTGCTTAATTCAGCATGCAATTTCAAGGCCGCACTATATACAGCACATACTGTAAGTCTGCTCTAGTGCTCACAGTTCCTGTACTGTAATAATGATTCATAAGTTGAGTATTTTACAGTGTGCATGACGATGCAAGACAGCTAATGTAGTCGTAGGGATTGAAAGAGAAACTAGTGAAGTTGAAAAATGGCTTGTGCCGAAGACCGCCCAATTCAGCGTGCAACTCCAAGGCTGCATGGCAAAGTGGAACAACGCCAGTTATTCAATACGGATTGTATTTAGTGAAATCTTGAAAACTTTTTTCTAAATCCATTCGACGCATTAAATGTGTAAAGTAATGTTGTTTGAGCTTCATTAATTGAGCAGTCTAGGGCGCAAGCCTTTTTCCACTTTAGCATTTTCTCTTTCAATCCCTACGACTACCTTAGCTGTCTTGCATCTGAGCAGACTTCCACTATGCATACAGTGCGGCCTTTGCAACTGCATGCTGAATTGAGCAGCCTAAGGCATAAATCTTTTTCTCTTTCAATCCCTACGACTACCTTAGCTGTCTTGCATCTGAGCAGACTTACACATACAGTGCGGTCTTGCAACTCCATGCTTAACCCTTAAGCAATCTATAAGGCACAAGTATTTCTACTTCAGCATTTTCTTTTTCAATTCCTACAACAACATCAGCTGTCTTGCATCGTCATCAATACGCTAACTCAACTTATGAATCACTACTATTGCCTGCAATGTTGTCAATCAAATCTTGAGTGTACAGCTTTGGAATCCCATGCCTAATTGAGCAGTTGAATAAGGCATAAGCCTTTCCTACTGAAGCATTTTCTCTTCCAATTCCTCCAACTCCATTCTTAGCAGTTTTTCATTGTCATCACGACTGTAACTCAACTAGTAGGAATCACTATCCGTGTGAACGACGATCATTCACCGTCAAAGTTAAAATCGACATGGAGGTAAAAGAAAACGGATCAACAGTAATATCCGACTCTTACAGTTTTTATAGTCTTGAAGTCAAGATTGTAGCAAAGCAGTAGGTAATGTGCCTTTACGATCCAGCTCTTACTATTACTGATGTCTGCTCTATCACTACAGTACTGTACAGTGTACAGGAAGTAGAAAAGTGACCATTCAATGAGCTTTGGACAAGTAATTTTCATTAACTTTCCATTTTGATTGTCAATGGCGACAAATTTCTACTCTCATAGTATCAACACTTGAATAATACTATAAAAAGTCTACAAAAATGGTAGGAGTCAGATATTACTGTTGATCCAAGAAAACTTCTACAAATGAACATACAGCGTTAGACTCCAAAATCCCCTACGAGCAGTCGATGGCATCCATTTTTTTCGGCTTCGTCAATGATGGTACTGAAACATTGCTTAGGAAAGGAGTCAAATAGCTTGTAGGCAGTCTTGCATTAAACCATCAACCAGTGGAATATTCTTCTCCATTTTTTTTTTTATTTATCTTGTCCGCTATCCACCCATTATAGGTTACAGTATTCGATTCCAACTACTGTTCCAGTACTATCTCTCTCTCTCTCGACTAGGACAAACCGGCGATTGCTATTTGATTTTTGGACAGCTAAAAAGGCCCGCGGTAGACGATCCATTTCCATCCAGTTGCTGTTGATTTGGTGCAACATTTTCTTCTTCTTCTTCTCTTACTATTCTTCTTGTTTTATCCATTAGCCATTGGTAAAATAGACAGAAAGAATGACCATCCTATTTAGCTTGGTTGCTCGAGGTTCGACTGTATTGGCTCATTATGCAAGTTGTAGTGGTAACTTTACCCAAGTCAGCGATCAAATATTAGCCAAGTTGCCATCCAACGATAGTAAATTGACCTATTCCCATGATGAGTAAGTATTGCAAGTGGATAAAGAATGAATTCATTTTATTGATGGTCCTATCAATCTACAGTAGACCAGCAAGAATTGTAGGATAAAATAATGACTTGCCAATCTTTCTATCGTGGAGGAAGAACAAAATAAAGTGCTTCATGTTCCATGATGGATCGAAAGTAGATTGCATGGTGGTTAAGCAGTCATGATGGGATCATGATGATGATAAAAATCAATAATCATGCTGGATGTAAATTGTTTCAAATTGTCAGTCAACAAGATCTCCATAACGACTGCCAACATGGGTTTGCAATCAATTGACTATGCTATCATTTCAATCTTGTGACAGTAGGATATAAAATGAATTAGAGTGTGCTTGAAAAAGATCCTTATCGTACTTTGTGGACGGCCATTTTGCCTAATATAGCCAAGACTTGATTGAGAATGAACTGGATAGCCGTAGACACCATTCATCGACAGTACGGTAGAGCAGAAATAAATTCCACAACAGTCGCTCTTTCATGACTTTATTCATTCTTAGTCATCACCAGAGTTCAAATTTTAGCTTGATACCCTAACTTTACGCACATAAATTACATAACCGTCAATTGGCTGTGTTATATCCTATCAACGACATTGAACATTTCTCTAGTCATGGAGTGCAGACTAGTCAGAATGGATTAATTTAGCCGTCACGTAGTCTGATAGCACAGACTTGACTTTTGATTGAGAGCCAAATTCTTACCTTGCCCTGCCATAAATGCATCAGTGAGAATTGAAGCATAATTTAAGAATCATCTCGATCCATCCAATATTTCTAGTAATCGTCTTCTAATCATGTTACTATAGTATCATTTCAACTTTCTAAAAGTCGGTGTACAATACGTCTTCACATTCTCGCGCAGCGGAGGCTAAATTTTCAACTTGTCATGAGTTTACGAGTTAGAGTTGAAGAATCATCTCGATTCAAAAATTTTTTTGAATAGTCTTAAAATTAATCAATGTTACTATAGTATCATTTCAACCTATCAGCCTGAGTACAAAAAGCTCTTGATGCTTTTATCCAGTCATTCTTATCTTAATGAATTATACACGTATTATATTTTGCACCCTTTAGGCCTGAAACCAAGACTCGACTTTCCATCTAACTAACTGCAGATTATTACATAATATTCATTCTTTCCGTCGTTTTATCATTCATCAGCAAGAGTGAAAATATTATCTCCATCCAACAACTCCATTGAGCTAGAAAATTGCGCTGTTAGCCAATTGTTGATCTAGTTTATTTCTTTAGCATTAATTCGTATATTGTACCATGCGAGATTGAGACTAGAGTGACCGACTACTTTAGACGCTCATGACGTACGATTGCCCCAACATAAATCAAAAATTTCTCCAATCAGCAGCTTTATGCTATGGCTGTCTTTAAAATGAACCGTATCACATTTCAGCGGTTCTCAATATTGACTGTAACGATGGCAATCATTAACCAATCAAGGCAATTAAAAGGACTATTTTCGTTTACAGTTATCATCGATACGCTAGTCGTACAATTATTCAATTTGGACGTAGAGAGGACTTATCAGAAACGATCAACTTTTTACGTATCTCATGATTCATTAGTCCACCGTTACAGATTGATGAGAGGTGTTCGGTGGAGGTGTTTGCTATACGCAAAGGTAGCTAGGACACATTTACTAGACGGACTTGAAAGAATGACAGTCTTCATCCCGTATAACCGACGAGATAAATATTTCATCTCCATATTAGGAATAGTTTATGATGATAGATATTGTCCCAATTTGTTGTTATTCTCTTGTTTGTGAAAAATAATCGTAACGTTCTGGAAATAGTATCTTATGCAATTTTCTTGGTAACAAAAACTAAAGTCTGTTAATTATTTAGGAAGTTGAAATCCACCACAAAAATTTCAATCAGTAGTAATTAATCTTGTTTTATATGTACAGTATTATGCAAGTATGCATAATATAATTTGCTATTTTTCTTTACAACTATCAATTCACTGCCATCATCCCCCTTAATAAACTTCTCAATTTATAATTTGCTGTACAATGGAGTGCATGCTGTCTAAACTATGCCAAAATAAGTAGTAGCTTTTTTGAATAGATGCGGTACTTTTAATCATTTCGCCATAAATTTGTATCGGTAGTTTTTTTAATATTCCTTTAATCATACAGCACTTGCCCATTTTCGATACCGAAAATACTGCGGTATAGGATGATAGACATAAACGTTTAAAAATAAATTTATTCTTTTTATAGTTACCTATTCCATTACATCCAGGAAAATAGCATCGTTTACTTATGCATCACCGATAAGGTAAGTTGCATTCTCCACCTATTGCTTACCGTTCTCTGGATTGAAATCGATAACCTCCTATTCGTACTTTATTTCTATATAGGATTTTGAACGATCAATTGCCTTCCAATTCTTAACGGATATCAAAAGAAGGTCTATACCAACAAATAGTATACAATTTATGTAGATTTGACATGCAACATGGTTTAATTGTAAGCGATAACGTGTATTGGGCAATGTTGATACATGTAATTTTATAATCTTACTGAATTATAGTCAATAGCTCGTTGCTAAGATTGATTTTGATTACGGAGATTTACAACAATCAAAGTGTATACTCTCTATTACGCCTTGGATAGTTGTAACGTCCACAAAAGTAACAGTATATTATGCAAGCAAAGTTGCTTTTTAAGTTTAATAGCCCACACGTTGTCTCCATCGATATGATTTGCTTATGCTGCTAATGCAAGATAAGATAGTCTGCCAAAATTTAAATTACGGGCATACTAGCAAAACGACTTGCTCACCAAAGTATCTCTAGTGATCAAAAGTTCAAATTAAATTAGTACTGTAAATGAATGAAAATATCTTGATATATTAACCGTTTATACACAAACGACGAAATCAACTATCTCTTCTAGCTACATGTCGCGTTTTAGCAAAGTCATAGAGAAAAAGTGTGTTGCTTGTACGTTGACATAGTCATCCTTTTCTATCGCTACAGGTTTTTAGGTCTTTATCGTACTGTCGCTCAAACTGCTGTCCCATATTCACTTAATAGTGAATTTTCTATTATTTTGTCATCGGAAATGGTAAGTGATAGTATGGCGTCATATTTCAATTGTTATTCACTTGCCACTAATTTTAATATTGCATCACTAATTTTCTTCTTTAATAGAGTCGACATTCCGAAGGATTGAGTGACAACAATAAGATTAATAAGGTCTCGGAAGATCTAGACGAGCTTAAAGGAATAATGGTCAGAAACATTGGTAATAATGACATAACTTGGGGTTTATCAATGCGACACCACGTATTACACTTTTTAGCGGTTATCAGACGTTTTAGATAGCTCACTGTAACAAGCTTTTACCCCTTACAGTTTAATTTTACCTTAAAAGAAGTGCATTGTTAATTTCAACTGTATTCGCAGCGATTCATCTTCTAAATCTACTCTCTTTTTATAATGCGCATTGCTTGCATGTTTTTTGCAATTTGTTCTGATTACGTAATAATAAAATGCAGTTGTTTATAGAATCTGTAATACAGCCTTAGCAGTATCGTTAAAATTAAATTAATTATAGTTATAAACTATCATCAAAATTAAATGAAAAATTTCGGTTATTACAGAAAGCATAGCAACGCGTGGAGAGAAATTGGATTTATTGGTAGATAAGACTGAAGATTTAGAGCAGACGGTAATTCTATTAATATTTTCATTTTATTCAGTTATTACAATTAGTACTGTTACATTGCAACGACTAACAGCAAAACTTGCGGAATATTGTGCCTAAGAATTTTAATTGCTGGAACGCTACCTGATTACAATCGTTTACTCTTATGACAGTCTTTGACTTTTAAGAAGTCGAGCAAAAAGTTATCTCGCGCCATGTGTATGAAGAATGCCAAGTGTACAATATTTTTGGTCGTTATTGTACTGGTATGTATAATTATAACATACTCTTTTGTATGATTGCCAAATTTTGAGTGTAACATTACTTAGTATCCAATGCGAGCAGTGTCTTACTAAAGTGGTCTAGCACTATGTCTTCGATAGATTTTAATACGCGGTATTCTTGATTTTCTTGGCTAGCTGGTCATCTTTTTCATCTTTGTTGGTGCGTGCGGTGGTTTCAGTTTTCCCTGTACGAAGAAGAAACATTAAATTTCAATGTTGACTACCTACATTCAAGGGCCTGTAGTCCCAAATATCAAACATATACTATTCATGTAATATAATGTTATAGTAGCTTTACCTCGTCATTCGATAGCACAGAAATTTAACTTTACTGTTTACAAAACGCCTATTCCAGTCGCGGTATTGTCCAAAAGACTGGTAATTTGCTCATATGTATATTATCCGTATTAATGTAGTCTTATCGATTGTTAAGTACAGTATAGAGAAGAAATTACTCAAACTTGTCAAAAATGTAAGGCATCATCATAATCATTACATTGTGTACGTCTATCCTAAAAATCAGTTGTTCTACGAATGAAATTTGTAATCATACGCTTTCGTTTATTGCGTACTCAAATACGAATTTAATGTGCTTGTTGTATGCAGTAATGTGATTTAGTTTATATTCTTGGATTACTTCCAACTTCGTGAATATATTTGTAGTGGAAAACCTTATGTCGATGTCTATTCAGTGGCATACAGTACATATTATATTATACCCGTATTCCATTGTCTGAGAACGTAGGTGAAAGTACGATTATACAACAACCAACCAACTATTTTAGTAGAGCGATATGAATTATAATTGCAAATTAATTGTACAACTTCTTATTTTGTTTCAGTTATTTAAATTTTATTTTTAAATAGTTGATGTAGCCTGATATCCGCCACGTATCTGCAACGGTTTCAGCGTATAATTATTAACGAAATACAGTATACCTACGTAGGAATAACAATAATACTTAAGTCCTCGATGATTAGTTTACTGATTTGTAATAAAAATTTAATTACAAATAACACTTTTTTGAAAGTGTTTTATTTTATTGCAATAATCAATTGATTAACTGATTATTATATGTACTGTAATTCGATAAGCCAATACTATGAAATGGATTAGTAATAATTACGGTAATTTATATCTGAAAAAGTGCGTCAATTTACAATACATCACGGTAAGAATTTGCAAATAGAATTAGACAGAATCAATTGAAATTGGATGAAATTTTACACTACACCAGTCATAAAGCGATAGTTATGATGGATAATAATGTAGTTCGTTATAAATTGCAATGAACATAAAAATCATTTACATTTTTTCTAAAATTGGTATAATCATATCAAATCGTGGTCTTTTAACTGGATCAACGTTCCAACAAATTTTTATTAGCTTAGATATGTGGGTTGACATACTTGAAGGTATTCGTGGTTGCATGTGTTCTAAAGCAATCTTTAAGATTAAGAAAGACAAACGTTATACGAAGTTCAATTATTAAATTGTTGAATTCTATGAGTAGTCGCTGCGATGATCTATTTTTGAATCATGTAATTGTAGATGTCTTTGCGCTACTTATTGGTTACGTTACCTTTAATCCAATTTCCATTGGCGATAAGCCTGCATATGGAACTTTTTGAGTTGCTAATTCCCATAGAATTATAGCGAAGCTCCACATATCAGCTAATTTGGTTGCGTCATCGTCTAACTCCCCTTGTAATGCTACACAGTATTAGTCCATTCAAAATTCAACGTTAAATCAATGACACAGCTATAAACCTAAAGGTAGCAAAAATTAACCAAAAATCTTTTGGAAATTGCTGGATATACCTTCAGGTGATATCCAATGAGGATAGTAAATTTTTTCATTAACCAAAAATGAAAATTTTATATCTGATAAACTAATTTTAGCAGTAAGATCCGAGCTGATCTGGATTAAGATTCAGAGGAGAAAGAAAAACGCATAATTACAGTTTTCATTGCACGAAATACATGTAAAACAAATGCGAAACGAATCTTATCAATACCAGAATATGCCTAGGGGATAAGTTTAGCCTTGGTAAATTTGGCTTGATTCCGTGCACATACGCCATTCCCCTTGCAATATCAGTAGCAAATTTTAGGGCTTGAGCTGTGTCTACTTCTATGTCTGTAATGGTATACCCATATCATGCAATAAGTTACTATTCATTTCCGATGATTGAATCGACACGAAAAAACTACAGGACTATATCGACTAGTCTTATTGTCATAATTATTAGTAACTCAAACGGCGACAGAGTACATTTAACGATCAAAGCGGTAGAAAGAAATGCATGTAAAAGTTGATATTTGCTACTCCTGTTAGTAGTGAAATAGATGTACATAACATTGTGTAAGTGTATTAATATGAAGTATTAACCCGTTGATTGATGTAATACATTAAACAATGATCCATGTGGCATATATTCACTCAGTACGAATATAGAAGGAGCTTGCTGACAAATACCAAGAATGGGTTGGACGTTTGGATGAAAAGAGGATCTATAGCCATAAAAATTTAGTAAAGGTGTAAGTCAGCTTAGCAAAGTCCGGTAGCTCAATTAGCAATTAAATAACTTATCAGATACTTTAGCTTTGCTATTTCTTCTGGAATTTCTCGTATCATTTTATTGGATATATCTCCGACGATGTATCTTCTTGCAACTATTTCAACTTGAGACCAACTTCCTGTCCATAACTGATCAAAGTTCAGAATGTATTGGAAACATAGTTAGAAGCGATTGCTAATAATATAGGAGTAGATCTTACTAATACATCAGACAAAAACTGACTAAGGCAATTTAGAAAATTATAACAAGTCATTTTAATAACGATAAATTAAGCATAATGATATTTATTGTTTACACCAGTAATCCGGTACAACACCGGTTTACACCCTTTAAAATGCTGCATAAAAATAATTATGTATATCTTACGCATACCTCGCCTAATGGACTATCAAATAATACTTCAGATAGCAAAATTTCCGAACCAGCAACCCAAGGTTTGTGTATTTTGTTGGTTAAAGTTGATGCTAATACAAAATAATATCATAGTCTGTAAATATTTTATTACAAGATTGAGGTTGCATTAGTACTATATCATAATAATGCCACTAGTTGTAGGTATAGAGTTTTTAATTCCTTTTACCAGTGGTTCTTGAAGTTGTTCCTGTTGCTGTCTTATTCAAGGTGGTAGCTGAAACGTACACAAGCAATCATTATACAATAGTAGGTATGATCAGTTTGATTTCCTTCATTCGACTGCGGTATTTTTTACATAGACAATCTTAGTACTGTACATCAAGAAACTAAACTTAATACAAACTTCTACTAACCAACATAAGGTTTAGGAGACAGAGGTTGCTTCAAAGACTTTGCATGAGCTAAATTGAATTTATCCAATTATAAATTATTGATTGTAAGGTTATACGCGTATCCAAGATGTTAGCAGAACAATTAGAAACGAGATACATTAAACTATTGTGAACTACGAAAAGATCCAAGAAAATTGGTAAGCGATCACTTAAGTCTTACATTTCAATTCTTGTTTTAGTTCACCGTACGCAAAGTCGATTGGTGTTTTCCCATATTTGTTAGCTTGAGCAGCAACAGCGCCTTGATTTAACAATTCCTAATTTTATTTAAATTACGACATATTTCATCTGAGTCTACTATTTCATACTATTGCATAGAAATTATATGGTTTAAGGTTCCAATTTGACAATAAAAGTGATGCAGTCATGTCCAGACTTACCCGAACAACATTTCTATAGGCCCAGAAAGTTGCATAATGTAAAGGAGTATTTCCATGTTCGTTGACTGCATTAACACTAGCCCTATTTCTGATTAGCTGTCAATGTAATTGATGGCTTAGTACAGTATATTACTATCATTAAATATAAAAAATAGAGTGATAGCAAGACTAGATCAACTGTAATACCCTCACTAGTATTTATATGTAGATTTATAAGAATTATGTTTACTGAAAAGAATAATAAATGATGTTGTCTACATGATTTTCCTCTTGCCTTTTGAATAATAACCAAGTGGCCACAACTTGCAGCCAAATGTAATGGAGTATCCTCGCCCATGTTGGTACTATGGACATTGGCACCTCGAGCAATGAGTAGATCGACAACAGTTTCTCGCCCATCTTTAGCAGCCCAGTGTAAGGCAGTAAATCCATGTTCCTCACTATTATGAAGCAAACGTTCAAATCCAAGTTAGCATTTCAAGTTGGATTATATAACCAAATCTAATTCGATACATGCCTACTGATAGGAAGGTCATGTTGTGGCCGATGGCTTAGATAACATGCTGTTGTAGTATACATACACTTTTTTACTACTGCTGTACTAGAAATGATTGGATAAGAGGCATGACATTTTTGCCGTATATTGCAGCATGCAAAGTCAATAGCTTAAGATTCTAGTTTATTCGATAGCAAATCATTGTACTTTCTGTACTAGTAGAAATTCACTAGAGAATATAATGTGGATGGCGTATTTCTGAAGGTATCATTCCGTTCAGAAATCGGTGGTAGCTATTGTCATCATGTTTAAATGAGAATACGCTGGTGTGGGTGTTCTAATCTAAACTAAATTTATGATGTACCGTATAATCACAGAGATTTTCATGATGATTGGATGGAAGAATATGGGCATTAGGAACTGAAATTATGACATACCGTACAGTATAATTCTGCCTGAAAATTGATGGTAGATATCCTGACAAATGCTTCGATAGGGAATATGGGTATTGTAAACTGAAATTACGATATAGCGTATAATCCTACTTGGTAATTAATGGTCGATATTCTCTAGACGTTTGATAGGAGAGCGTAAACCGAAATAGTAATGTCTATTAGCTCAGTCTGCATGAACTTCCACAGGTATAACCTTGTGTAAAAATAAAAATTTAGCGGTAAATACAATTTGATTGTAATGATGAGAGACTAGGGGTACAAGTGGTACGTATTTCAACAATGCTTTTAGATAAATATTTGCTTCCAAATTATTATTGGAAAATACTGGCATGCTTAATTGAAATTTTATCAGCAAAAGTTGGCATGTAGTCTGGATAAAATCCTGTTTGGAAATTGCTGATGAACATTATTATTATTTGAATGTTATGGGGAGGTGGGAATGATTTTAATTGATTTCTATCAGTCCTATTAGTATGGACATTGTACAGTAAACCTGTGTTGATCCTACTTTGGAAATTGCTGTTCCTATCCGTTATGAGAATATGAGCGTTGGTTCCTGATTAGAATTTCGATATCCGTCATTAATTATTAATAACGTGTGCTTGAATAATCTTATTTGGAAATTGTTGGTTACAATTGTATTGATATTTAGCATTAATGTATGTCAAACGGCAAGCTTAGAAAGTGTTTTACGTATAGTATTGAAATGGTCAATTTTAACAGCTGAATTGATAATGAAAACTCTTACACAATCGGGGTAAACAGTCATGAGCAAGTAGGAATCGAGTGAGCGCGTACAGCATTGATATGATGATGAAATTCACAGTTTATCAATATTAAACATTATCAATTTGACAGCAATCCTCATCACTCTTGTTGAAACCTATTAAAGTGTCCCTATACTGCATGTGCTTACAGAAATACAAAATTCTCATCAATCTTATGAAGAACTATTAAAGTGTCCCTACACTACATCTGCATACAGAATAGAGTAATCATTGCAACGCTGAAACAACATATTCGGCCGGAGGAAAGTGTCGAAATTCAACCTGGAAATCAATCTTTAGGGAGATGATAACATGAAGGAAAACGGCAATCCGTCCACTCGAGTTAATTGAAGTGACATCATTATATTAGACTGGATTATTCATCCTAGCTAGAATACCTTGTCGTCGATGGGTATTTTATTACCTGTCATTGATACTGCCATCCCATTTTTCGAGAAAATCATGGATACGCTGGGTGTTTCCTTCTCGGACAGCAGTAATGAAATCATCCATGGACAAGCTCGATCTACAGTGAACCAAAGATCGTTGGTTAGCAATGAGTGGATAACTACCAGTAGAATAAAGTCTACAGCATGAATACAGTGAGAAAAAATGGTTCTAACCTAATGGATGGAGGATAATATGATTAGGATTATCACCACTTGATCAGCATCGACAGCTCCCATGGAGCAGCAACTTGCAATATAGTGGTTGTAATAATTAACAGTAGTAATCGATTCTGAAGGACGGTATACACCGTACAGACTAACACAGTACAGTAGGAGACCCGTCATATGTGTAGAATAGGTGTCACCTTATCCAAGCATTTATTGCTAATGTCCGGAAGGGAAAGGGTGACAGATTATTTTTCACATTGTCGGTACTAACGCCTGGTGATATAGAGGAGACTCAACAAGCGGCTGGATGCAGGATTATACGATTAGGATTATCATCAATTGATCAGCATCGACAGCTCCCATGGAGAAGCAATTTGCAATATAGTGGTTGTAATAATAAGTAATAGTAGTAATCGATTCTGAAGGACGGTATAAACAGACTAATACATTAC
Organism: Trichoplax adhaerens; assembly: GCF_000150275.1. NCBI lineage: Eukaryota > Metazoa > Placozoa > Uniplacotomia > Trichoplacea > Trichoplacidae > Trichoplax > Trichoplax adhaerens. Next base: position 1,605,667 of record NW_002060955.1, on the reverse strand, counting down.
AGTGCGAGACCCGTCAAGTGTGTAGAATAGCTGTCACCTTATCCAAGCATTTATTGGTAATGTTCGAAAGGGAAAGGGTGACAGATCACTTTACACATTGTCGGTACTAACGCTTGTTGATATAGAGGAGACTAAACAAGCGGCTAGATGTAGGATGGGAAAATGGCCGCTAAAGGATTCCATGGCATGCAAGACTACCGTGTGAAACGCTTTATGAACAGTCAATAAAAGTAGGTTAGCATCGAAAAAACGGTTGGCCGTTAGCTGAACAGGCTAGGTAAGAGGCTATCAAGGCTGTCTGCCATGTCAAGTGCAGTATTTTACCCCTTGCTAGAGTGGTGATGGCTAAAGCTCATGGGTGTAAACGTTGCTATAACGCCTTGTTTCCAAGGTGTAAAGACTACTCAATCCAAATTGTACCCTTGTACATAAAAGTTGTCACTCCTTCCCTAGAAAGAGAACAACTTTTATGCAATAGGGATACAATGTTGATTGAATAGTTGCTACTAGGTGCTACTTTAACAGCGTAGCTTGCTCTACAGGCTTTGGTATGCGCAATGATGTATATTGAACAAGTAGAAGTATGCTTGGATTATAATGAATGGGATAACCTTCAACGCTCATTTCTTTGAGCATTTTGACCGCTAGGTTGGAATGGCAAGAGAATAATGAGGTCTATCGATCTACATTAAAACACTCTACAGCTCCTATGTGGTAATCTAGACCACTAGAAAGGAGTTTTCAAGGTGTCCATGGGAGAAGGCTAGCAAAGAGGCTATCGACCCTATTTCAATTTCCAGCCTATACACTGTACTGTACAGTATTTTAGCCAACAAAGCTCATCGATGTAACGAATTATTTCCTAGGTGCTACTTTAGTTGCATCGTGTACTCTACAGATTCTAGTATGGACATGCAGATTGAACAAATTGCAGCATGCACTGATGATAAACTATGCAAGAACCTTTAATACTCATTGTTTCCAACATTTTGACGGCTAAGCTAGAATCGTAAGAGAATAATTAGATCTATCGGTCTGTATTGAAATACTTTTCAGCTCCTATGTAGTACTGTAGACTACTAGAAAAGAGTTTACAAGGAGTCCATGGGAGAAGGCTAGCAGAGAGGCTGATTAGGCTATCTGCCCTATTTCAATCTCCAGTCTATACTGTATAGTATTTTACCCATACTAGGGTGGTGATAGTCAAAGCTCATCGATGTAACGAATTATTTCCTAGGTGCTACTTCAGTAACATCATGCACTCTACAGATTCTAGTATGGACATGCAGATTGAACAAATTGCAGCATGCACTGATGATAAACTATGCAAGAACCATTAATACTCATTCTTTCCAACATTTTGACGGCTAAGCTAGAATCGTAAGAGAATAATTACATCTATAGGTCTGTATTGAAATACTTTTCAGCTCCTATGTTAGTACTGTAGACTACTAGAAAAGAGTTTACATTAAATTGGAGAGGCTATTACTCCTATTAGGCTATCTGCCCGATTTCAATTGCAGCATGCATCGATGATCGACTATGCAAGAACCTTCAAGACTCATTCTATCGAGCATTTTGACTGCTAAACTACATTTGTAAGAGAATAATTACATCTATAGGTCTGTATTGAAACACTTTTCAGCTCCTATGTTAGTACTGTAGACTACTAGAAAAGAGTTTACATTAAATTGGAGAGGCTATTACTCCTATTAGGCTATCTGCCCGATTTCAATTGCAGCATGCATCGATGATCGACTATGCAAGAACCTTCAAGACTCATTCTGTCGAGCATTTTGACTGCTAAACTACATTTGTAAGAGAATAATTACATCTATCGGTCTGTATTGAAATACTTTTCAGCTCCTATGTTAGTACTGTAGACTACTAGAAAAGAGTTTACGAGGAGTCCATGAGAGAAGGCTAGCAGAGAGGCTGATTACTCCTATTAGGCTATCTGCCCGATTTCAATTGCAGCACGCATCGATGATCGACTATGCAAGAACCTTCAAGACTCATTCTGTCGAGCATTTTGACTGCTAAACTACATTTGTAAGAGAATAATTACATCTATAGGTCTGTATTGAAACACTTTTCAGCTCCTATGTAGTACTGTAGACTACTAGAAAAGAGTTTACAAGGAGTCCATGGGAGAAGGCTAGCAGAGAGGCTGATTACTCCTATTAGGCTATCTGCCTGATTTCAATTGCAGCATGCATTGATGATCGACTATGCAAGAACCTTCAAGACTCATTCTGTCGAGCATTTCGACTGCTAAACTACATTTGTAAGAGAATAATTACATCTATCGGTCTGTATTAAAACACTTATGTAGTACTCTAGACTACTAGAAAGGAGTTTACAAGGAGTTTATGGCAGCAGAAAAGCAACGGCAGCCATTCGTCGTTTGGTACTTGAGTTTGACTGGATTTCGATAGGATTGGCTATATAGTGTATGATACAGTATCTGTGAATTCAGTCTAAACTGTTATTTCAATCTGGAATGGATGGTCAACATAGTAGTGTACCATACAGGGCTGTACAGCCATAGTAAAGCATATAATTCTCAAAAAAGGAGTATATTTGACTGGAATTGCATACAAATGACTATATAGTGTCTAGTACACTAGCTAAGTAGGGATTACTTGATAGGGATTCCAATACGATTTAAAATTCTCAGTCAGTCGACTGTATTGGCACTGCACTTTCAAACTCACTAGTCTACTCGCTCGTGACCCTAGTCGAACTATCATCAGACCTCGACAGCACTAGCCAGACACCAACTGGCCACCATTGCAGTCTTGGCTGAACATCCAACACTGAAATGATTGCCTAAAATGTCTCTTCTCCAAAGGATATTCTTCAATTATCAAGGTAATAAGCGTAAGATATTAGTGGGATAGCTAACTGAGTGGATAGGGGTAAAAGGAATGGCCAACGATGGCGCCAATGGGTAATGATGAATACACTCTTGATTGCAATGTAGGCGGCCCATGTTTTCGGCCAACACTCCAATTTGGTCTGTTGCAAACTATTCGATGTGCGAGCAAAAAATCCGGTGGTAAATCCAAGAATGGACGAGGTTCTGCTGGGAAAAGATTAGGTCCAAAGAAATCCGATGGTAAGATGAAATGGATTGATTGCTGGAGACACAGCATTGAATATGTTAGGCAATCAGGCTATAATCAACAATTTTCTTGCTTACCAACGCATCGCTAGGTCAGAGTGTCATCCCTGGCAATATTATCATGAGGCAAAGAGGGACTAAATTTCATCCTGGATTAAATGTAAGCTTATTTCTTACCCCCTTCATCCTCTATGGATCACTTACTGTTATAACGAAACACTGGGTTCCAATAGAAGAGATTGCATGTCTTCTTTATCTAGTGTAGAATTAAAATCGCTTTCTATGGATCCATACGTCGAACAGATAGCATACTTTTCTAACAAAATGATACATGGTGCGCGTATGCCAGCTGCACTTTTGCTTACTAACCAATTCAATTGAATTCAAATGAATCGATAGTGTTTGTAGTTTCCCTTAAAATCAATCAGTGCAGTTGAATCAGTTACGTAATAACTATTAACCAATGACTACCTTCGTAAAAACCAACGGTACTCTTGCTTGCAATCGATACACTACAGTACTACCATCCATAACATATTACACCTCCAAAGTTGCTAAGCCGCCTGATATTACTTCATAGCGTGTTAAATGATTGGTAATAATGTTCAGTCTTCAATTCATCCTGTTAAACTATTAGTCTACTCAAATACCCAACATCACAGATAGAGTAGGCTTGGCATCACGATGTATGCCATCAACACTGTCTGTATTCAATTTCAAGTCCATAGGAATTCGAATCATGTCATGGTTAATGCTTTATTTTTCAGGTTGGAATCGGCAGAGATCATACGTTATATGCCCTGGTAGAAGGAAAGGTCTCCTATACAAGGCAAGCACTTCGTAATCCAATTCCTTACCGACCTATTAAAGTGAGAAAAACCATTCACGTTATACCCACTCCCAAAGTGCCAGAGTTTGTTTTAAATGCTTGAGGGTACTACTCGGACTATTAATGTTAATACAAGTATGTCGGAAATAGGCCAAAAAATTTCAAAATACTGTACTATTATTCTTACTAGGGATGTCTATAATATTTTTCTGCTTGAGTACAGTGATATTGTTAATGATTGATGCTGATACAGAATCGTTGTAAATTATAATCAAATTTGACGATCACCCTTTGGAATAGAATCGCGTAAAAATGGAACAAAATATGCTGTATTCGCACTTGTGATATCAAAATAAAAGCGAATGATTGCTAAAATGTAGAATGTAGACATTGAATCATGTATATTGTGTAGAGTTAGCGGGAAACGATCGCTTTTATAGGCCGCTTCCAAGATTAAATTAGGGTACTATAGAGAGGAAATGGACTTTACAATATTAGGTGGCTAACTAAAGGATGAATTATTTTAAACACCGATCTTAGCTTGGATGTAGTTCTAGGCAATTGCAATTCTAAATGCAGGTTATCCTAACAGCCGGATTCTTTAATTTGCTTTCGTATATGAACTAACAAAGTTAGCAAAGTTCGAGTTTGTGGCTAGCAGTAATTGAATTTGATTTCATAATCATCCACCCAGGCTTAACCTAGCCATCCATTAGTCTCATGTAATCTTGTCAAAATTCCTTCTATTCACTGTTGCAGTAATGAAACTGCATGAGTAATTGACCGATACTCAAAGAAATGATCGATTATGTGGATTGTATGCTAATAAAATACCATGATTTCCTTTTTAATCAAAATCAAATACCTTGAAAAATTAGGAAAAAAGGAATCAAAAAAATATCCTTAAAATCTGTACCGCATTGATATAAAAGCGCAATTAATAGGAATTAATCGAAGCCATATTTTACTAAATATACGATGTTCACTAATTATAATCAATGTTAGGCCCTGTGGTGCTAGAAAATGATGTACAGTAATAGTGAACTCATATTTACAAAATCCTTCTATTATAATAATTATTGGGATAGATGGTTATATTTACCTGTTTAGCTACAATATTATTCACTCTCCATTTTGAAAATCGAACAAATGTATTGGTAGCAGCCAGGACATATTTATGGTGCTACGTCATACAATAGTAGCCTTCATACCAGCATCACGGATTTTGATATATGCGTAAATATAACCTGAAGGTTGATATTTCTGGTGACTTCCATTACTTACAGTCTATATGAAATGTTCAAAAGTAAGACTGTATCTTATTTAGCAAGATAGGATTGCGTAACTGAAATTTTTCTGTAGCTAATTGTATATATAAACCGTAAATTTTGTTGTAATAATTCAGATAGTCGACAGATAGTCTGATTGAAGTTAGATAGCCCTTGGTAATTGTACGACGAACCTAAACTTATGTAATAAAGTGAAGTTTAAAAGAAACTGTAGTTCTTATTATATTTTTGAGAAGATGGATTAGCCATGTTATTATTAGCTAAAGATTAAAGAATAAAGCTTGATATTATTTATGAACAAAAACTGATATAGAGCAGCTATATTATTTGCAATGAAAGATTAAAATACTAAACTTGGTGCTATGCTAAGAAAAGAGATAGAGGAACATCTGCTATTTTATCGATAGCAAAAGAAATTAGAATATTAAACTTGGTGCTGTTCTAAGAAAACAAGATTGAGATACGAATATCAACTATTTCATCAATCTGTAGCCCATCAATAGCGTAGGAATAGTTTAATTACTTGTCATGTCACTATTTTACATTATTTTCAATCTAGAAATAATTTTATCAATCTTTTTACAGTTTTACTATCTGACGACATAAGTTTTGTTAACTACAAGATAGTTAATTATAGTCTTCATTACTGGATCACGAATACTAAAATTTAACAAGTGCCAGCATAAATAAAAGAGCATTGGTAAATAGGGATAGAGTTCATTCCAACAAGGATTGGAATCGAAATAAAATGTACGAGATCTATCATCGTCATCATACACAAGAAACGGTTCTATTGTTCTAATCTTGAATATAATTATTATAATTTAAAATATTTAATTTTGCCCTGATTAATTTCATTTTTCAAATTGAAAATTTAGCCATCTCACGCCTATTTGATAGTAGGAAAACGGCCAAATGTTTTTAATCCTTTCGCACAAACTCCTTAGTTATTACGTATAAATTATTCATTTTATGCCAGTCTTACTGCATTAATTTTATTTTAACAGTTTATGTAAAGGATTATAAAATGGATACGCTGGAAGAAGTGAGTTAATAAATCATGAAGCGTGAAATCCTTTTGTTACTACAGAATTAGATCATTGCAAATCACTTTATACCATTTTGCTAATGTATATTATCTTTACTATCTCTATTAAAGCTTATAAAATACATAATTAGCAGAAATGACGTCATGAAATATCAATCTTTATATCGTTCGATCGGATATCGATATTACCGTGGTTGATCGGTGATATTTCGCGATACCAATCCTTCTTAATGCAATTAAGAATCTCTTTCGTATGTTGTGATCAAATTGAATATATATAGTAGGATTGATGACAGCAATGCTTGTTGTTGCAATCATAGAAAAGAAGGCCAAAATAAATTCAATAAGATTTTTATCTCTTACTTGCAGAAATGATTTTTGAGTTATAGCCATTCCGGTGAAAGTAGCAAATAACGGCCATGTAGATACGATGTAGCTAAATGTAATGCTAAGTAACATCTGGATAAATCGACGCTTTTTCGTTTGCAGTTCATGACGCTTTTGATTGGAAGTTTCACCAGGCCGAACATAATTTTTTTGATGCTTAATGATCCGCCAATATATAACGGCTACCATAACTGTCGGGATAATATACATCAAGAAGACAACAGCAAAAAGGTAGACTGATATAGATATTGTAATCTCGGATAAATCGCAGAAAACAGGATCTCGACGATAGACAGTAATGTATTGAATGACAGGAGCATTAATCGACATCGACAATATCCACAATATAATTTCACAAGTTAAAATAATTCGCTTTTTATATAACCGATAAATACGGAAATATGGCCTAATGATGATAAAGTAGCGATCTACCGCTATAAGGCATAAGTTCATGATAGAGATTGCATACGATGTCGACATGATAAACATAACAATTTTACAAATAATGATGCCAGTGGAATAATTTATGATGCGATGTAATACCACTTGAATATTAATGGATAATGAAGCTAATATTGAAGCAATATCAGAAATGGTGGATAGCATAATTAAATGGTATGTTAATTTCTTGAAATAAGCATCAGTCATTATGACATAAATTAAAAATGAATTTATCGTTAAACCTATCGAAAATAGGATAATGGCAACAGCAGAACCATAATCGTAAAGAGCTGATATCACTGGACCAATATGTTCAGTTTGATTGAAATAATCCATCGTAATGATATATCGTGGCTCCGCTTTTGAATGGAAAATTATTTTCTACACGTCTGAATGCAGGATATGTTACCATTTACTTTTTCTTAATAGTAATAGTTTGCTTGAGTACATTTCTTAAATAGTTCTAATTAAACACATGTAACAAAATCAAACTAATAGATATTACACCGATTTATCATCAACATAATGAATTTAAAAAATCAGGGAAAACATTGACCATATAGATAATCGCATTTTATAATATCTTTATGTAAGTGTAGAAATTATTGTCTCTAATAATCCTTTCTTATACACTCCTTTCCAGAATCAATAATGGACTGTAATACTGTATATATGTTCAAACAACTATGGTAGTCTTGCAAAATAAGCTGCTAAATTAAGACTTATTACGGTTAAATTATTTGACCTGAAGGTTACTAGTTAGTACCAAATTCGTAATTGAGATTAAGAAGTTAATTTTGTAATTTCTCTTAGATTAATAATTGTAGTTAACCAAAGACTACCATAACAATTTGAATACATTGAATAATCTACTTCTATCGACTTTACGCACGTGATTTCTAGCTATAAGTCATAGGATACAATCTAAAAGTTCTTATTGATTGTATTTACTGTTTTAATGAGTAGAGAAAATAACAAAAAAATTTTTGTCATTTAAATATTTTATTATATATCGGACTATTATTTCCTTTCCATATGGATAACAACCAATCCTAGAAGGCAGAGGAGCCAAATGCTGTAAACAAATATTAAATCAATTCATATTATTGCTCCCATCTAAAGCATCCAGTCTGATAATTTCTAGACAGGAAATTACGATTACAGATTTATGGATAGCATTTATTCACTTCGACGCATTATTATTTTCTACAACAGCCAAAACTATTGCTTTTAATATGAATGGAAACTGTTTCATTGTGCGTTTGTTCTTCATGTCTTCATTTCTGAAAAGATAAGAATAATTATCCGTTCTATTGATGCTTTTAAGGGTACTGGTAATATAGAACTTGATATTGTAATTTAAAACACGAAATAAATGATTGACTCATCTAGATGCAACAATATTCTACACCCATTTATAGACAATTAGCTATTCTTATAACAACCGTAGGTATTCAATTCAATTTCTTATTTATCTGAGACCTCCTGTACATCCGTGCTTACGCGCTCTACAATGACGTAAAAATTTTATTATTACCTCCTTATTAGAGGACGATGACGTAATTATAGTATCACCTGCCGATATTTGTTTATCATCGGTTTATTAAACTGGACAAGACAGAGTTTATACGACCTTTTTGCCTACGGCTTTCTATATGACCAAAATTGCTTTAAATTATTGCGGCAAGAATATGCAAGTACGGAACAAGATAGAATAAGAAGTGCTACATTATATCCTATACGTTTCAATTGTAGCATTCATTTTTTTAATTTTCGTAATTGTTATTATGAGTGTTGCAGAATGCTAAAGTAAAGAGCAAATACCGAATACTATCTTACATAACATGAATGCGAGTATCTTACCTAGCAATCAGTTTAAAGTTTCGATTGATAGAAGCATAATTTAACTTGGCGATAACGCAAGTATAAAAGACCGTTTCTAGGAAAGCATCGGTGGATAGCCAGTATTTATATTTACGAAATAACTATAACTGTAACGAAATAAGTATAAATTTCTTTCTTCAATCGAAATTATTTAAAGCTATGATGGATTATCATGTTGAAATTACTAAAAATCGTAGGTTTTATTTTATATAATCATGTGCAATATCCCACTGCTTCTTAACAATTCTTTAAATACTACAGATAATTTATTCCTTAATTTCATGTATCAATTATACTAATGAAATATCAGAATAAGTTAATTAATTTAAGCTATGAAAATACGATGATTCATTATTTGTACAGATCGACCATACGAGATAGCATATAATTATTCTGTTAGAGAAAATCTGCGGACTGTGGCCTATAAAATATTGTCTATACTAACCGTCTCGGCTAATGCAATGTGAAATTAAAATATTTCTATAACTTGAAATGACTAGTTGGCTTGCAATAAACGTCAATAGCTTGTTATTATTTCATTTAAAATTTTAAGCCTAAGCATTCGCATTATATGTATTGATCATTTCTGAACAAAGTCATGAAGGTATGCAGTTTTTTTGCACCATTATAATCATAAGCAATAAAAACCTTTTAAATAGGCTATATCAGACAAGCTCTTGTGTTTAAAAGAATTAAATAGTTTGAGAAATCCAATAGCTATCGTGCAATATCATGTTGCCTGTCAGCATCAGTTCATAAATAGGCGTATGGAAGAATAGAAATATATTTAACTAATGATAAGGCAATCGACTGAAAATTTTTGACATAATTGCTAAATTGTGAATGAAGAAAGGTCAAATAAAAATGTTTGCTCTTATTTTATTTTTTCTGTTTCTCATTATTAAAGCTCTTTACTTCCACTTTAATGACGAAATGGATTAATTTATAATTACAATTTATACACTTTGGCTTTGAAAGTGGAACAATTACCATCCCCCTTCCATTCAATACCCTCTTTACCTTGAACTCTTACGTTAAATTATTGACGAAAAATAGTTACGGTAAATTACAATTGTTGTAGTAAAATTTAAAGAATTAGCTGAATTAGAAGTAATTACAGTATACCTAAAAAACTTCATAGTTAAATGTGAATTTTCTCTTAAAGACTTTATTCCATCGTTTATTCTGAATTTGAATTATTTATGGCTTGCTCTTTAAATTTAAATTTTGCCTTCGTAATATATTTATTTAATAATATAAGTCAGTAGAATTGTTTAGAAGATATCTAGCAAAAGTCATTTTATTTATATATAATCACAGTCTTACCCATCATTTAATAACAGTACTTATAGCAATGAAGCAAATAGTATATTAAACATTATTCATCAAGGTCTTGTTAAGAAATTAGATCAATGCAGTGTAGTCTTTAATAGTAACTATTAACTTCTAACCGATAAATGATTAATCAGTCTATAGAAATCAATCATGGCTTTCTTGCGAAAAATATTGGATAGCTTTTACTTGATATCTGCGAACACTATCAAGATTTATATTAGATGGTGGACAATCTTCTCCACATTGTTACAATAATTAGAATAAAAGCGTTATCGATGATAGATTGATGATTATTAGTTAGTGGTTTTATTTACTGATGTAATCGTCAAAGAATGCTTAAAAATACAATTAGGAGATCTTTGCCTTCCATAAACCATTTCTACTTCACAAAATAATACACTAATCATCATTTTCTTACTAGTCAACTGATCATGGAAAAGTAACGCAATTTTATTGATTTATTTAGCTAGTTTGGATGAAATTGAGTGCTTATTTTTTTTTGATTACAGCCCCAATTACCTAAGTCCTGATGCGTTATTTGAATAGCGTGGTTAGACTTTCTTGCAACTCATACTTTTAATAGCTAACTGTACGATTAATTGAATTCTATACTATGATCATAATTTCTAAACACGCTAATCGTTTCAATGGCGTAACTTGAATAGCAGCTTGCCAAATTGAGAAGGATTATAAACTATGGGTGAACTGCTAGTATAAAAAATGGCAATTCTTTTCACCTTACAAATAGAATGAAATCCTTCAAGATATTACTATGAACAGAGCTATAAATTAATAAATATGTTTTATCAAGTTCACCTAGTTCTGCTACAGTTATCAATCAATATGTAATAGATTTATGGTATGGAATCTGATTAATAGCAGTATTAATTGCTGTTGAACTAAAGTGGATTAGATTCTCTATTCGATACTGATACAACAGTTGTTGATTGCTGATCTTTAAGGATCGCAAAGCCTAATGAATGAAAGAGTTTAAAGACTTTCCGACGAATATTTTGGTCGAATTTAATATATAAAAGCGGATTAATAACCGTAATCTCATAGCCGAAATTGGCCGAACGTTACCTGACCAATGTCGGCAATGGCCAGCCAATACCTGACTGTCGTACTGTCCATCTCATTGCCGACATTGGCCAGGTAACATTTGGCCATTACTCATCAATGTGACAAACATAGGCCATGTAGCCAAAATATAACATGCGGCAATAATGGCTAGCATTCTGATAAATTTCCGTTTATATGCTTGCTGTAGGCGCCGTTGCGTTGCTGATTTGTAATTTGTCCAGGTCGAATGTATGATTTCTGATGAAGAATAATTCGCCAATATATTAATTCAATAATTGTGGACGGGATAATGTAGCATATCAAAACTAAGACAAAAAATTAAACAGAAATCGCGCTCGTAATAATAGGAAGATCAGACAAGATATTATCTGTCTTATTTACCCCGACATAAAAAACGAGAGGAAAACGAACTGTTGCCGCTAAAGTCCATATCATCAGTTCAGTAAAAACAAGAATTCGTTTCTTATGAATACGATACCATCTCACCTGTAATCGGACGACTGTGAAGTATCGATCTATAGCAATCAAGCATAAATTCAAAATGGAAAGGTATAAGACGTTCCTACCACGTACATAACAGCTTTGCATATGATGGTTCCTTTATAGTAATCAAGTACATTCAGCACCGCTTGGGTATAAGCATGGAGGGAACATATCATCGATACAATGTCGGAGATACATGATACTAACATAAGCTGATACGTTGATTTGTGAAAATATTTTTCGAAAGTAAATATATAAAGTAGGAAGATGTTAGCCATCAGTCCGATAGAAAATAAGACGATGGCAATAATAGAACCATAAGTATAGATTGCTGAGATGATAGCCTTTCGTTGGAAACTACCATTCATGTTCCTGTAGTAATTATGAAGATTGATAACTAGATTTTTTTATTAGCCTAACTGATGCTGGAATTGTTTAAAGAGTAAAGTTTTTATGCTTAAAGCAAGTGAATTGCCAGGTAGATGAAAATAATAAAGACTGAAAGTATTGAGGAAAGATAAATTTTTCTAATTGCTACTTGAAGCATAGACTTCATCTTTAGCCATAATTACAGTTGTAAATAACTAATCATCTATTAAAATAAAAAGATGCCTGAAAACATATAATCTGATCTGGACAATCTTCTGTATTAAACTATTGACTAGACTTGTACGAATACGGAAGATATTGCTTATCAAGCGCTCGAAATAATAGCTTTGGTTATTGTTTTCTATTCTTATGATATCTGGGATGACTATGATTATGAATAGCTAGCAATGTCTATTAATTATTGAGGTCTAAAGGCTTACTGAACGATAGAATAAATTAATACATACAATATTACCTATTTTGAACGTAATTGTGATTCATCAGGATGATTGTTGTCCGTTACTGCATGTCTTAATTTAAAATCATGTTACTCAATTTGTGTAGCAAAAGCTCTTAATATGCTAATGACACAAAGTGCTATTATGCTATGTTTACTGTATAACTATTTATTATATGATTCAACGGGTAGTAGTGTAAATAGTCGAATAAACAAGCTAAAAGTAAAGTATTCGCAAAAGTTTGCTAAGATTATTATTTCTAGCTAATCACATCGAGATCTTAAAATGAATGCTATTTCTAAGGTGTGGCTCTATGTTTCTGGAATTTGTTGCCTTAATTACCATCAGAACAATCTGTAAAAATGATCTTGTATAAATCACTCGTATAAGGAAAGTAGATAAGAATTTCATTTCTAATTTTTGACTTTGTAAGTTAAAGATGTTTTTAGAAAATCTGCTGTCATATTACACGTATTGAAATAATGCTAAAATAGTAAGAATAGATGAAATGCCAATCAAGGCGACAGCTATTGGCAGCTATGAAAGTAATTGGTGTAATATCTACTTTTTTAATAAACAGTCAAATAGCGATTCTGGGTGTGTTTGTTCCAGTATCATCTTAACTTAAGATATTGTGTTGTACCTATAGCAATAGTTCATTAACATTCATTAAAAGTATTTGATTTAAATTAACAATCGTTGTATGCCTAAGCGATAAATAACTTTTATAAATTTAAGGCTGTCATACTATCTGTTATTGGTAATGAATAGCGAATTATCTAGCCTTAAATTTCATTAATTCTGCGTTTTTTATTTAATCATCTTTCTAACTACCGGTATTTAAAAATAGTTTCTATTCAATATAATGAATTACCTTGCTCAATCTATGAAAAGATACTGAAAATGCGAAAAACTATGTTATTTATGCTATCATTCTTATAAATAACGTTCATTTAATAATAAGGAGTAAATTTCTGTCAGGACTTGATAGCTTAAACGGAAAGAAAAACATATTTCTGAACATGTAATGAATAATTTAAATCTCTGCCGGTACTTTGCATAAAATATCGATACTGTTCATAATTTACATTTGAACAATGTATGTGGCATAGGTTAATGAAACCAAAGTCTATTGTGCCAGTATTTCATGTTCCGCAGCATTGAATAGATTTCCTCGAAATTAACATAGCAATCGCTACTGTTCTGCACGTTCATTAAATACTAAATATTTAACGAAAGGTGTGAGTGATATTTAATTTTTTTTATGGCTACCTTTCCTTTACTGATTTACCGAATAATATTACTATTTAAAAAAATCCTATCAAATGCTGACGTTAAGAATATCCAGAAGAATTTGCATTTGATTTACAGACATATAGCTAATATTGAAATTTCTCCTGGGAAGTTAACTTCCACTTTTTAGGAATACAAAATGGTGTTACGATTTTGCTAACTTATGTCGCTGCTGCTGTTGAATCATATTTAATTCGAAGTAGAAGGCATAGTAACTTTTCCTCCTTTCTTCTTAAAAGCTTTAAGAGTACAAAGTTTGGACTGCATTCTGTCTGTATAGCATAATGTATATCTTGCAAGCGTTATTGATGTAATACGATTGTTAAACGTCGATATGAGTTCCCTTATCATTAAAATAGGACTATAATTAATATTTTGATAATGCTTAGCAGCCATTGTCTATCATCACGTTTCAAGGTATAGATTTCTTAAATAAAATATTTCACGAAGCTTTCGTGAGGATTGCCATGATAAAATTGCACACTCAATCCTTCTCTTGGCAATATGAAGGTTGTAAACGAAGTTGCCTCTTGATATTTTTGTGACTGTTAATAAAGAGCCCGTACATTTCATCTATAGAGGTTATAATAAATTCTGTTCCGATATCTGGTTTTGCATATTTCAATATTCTTTAAATTGCAATCGCTACTCTTATCTTAACTAATTTTTGTGATAATGACAATTAATGTAACGTAGATTCCATAAGATAACATATCTAGGAATGTATTTACATTAATTTCTCTATGCCACAAGCACCCTTGCGACACATGAAAACAATTCAGTGCTTATAATAAACTTTACTTTTGGTACCGTATATAGACAATTTTCAATTAACTTTCTTATTTTGTAAGTAAAGCATCGGATTAGAGAAATAATCACAGGTACGTTGCATCACTTTAGGATTTAGTTATTTATGGTATTATCAAAATGTGTAACATAAAATTACGTTGATGATGATGCTGCTGTGATTTGGCTAGTTAGCCATGTACAGGAATTGTAGAATAGTATGGGAGTGATTCAGAAGTACGTAGAAATGCAACAACTTCGGTAGGATCGGCAAAGGAAATAATCACGTTAAAATATGGCCAAAATGATCTAATTAATTTAATTTATAAAAATAATTTCCGGTCCATATGTCTTAATTCTACTAGAGATAGTAGAAATACTTCGAGTTTTATAACAACCAGTTCCAATACCTTGTTTTTTTTAATGAGTACCATTTTTGGTAAGCGTTTGATCTATGGTAATTTACGTAATCCTGTTGTTAAGTAGTAATTTACAGCAAATTTCTATTTTCTCATAATAGTCTCACAATGTAGGTAGATTAAAATCAAAAAGAATGGAAAATTCAAACATCTACTTCTAAAGATATGAATAATGTCTAGAACTTTAATGTCTTCAGTTTCTTTTTCCACTCTCATGCACCTACATATGCATGTTTGATAAAATTGGTAAATCGATTATAATAATTATGTAGTAGGTCACAAATTGTCGCAGTTACCTTTAATTGTTCTTTTAAATAAAGGCAAATAACAAAATGGGCATGAAATTGTACAGCACTTAACCTGCCATGCGAAAATGGTGGGATTAGTGTTAATTAATTAATATCGGAACCCATTCACACTTGTATCACCAATGTATTAAACACGCTTCTGAGGTATTCTCTAAAGCGCTACCGGTACTATTCGTGAATTTGAAGTTAGTAAATTTTTTGCAAGCACCATCTTAATCAATTGGCATAAAATGAGTTTTGGTACCACGGATACCGCCAACATTTATTTATTTATCAAATTCAAGGTGAAGAAAAAAAAATTAAGGCCAACTGTGAAGATTAGTGAGCATTCTCGTTTTCCTTAATGCAAATTGTTCTTAAATTAATATGATTCTTCCAGATTAGCTTTGGATAGAAAATGTATTCTATTCTATCAGTTATGGATAACTTCTTCTACAATCATTACTAATATGGTTGCTTCAATTTGTTATCTATTCTGATAACTGACTGGTATAACCTTACGATTATTTGCCTAGCCCACATCTTCACTGTACTGATGCAGTTGTACTGTATAGTAGGTTGTACTAAGCAACGTAATAAATCGATTTAAGATTTAAGTGCACTATTATTTTTGTTGAGATCTATACTGATTTGCCAGAATTATAGTCATGGCTTTATTTTCGATTGCGTATAATCGCCAGTTGGGCTTGTTATATCAGTGATCAATTTAACATATCAATTTGTTCGAAATTATATGATTAATATCTGAATAAGGAAGATTCTTGAACCACTTTGTATTAATATTTAATAAATCATTACAATAAGCATTTATGAGCTTGCTGATTATTTCTTAAAAGGATATTGATTACAATCACTATTATTACGACATTCCTATGCATTGGTTAGCGACACTAACGAATGAAGGAATGAATTACTACGGTTAAAACATACATTACAAACGTGATTAATTATTATAACCTTATAAATGATATAGTAGTTCCAAATAAAATGCTGTTCAAAAAGTAAATGTTCTATTTGTTAGAGATTTATCTTATACTATTAATTACTAACAAAAAATGTAAAGAAGTTGTGTTAAAACCAAGTTATTAGTTTAATTTTCTTTACGCATGAATTTTATTGTAATTCTGAGGCTAATTTTAATCATAAAGTTATGTAAAAAAAGTTGTAAAAGTCTGATTAGGTCGAAAAGTTGACTCTATTTTTCATCATTATATTTTTGGCGGAATAAAGCCATACTAAAAGAATAATTTTACAATAAATTCCGAAATTGAACACAACACGAATTCATCACTGTTTGAAATGCTATAAGGAATGGTTAAAATTTTAGATTGAAGTTTTTAACTGTGATCGTAGATATATTTTTCATGCCATTGCTTTTTAAAAGCAAAACGTAATTAAGTTGATGCTGCTGTTGGTGTTTGACCTGAATTATTAAAAACTGCCCGGGTCGATATGGTCTTTTCGTAGATAAAATTGCGAATGGCTCCTAATCTTGTTAATGCTTTTTTGCTTAGTTTTTTATCAAATGCAAGATATAAAAAGGGATTGATTGTTGAAATACTGGCTGTAACAGAGATAGAGAAAAATATCAATAAAAAAGCTACTAAACTATCTTGGCGAATTTTGAGTAACGATTTTTGCGTAATAGCTGAACCAAGAAAGACAAAGGATGTCGGTATAGTAGTTATTACATAGAAGAAGCTGATAGTTCCTAACATTTTAGTTAATTGACGCTTATTAATATCATTTTGGAGTTGGTTTCGTCCCATTTGTCCTGGTTGTACATAATTATTTTGATGAATAATAATTCTTCCGTAAGTGATGCTAATAATTGACGATGGTAAAATATTGTCAATTAATACAAATGATATCAAATAGGCCGAAACTGAATTGGTTATGTCGGGAAAATCGCACAAAAGTGTATCTTGTCGATGGACTGACATGTAGAAAAATGTTGGAATATGGATTAATAAGGACAATATCCATATTCCTATTTCACATGTGATCAAAAATTGGCGTCGATAGATTCGATAAAATGGCGATAATGGCCTAATAATAGCATAATATCTATCGATAGCAAGTAATGTTAAGGTCGAAATGGATATGCCGTAAGAGCTAGCATAAATATAAACATAATAGCGACACATTAGTGACCCACTGTGATAATCATGATGATGTATAGCGATCTGGATAAAGGTAATCAATGAAGTGATGTTAGCAATGATATCTGAGCAAATTGAAATTAATAGTAAATCATATGTTGCCTTGCGAAAATATTTATCAGTTATAAAGAGAATTAATAAAAAGATATTAGCGATTAACCCAACAACTGTAATAGGGATTGCACCAATAGCAGCATAAGAATAAACAGTGTTGTAAAATTGTTGCATTGATTGATTTACATTGCTGTTATTCATCATGAATTTCCAAAGGTCATAAAGATTTACGTGCTTAGAACGTCTTGATAACGAAGATTCTAACTGCTTGTTAAAAGTACGCGATGATAGACTTATTATACTAATCTACTAAATCTATCCACTGGTATTTTCTACATATTAATTGAAAGAACGTAGTTAATAAAGGATTCAATTAATTGTAGAGCCAAAGCTGATTGACAGTGTTGTGCAGTAACAATGACGTTTCAGAACAATTCCACCTTATAGAATGGAATTGTTGATTACTCTACTTTAATAAAAGATAAAAAATTGAATTAAAAATTTATCAATAAAATACAGGTCTGGTAGAATACTTGTTGTTGCTTTTTTAATAATTAATCTAGAATGTCTGCTAAGTCCATAAGTGATACGAAATCGAAAACTGTGAAATTCTCTTATTTGAACACCGTATTTTGTGCATCTAAATTGATATATCGATATTTTATGTTGATTTAAATCTTATCCGATTGCATGTAATGATCGTAAAATTCTAATTATAACCGTCAGTTGTTAAGTTTTCTTTCATAAATTTTATTTGTATTACTATATGAACTTACCTTGGTATTACATTTTTAACATCAATAACCTGAAGGTCGACAAAGGCCATAATTATGAAATGGATATTTTCAATTCTATATAATTGAATAAAGGAGACAATGTAAGAATACCTATTTCTAGTACTGTATTTAGATTGCAGCTGCTGATAATATATGATACGATAACAAAATATAAAAGTAATTATAGGACTCAATTATATACTACTTCGACTTTTTGCAAGTAGTCGTATAGATCTTTTCAGTTAATTTTGCTTAAATTTCTTTCAATAATATGAAACATACGATATCATCATGCTGACTTGTACTCTTATTCGTCGGCTCAGATTTAAAAGGATATCCTAAATAGCTGTGATTGGTATTATCATTTTGCTTACATGCTGAAGGTCTTTATCTCGAAAATTATATTAAATTCTAAGATAATTATCTATTACATATAAAATTAACGCATCAGACTTTACTTGAAATTGGTATAGCCTGCTGTCACGGTACGAACTACCGTGAAGAAATAGCTATCTAAATTTGGTTAATATAATATAGTGATAATATATTACATCTAGTTCCTTACAATAGGAATTACTCTAATTATAAATGTGTTACAGTAAATTTAATGCTGTGCTGTAATGTGTACTGCAATGATTCTGTGAATGGACATATTATAGTCCGACTGTGAAAAACTAGTTAGTAGATGTTCTCACCTAAGTATTTTTATAAGATAACTCGTGAATGTTAGCTGCTGTAGAAGGGCATATAAGCCCGTCAGATAGTTGAATAAAGCAGTTCTCAATTATCTAATTGAGTTTAACGTAGAAGCAAAGGCGTCTAAATTCTTGTGAGGTAGTTAAGGGATACTGAATCCCGGAGACTATAGTAATTTAGAGATTTGTTTTACGTTATCCTTGTCACGAAGCTGGTTTGTGACACCTGCATTATATAATTGTGCTGTGTACAGTTGTCTTAAGCTATAATCCGTTTGCATTTGAAATTAGAGGTCACGTAGGTTCTAGTTGATGTCATAAATACTAATAGAAAACAAAACAAAATTACCCAATTATGTAGCCAGTTGTAAAAAGACAATATGACAAAGAAAAGGTGCTCTATTTCCTATGCTCTCAACCCTATGACCGATAGTATTGATTTGCTGTGTTGTATAACTAAATTTGCATATTTGCTTTAATTTTGTAATAAAGTACAAGAACGCAATGAAGGAGAGATGTAAGAGTGAAAATTTCTCGACCGGAAGAGCATCAATACTCATGGTGGATACCTAAATACAACTGATATAGCGTAATTATGATTATGACCTTACTACAAATAAGGATTGTATCTGGTGGAAATATACAAATTGTAATATATATTCACCACCAGTAGCTGAAAAGTAGGGTAGAGCTTAAAGATATGGTATCTTCGGGGTAAAAGGATGGAATGAAGTATTTAAAAATAATGTCATCATTATCGGTATTGCAGCCATTACTATTTCCGTTGAGTCATTGACAGACGCTTAATGAAAATTTTGTGAAATTAAATTTTTTCGAATTAAAATTCGTATTTGTGAGCCTTTCATAAAACATATATTCTAGAAGATTGATTAAAATTAAGTTTATTTCAATGCTACGTTATGCGTAGACTTATTCGATACGTAATTTAAAAGATTGTAAACAATCAACTCTTTCTTGTGATTTTTTAGGATGTAATTGCTTGCTGAAGGAATCAATGACTGTTATAGGGCCAAATTTTAAATAATTTTAATTTTATTATATATTCAAGAACTGGGGGTCAACTAATAGACTAAATTATTCTTATCTATTTTTTGAATTCTATAACCTCAATTATATATAAACATTATACATACGAGTCTGAACCACTTTATTTAAAGATAGCATTAGCAAAATTGCCTTAAGAATTTAAATAAAGGACTTAGATCCGTTCCTGAAACGGACCGTGCACGTACATTGTCAAGTAACATAATATAATATCTAGCACCACTTATGAACTGATTAGTAAGATTTCTTTGAGTTTTAATTAATGCTAAAAATACTAAGCCAGCTTATTTTTAAATTAATGTAAATATCACTAGCTTTATGAATAATCTCCTAATTTGGATATATATTTTTGTTTACGTGTTTCTTGGAAATAAGGATAATTGAAATCCTTGACATGTAAAATTGTTATTCATTAGCAAACGTTCCAGTTCAAAGACGGATACGGACATCAGTTAATATCAAAATGGATCTGTCACATTTTCACTTCTGCGAAAAGGTAACGTACAGTAAAAGTCTATAAGTAACTGCTGACTTAAACGCCCTTAGCGTAAATGCACATAGCAAAAGACTGTAAAGATGAAACTTCTATTAGCTGAGATACAGTACATCTGCAACTTTTTACCACACCACTCAGCTCAAATGTTCCCGTTTATATAGGAACCGTCTAATTTGCAAACAACAACAGTATTATTATTATACCTTACTAGGAGAAATATCTCGAACTGAGATGTTCCTTACATAGCTTTTCTATCAGTAAATATTTTGAATGTCTTACTCATACTTAATCTTAGTGTAAGCTCGTAGGTTGTCTAATTCAGCTATCATCAACTAGAACTTGAATCATCTTAATGCTATCTATCACACAATAACAATCAATATCAAATATGTAATGAACTATTACAAACATCATCCAAGTTAAGGCATTACTTATCTTACCTAGCACTACAAATATAGATATTCTCCATACTAGCTACTACTGTACTTATTAAACTATCCTAATGACAAGGCAACACCGTAACAGGATCTTATACATAAAGATTTCAAATTTAATGTTTGAAAATTATTTTTACAAGAGGACGATACATAGTGACCTTTTAAATTGCTTTTAATTTTACATAAATACATTAATAGTTAATTACTGCCAGCAAATTTACCGCTAATTTGTTTTTACTAAGGGAGATAATACAGTAAGGTAGAATAGTTTAATCTAGTCTAATCAGACGTTTTTTTTGTCCTTTCCAGCCTTGTATGATGCCAATGTTGCTTTACATTATTCGGGCTAAAGTATGAATTGAATAGTATGAAACTAAAAAGATTTGAACAATAAGCAGCTACTTTAAACTTGGCTTACAAATCCGAAATGTCGTTTCTGTATACTCACTTGTGTTTAGTTCTGCTGAGGTTGGGCTAAGAAAACACTGCTTTGAATTTTAAAGTATATTTGAAATCTTGTAGTGTAGTATAAACTTTCTGTATGCGTTCAATAGGACTGCTGTGAATATGTGACAGTTTAAATTATTTCATCTACCTAACTTTTCACCCAATACACCATAATGAAATACAAAATGACGCAAAAATTTTATCAAGTAATTATATAATTAAGGATGGTGAATATCATTAATGTTTGTCGTGTCAGCTCAAGAAAAGCTAAGAGCAGACTAAACTTAGGCTTTTAAATTAGTTTATTAAACCAAGGTAGTCTTGATATCCAAGACTACTCTAATTACACACGTACACTACACGGTCAATCGTCATCAACTCACTAGCTAATGAAAGCACCGGGCTTTATATACTCTAGCTCGGCTGCACTCGGCGCACAGCTTAGGCAAATAACCCTAAAAATATATAGGTTCGTATAGCCGGCTGTCTATATGGTTTAGTATGGCAGACGGCGTAAACAACACTAACGAGTTACGAACTAATTAAGAGCCAATTAACAATCAAAGGGTCGGCATAAAGTAACAGAAATTACTACGTGTGAATATTAGTTGTCACCTCTGTAAGTAAACTATTCTGCACAGAGTCTACAACAAGTATGATTAGACTGCTAATAAAATTATAATTAACGAGTACCTAATAAATAAAGGTTATTAACAACTAATAAAATCTTAATTACTGAAACTAACGCTACGATTAATTTACGGAGTCTGTACTCCGTCACAATGTTACTTATATAAATATGCGGAAATATATTGCGTAGTAATATCGATAACTCCATTCATTGGTAAAGATTAATCTTAAACTGCAAGCATTCACCTGTTTTGAACGAAATTGTAAATTGCTCTGAATAGTAATAAAGCAGTAATTTTATTTACTATTTTTATGATTATTAGTAATAATGAAAATTGTAAGAATAAGCAATGGACTGACGTATAGAACCATTAGCTGATCCTATTGAAAACAAGCAAAATTCTCCTCTAGTTTCTTAGTTAATTCGACAATTATTTATTTTTAAAGAATAGTTTTCTAGATCCTTAGTAAACTGATATATTTCTTGTTAAAATGTCTATTGGCAATTGTAGAAAAGCGAGATACAGATAATTGCGTTATTAAAGTAAAATATATGACGTCAATAAATGCAATAATATCTATATACGTGTGATGGAGGGTTCGAAGAGTCAGATAATGTGGTTTTAGTTGCAATGCAGAGAATTGCACAAGGAGCTTAAGAAAAGAGGATACTTTATTGTAGATAGTAGTTAGGTACAGTGTGATAATTACGGTAGGTCAGCGTGGTAGCTGCCGTGAGTACAGTGTGAATACTAACTGCGACTAATAATGCAACTTAACAAATCTAAGGTAGAAAACGGCAGCATTTATAGCTATGGCATTAGAACACATGCAGAGAACATAATTGTAGGATTAGATACAACATATACCATAACAGGTTATAGAATAGCAGACGATTGTAGAAAATAGCGAGGACTGTAATAACTAAATGTAGTAAGCCATATTTGAATGTAGAGCGAACAGACTGTAGATATATCTAAATATAAGATCAATACAACATGTCTATGTTTTAGACTAGAATATAGTTCCAGTACATTCTAAATACACTACAATACGTATATAAGCTTTGTAGTAGCATCTGTAAAGATCATGAATTTAATTGTTATTGTCAATATCTATGCAGAAGTAAAATTAGATACAAGTTAAAATAGTATAATTAAGTAAGCATTTATAAGTGAATCTTATTCGATATTTGCGATAGTATAGATATGCTAATTTTAGTTTTACACTAAATTTGGATAATTATAAAGCTTTTCGCACGCACATTGTGTCACATAAATAGAAATGCAACAAAGGCTATTTGATGATTTTGTTTAGGATTGTGTAAATGTGTATGGTTATTAAGTATATACTAATTCTAATATCCTTATAGAGGCGATAGTCCCTAGACTGTTGATTGGTTATTTCATGAAGTTATGTCTGTAGTAACTTATTTCAGTACTAGTAATCCTATTCGGTAAGGAACCGGAAATGAATCTTATTCCCGTAATCAGCGCCATTTGCGACTGAGATTATGTGTATTTAAAGCCTGTTAGATAATAAGCAATGTTGTCTTATGTTTTTGTTTGTAATTTCCTTGATGTAAACAAGCAGAGCATGTGAGCAGAATTGTCATTTCTCTTAGTTATTTTTCGCACCTCTAGATCTGTGTAAATTGCCTACCGTTACAGTTCTACTATAAAGTAGTCAGACTATTATTAAAATTTTATCTTGCTAGACCACGTTTATGTTAAGAGGCTTCGTTACATATGCATTATAATTCACTAAATGAATTAAGTTCGAAAGGGATATAATTAAGCAATTCGGCATCGATTACAAGTAATCAATATGTATAAAGTATTTAGCATGTTGATCGGCATTGGTTTAATTTCTATGCTTATTTGCATTCCTTAATCTTACCATTATAGCAAGTTCTAAAATAAAAATCTTTATTGAACCTCGTATCAGAGAATTTCGTCTCGTTAAATTGATGTTTTTCTCAATAACTTTGGCGGCAAGTGGTCGTTATAATCCTTTATTGTGCTTAAAATTCGATGTTATTGTCCGTAACAAAACATTTACTATTTCTAAAAATAATAGACTAATCTCTTAAATAGAACTTACCTGTGCTCTAATACTCAAGCGAGAACTGTACAGGAAGGTCTGCAGAAATAACCAGCAAAATGCAAACAATACTAAATGGTGAATAAAATCGATATTACGGAGAAAGTAGAATTGGCAAAAATGTTTTTGATATGATATTTTTTACCATAGTGCAATTAAAATGAAAAACGTAAGCTATCATTTAACGCTTAAGTAATATCTCTATTAAAAGTTTCACTAATGATATAAATTTGTTTGTTCGCGTAAAGCGAACATATTAATCTAGTGCTCGAACGTGCAATACCTGCTATAACACTTTATAGAGCATGTAAATCTCAGCTTTTATATTGCCTCCCTGTCGGATCTAAATCTATTTAAACAAAGTGTATTAATTTAAAATAATTCATCATAACTGTCACCAATTACAATTTATCAAAACAAGAAATATGGCCAATACACTATGCATTCGTATATAGTTACTGTCTATGTGATCACACTTATTAGATATATAAGTTTACAACACAAGCTACTGGTCTGACAAATGTAATTTAAACAAACGTAATTTACCATATATCTCTGCATAATATTATAGCATTAATAAGGGCTCTTAAAGGATTTTAATTTCCGGTTGCTTTTGCACTGAACTCTAATAAAGAATAACAAGCGAGCATTTCCCCTATCATTCAATATCGTAAACGATTCTAGTTTTGTCCAAAGTGAAGGTTAATTACAGCCGTTAATCTTATCTTCACTAAATAAGAGAAGGTGCTAATAGATACATCGATTCTTAAGCGGAAAGAAGAACAAATTTTAGTAAGAATTAATCCTTAAATCTTGTTGAGCAATATAAGAAATTTATGCGCATACTCATGCATCTAAATCTTACCGTAAGTGATAATAATAAATATTGGGAGGAATAGTTTTAAAATAACCATAGCTAAGATTCAAATTTTGAGCAAAAGCCAAATCAGTGAATGTGAATGATTTAATTGAATTGCCATTATTTAGCCTAGTAATAAGGAAAAGGCTGAATAAAATAAATTTGCTCGAGAATGGAAAATCGCTTAATTACGTTCGTATTAAAATTTAATTTAACTTTGTATCCTAATTATAGATGAATACAATAATAAGATATATAAAATTTCAGATATGAAACAGTAACTTAATGATGGGTCTCATTTTAACTGCAATATTAAGACCTGCTTGTTAAAGTAACTCTAGTCTTTGATACTATCCGTATAGCGAAATGGGCATCTGAAGTTAGTTATATGTAATACACTAAATCATCAGAAAGATTTACGAGCTAGTACCATTCATAGAAACACATTTTTAAAATCTACCAATTAAGGATTTAGAAATTATCTATTACGTTAGTTATAAGTTAAGATTAGTACCAAATAAATCCAAATCATGATCATACCAACCTATGCTCAATAGTATCGTACTATATTATCTTTAAATTTTTCCATACCTGCAATACAGTAGACAGTAAGCTTTTTTATTTTAGTCTTTAAATTAGAATACAACTCTTAATGTTGGTTAAACTCGACGTGAATGAAAGGATCTACAAATTCTCATGACTGATTATCAAAAATGTTCCGATAAATTATAGTGCTATTGCTTGATAATCCTTGTATATGTTATATTAGACATCTTTTCAAATCAATGAGGAAATATTGCGACCTTGTTTGATTACTATAACATATCTTTTGAAATCAATTAGGAAGATATTTCTATACATTTTCATGCACGAAGATATTATCATACTATTATGCATTGTAGGACTCCTCAGCTTAGTTTACCGTAAAATCTCCCTTGTAGGGGCCTTAATCCATTTACTTCTTCCTTAAGGTTCCAATTTTTTTCAAATGAATGCTTCATTACTCGAAAACGAAAAATATTTTCTTAGGAAATAGGTAGTACCGGTAATAATCTTCGCGTATGACTGGTTTACTTAATTAAACATAGGCTACAAAATTTTACTTCAATATCTTCCTAATATACTACGACCGACATAATTTACAGGGTATTGCTATAAAACTATGAGAATCTTATCCAACTCAGTACCGGTATATGACTATTACCCTAGCTAGCTAGAAGACACAAACAACAACGATCAGAGTTCATATTTGAGGTAATGTAAAATAAGGAACGAAAAGATAATTATGAAATGTGGAACGATTGAATTGATGATTAATTATATTATCAAAATTACAATTATAATAACTTTAACATAATAAATACAGGGAAGGATTATGCAGATTAGATATTTCATAGTCTGGCTATAGCATAAGCTAATGGTAATTTAGAAAAAGTTACATAGGATAAGAAGGTTGCTGCACCAGACTGAGACATTCATGACCCTCCTCCGAGCTTTGCCAATATTTGTTTTACATGCTATTGCAGTTAACTATTGAAAAATATTTAGGTGAGCAACATGAATTACCCTCTTGTGAATTAGTAATAATGATGCTCATCAAAGGAAATCAGTAAATATCCAACCATGATAGACTATGTTCATGGTACTTAATGTAGATTGGACAATGAAACCCAAGATTTATATTTTAAATTTTAATTTTACTGCAATGGAAACAAAAGTAAACTCATTATCTACCTTTAGAAAGACGAATAATTTTTAAGACAAGGTTATACTATTAAACTACTACTAGATTATTGCTTTCCTTTACTTTATGAGGGCATTATTGATTAATACTAATATATGCTAGAATATCTACTCATTAAGAAGTTAGGACGGAAAGATAATATCCTTCGTGAT
The DNA here is from genome assembly GCF_000150275.1 of Trichoplax adhaerens. Classification (NCBI taxonomy): domain Eukaryota; kingdom Metazoa; phylum Placozoa; class Uniplacotomia; order Trichoplacea; family Trichoplacidae; genus Trichoplax; species Trichoplax adhaerens. The sequence continues at coordinate 1,578,508 of NW_002060955.1, read as the reverse complement.
ATTTTCAATACTTCAATACATTTCCTGTTGACACTATTAAAAACAAGAAATGATTTCACAGTAGCTGAGCTAATATAAACATAAATACATAAGTGTATTTGCAATAGTAACCGCTTTACATTAATTGTAAATTAATGTAGACACATGTATCTGCTGTAAAAAGGTCACTGGTAATGAAGGCTGGCTTTACAGACTAATAAAGTTTTGACCATATCTTATCTAAAAGTTTAAAAATTCTTCAATACTGATTAACTAATTATCATAAGGAACCCATACTTACGAACTATCCCGCAGTCTTATCAGCAAAAATTGCACTTTAATATGTTATCATTATTGATGACTATACTTTTATAAAATTTAGTAGTAACACGCTCCTTACAGATACAAATTTTACTGCTCGAACGAGGAATATCCCACTTAAATGCTTAAGGTTGTTGCAAGAATTAATATAAAAGGCAAAAGATATACTGTAAAATTCTATTATTCTATGATAAACTATAGCATTCTAGCAATTACAAATAACAATACGGTGCTCAGTCATTTTTTGAGCAACCTTTTTAACATTACTGCATTTAAAGTATATAAGCAATAGTTATGGTTGGTTTTCTTCAAAGGTAAGGGCTTTTATTATGATAATTCATGGTCACGAAAGTAATCTTCCTTAAGTATATTTTATTTCTATGTTTCGTTCTATATATTTTTATATCTCAGAAATATTTACGGTCTCCTTAATAGTAACTTTAGCGGTTAACAGATGATATCCTTAATTTAGGATTAGATAGAATAAAATAGTAATTGGCAATCAGTTAAACTGGACTGTATCTATAACTTCTAAGGTCGTTAATGTTCAAACTGCAATACTTAAGTTTTAGAGGAAATGTCTTAGTAGGATAGCTTAATATGTATCTGTTAGACTATTATTAAGCAGTGATTATTTTAATACTGATACAGTAAATTTAATACGATTATCTACCTTCGAATACTAATTGACTGGTATTCTAAATAATAGTAGTATAGGATAGAAATTACTCTCTCAATTCTTGTTGCGAGTTAGGGCTATTCCTAGCTCGTAACATTGATTGTTACCAATTGTTTTCTTCAGTAGTTTCTGTGTGACATAATAGCCTTCGCACAGACTATAAATACGATTCTCATTCTATTGGTATGATGAGTTACAATATGCCGACTATGCAATAAAATCTACTTCTTTAAAGAATTATTCGTATATTGCATACGTAAGCATCTTCATGATAGACTGATGTTTCGAAGAATAACGGAATAGATATAGATATTGCTGCTACAAATACTATAGTTTGGGATAGCATGAAGATCTACTTTCTATTTAGTCGATAAAGTAAGGATAAAAGACAAACTGTCACTAAATAAAAATCTATTGTAATTATTGCTAATGCCAAACAAGAAATGTAGTAAGATGCTAAAATGGAAATTAAAGCAATTGACATATAATTATTCCACTATTATAGTCATATCGATATTCAGCCATCTGAATAAATATAGTAATTGAGAGCTGATTATAAATGGTATCTGAGGCTACTGAAATCATTATTAAATAATTGGTGACCTTTCTAAAATAATTTCTTATAGCAAAAATAAATAGTAAAAATAGTTAACAATGAGTCTTAGTGCTAGGAAGAAAATTTCTGTTAGAACAGTATGTTGTAATTGTCGCCATTGATGTCTATATATGTCAATGTGACTTGGCGTCGAGGTACTCCGGTAAAGACTCAGGGATGAAGTAATACTTGTGTAATCTATACACTATACAGCTTACGTTTATTAACTTCTATCCAAATCGAATTAGAACTACTCTTAGCAATGTAAGAGGTTATCTACCACTAATGTTCTCGTCAAAAGATATCTCGAGAGCTTCGCTATTTAGAGAGTATCTCTTGACACTAGAACCCTTGAATTATTGATTGCACGATGTGCATAGTTATAAGTATGTAGTCTTTCGGCTTCTGGTCGGTTACAGATAAGTCAGATTACCTGACTGGATATAGCTCTCTTATTAACACAAGTGCCAATAAAGTTAGTCTATCTTATGTTGTACAGCAGGATGATATCCATGCGTATTAGTAACAGTAATAAGTAAGAGTATACAACATAGACTCTAAACAATACCAAATTACAACACAGTGAAAGCATAAACTTTATCATAAAATTCCTTTTGGTGATCGTGATTACGTTCAAGATTAGTGTGATTGGTATAATTTATTATTATTTCTTGAGAAAGTCAGTCTATCAACCGGATTTCATAAGAAGTACTTTTAAATACAGATATTATTGACCAAAAAATTAAATTTTTAGCTATAAGGCAACTAGGACTGTTACAAACCAGCTTCGTGACAAAGATGACGTTAAACAAATCTCCAAATTACTATAGTCTCCGGGATTCAGTATCCCTTAACTACCTCACAAGAATTTAGATGCCTTTGCTTCTAAACTAAACAACTATAGAAGTCTTCTTTTATTCAACTATCTGCCGAGTTTAAATACCCTTCGGCAGCAGCTATCATGTATGACTTTTAACAGTTCATGAAATTTAGCTCATATTGGATAGCCAAGGACTAAGCATCTAAATTTGATGATAATTCTTGTTAAAACCGTACTTGACTAGAATACATACTAAAATTTTAATTACTTTTCGACATAAATCTGCAATAAACGAGAAATAAAACATTTTATGTTATAAAAATAGTTATGCTATCCATTGTAATTACTGAAACAATAATTGTGTCCATTATAGCTAGTTAACCGAAAAAGAATGAGACTTAAACTACATCATACGAATTGTGAAATATAATTGAATCAATTATGGACGCTTGTGTTAAATATCCATCTGCTGCAGCTGATTAAAAAGCAGTCTTAAGGCTTTAATAGCGTTTAAACAAATATAATTTCTATTATTGAGTGTAATTGTCGCCAAAAATTTAGCGTTGAGTGACATACTGATTTTAAGGATCTTTTTTGTTTAAATATAATTCGTGGAACAAAGTGTGGAATAATACAATTTGCTGTAAATATTAGAATCTATGGTCCAGGATCTGTTAATAAATCAACATTTAATTAAAGGCGAGCTTTATTAAATAAGATTCAGATCGATTTCTTAATAAATTCGATCCTACAGTGTCGAAAAATTATATCTATAACTGCTAGGGGCTCATAATACTCGTTTGTAAGTTATGAAGGCATTCATACAATGTTAGAGATATGGTTTTAAAATAGGACTCTTTTTTCTTAAATCACATTTATGGCTAAAGATATCAATTTAAAACCTATTGAATGGCTTAAAATTGATTGGCTAATAATTTTTGGAATTGACTCATATAAAATATTTTGATGTTTACCTGTAATTATCAAATTAGAGTAATTTACTTAGATTCTCACGATATTATTGAGGTAAGTAGGTATAATTTTAAAGCTGTAATTGACATTCAGCCTTCACAATCGGACATGACTTATCAAAAATATTATTGTTCTAATATTATTAACCATTAACTTTGCTATCTAACCATATTTCTACACATTTATTACAATCTATGGAATTTTACTGTACCATCCATGTAATACTAAATTTTATTGTAATTGGCTGGGCTTTGGTGTTGGTTTTCATTAATTAACTACAAACAGCTTCTGTCCATCACTCTGTCATTAAAACTTATAACTACCTATTCTTGATGTAATACAAGTAATAATATTTTGACTTTAAGCAATCAAATACCATGCTTTACAATCAATTAAACTGTGTGTGATAAGGATTACGAAGAGCCAGCGGATGCGGACTAAGTAGCCATTTACAGAATTAAACGAAATGTTTTATTCGAAATATGAATATTTTGTTGCAGATATTAACCGGCTGCAGTGCGATAGTTATTAATGGATCAGTGTGTGAGCTGCCGTGAAATAGCGTACGTGGATCTCAGTAGGGACAAATGCGACTAACAAATCCGAAACAAAAATTAACAGTGTGGTACTTATTGTCTTTGAGACTGAAGACATGCAGAGAACAGCATTGTAGAATTCGATACGACATATACCATCATAGACTATATTATACCAGCTGATTGTAGGAAATAGTGAAGACTTTAGATGCTTGTCGCAAATCTTGATTTGTAACATTCAGAGGAAAATAACAGTATAAAATACGATACAAATCACTCTGAAAACATTTATAAAACAGTTCTTTGTAAATGCTAGTACTTTATTAAGGAAAATTCATTGAACGACCGAAAACGAGAATCGCATACTAGAAACGTCATACTCAAGATAACAACTACATACAATGGTTACTTAAAAGCATATATATAGAGAAATATGGAAACATAATAAACATAATCTTCTTATCTAATCAGATAGCGACAAATAAATACTGATATTTCGTTCGTAAGGTGTGTTAGGATTTCATTAAGCAGAATATACTAGTTATCAGGCGTCTGACAGGAATCAGAAATATTATGAAGATACATCATTATTATAAAAATATGTTAAGTATTAGATTGCGTTACATTAGATAGGAAAATATACGTCGTAGCGTATAAAAATAGCAATCTGTATAGGACAAAAAAACAGACAGAAGAACGTGCTCGTTAATCTTGGTATCGTTCCAATGATAGAAAACCTCGAACGCAATCAGTTATACTAAAGTAGCACTTATCACAGTATAAAATCAAAATAAAGGCACCTAAGTTCCTGCTAAATAGTTCAAGAATGTTGGATCGCACATACTTCAGTAACTTAGAGATCTGTTTTTACATACCCCTAATTTCGAAACTAGTTTATAACGACGCCCTGTTATTTTTATTGTTTCATCAATAATTTAGGTATATTAGCACTTCAAAAATCTTGATTTCGATGTGCATTGGTACATAAAGGCTTTGACTGGACTTACTCCATACAGTAGTTCAAATGACAGGTTAAAATTAGCTTCGACCAACTAATCATTTAAGTTATAATCTATAAGTGAATTGACTTTCTCAAAATCAATGAAATTAGTTGACTAATATATTTTGAGAATGGCTATAAATCTAACTCATTTACAGTTTACAAAATAACTTAGAGCAGCTATTCTATGGTACAATAGTTTTTAAATAGTCTGTATTATAAGAAAGATGAATGCTTAGAATTACAATTTCCATAGTATTTCCGAAGCAAATAAGTAAGTGTGCCAAATCGAAACATATGATGACGGAATAAATAAAGCTCTACAAAAAACTAGAACTACAAGTCCTCTATAAGGTTTTCCTTCACCTACATCTATGTTGCTACATTATCACCCCAGATTCTGATGATCTGCTATCGTCAAAAGGAACAGTAACACTACCAGCCTCTCTTAGATAAAACTGAATCCAAACTTTATTAAAATATCAATCAATTTATAGTAAATTTTTATAAATATTAATTATCAGCACATTGATAATATTTTACAAGTATGTAGTTGTCTATTGAAATATATAAAGTGTCATATATAAATTAATATAAGACATTCCTGGGTAAGTTATCTTATGGAAACTATAGTATGTTACGACAGCTATGCAAAAGTTACTCCGTATCGATGACATAATTATTTGATTTGCCTTCGCATAGACCATGTGAGACCATTTCAATATTTGCTTCTCTGCCGAATATATAATGGCCAATGATATTAACACTAGTAAAACACACTTTTACTTCGCAGTATTCCCTACATTGGTGATCGGAATATCGAATATCCTTGGAGCCTTTAGAAGCCATGGCAGCTGTTACCCTCATAAAGGTTATAAAATCAATGGCGATTTAAAATTGGAATCTATCATTTACAAACGCATATACTGCTACTCCTTGCCATTACTTTGAAATGGGCGTGCTTAAATAATATAGCTATAATCGTAATTATTTGGCAGTTTCTATCTTTTTAGCCAGATGAACTTGCTAGCAAAAGAAGGGAGCATTAGCATCATTATTTATAATCAAATTGAGTTATAAATTATCACCGGCAAGATATGATACATTTTTCTCTTCTTTAAGTTAATCAATTCAGTAAGCGTGTGAAAAATGTTTGGCTTATTAAGTAAAATGATAGCAACATCCTTTATGTTGGTACTAGATTATTAATATTTTTACAAATAATAGTAAAGTGAGTGAAAAATATTCTATTTTTGAATGAATTATTAGCTTCTCCAGCTTATGATTTACTGATTCCTTCCATCAATAAGATTGTGGCCTTTGTGTTCCTTGGAGTTGCTTGCCTTTAATATCAATAATTTTATTACTTTCACATACTGTATATCAATTTAATTATGGCTATTAGAAAGTAATAAAATTATTTCTTTTGAGTCTGTCTGCCTGTAGTTGTAAGAACAAAAGTAATCAATAATCAAGTATTTATTTCTTGAGTCCGTATTTCGTAAAACGTAGTCACAAGCTAGAAATTTTCAATAAATCCTTATATACCCTGCGATCTAGTAAGAGCCTCGTGATTTAGGACAACTAATGACGTGGATGTTGATTGCAGATAGCGTTTCCTACCTAAACGCTTAAATACTAGAATTGATTGATTTCGAATCTTGGAATCAAATTTTAGATACAGAAATGGATTCAAAATAGTAATACTAGTCGTTGCTGATATTGAAAAAAATATGAATAAGAATATGACAATATTTTCACTCCGAATTTGCAATACTGATTTTTGCGTGATTGCAAAGCCAAGTATTGTAGCAAAAAAAGGCCAGGTTGCAAAGATATACGATAGAGATATACTTATTAACATTTTAATAAATTTTCGCTTTCGAAGCTGCTGTTCAATAATGGACTGTTGCGTTAATTCTCCTGGCTTAATATAATTTTTCTGATGAATAATGATTCTCCAGTAGAATAATCCAATAGTCACCGCCGGAATAATAAATTGGATGGTAACAAACGTTATGATATAGATTGAAACTGGCGTTGTTATTTTAGTGAATTCACATAGTAATGGGTCTACACGATGAACTCCCATAAATTTGAGTAGTGGAGCAGAAACAGATAAGGAACAAATCCAAATCGCAATTTCACTAGTTATTAGGATATGATTCTTATAGATGCGATAAGTTGTAGTGAGTGGTCTGACGATGATAAAATACCGATCTATACCGATTAAGCAAAAAGTCATGATTGAAATACTATAAGATGAAAACATAGTGAACATGACTGCTCGACACATTAATGTTCCACCTTCATAGGCTAACTCATACCGAACAATTTGTATATATCCTCCTATCGTAGCGATAGTAGAAATAGTGTCAGATACGATAGAGACTAAAAATAAGTAATAAGTTGTTTTACGAAAGTTTCTATCGTTTACAAGAATATAAAGTAAAAATATGTTGACTGATAATCCCGCTGTCGATAAGATTAAAGCTGCGATGGAAGCTGAAGAATAAATGGTGGCATATATACTTGAAGTATAATTATGTTGGTATTGGGAAATATTCATGATATCCTTAGACTATTAATTGAAATGAAACTAGACTCCAGAAGATTTTCCTTTAACTGAATGTGTCTCCGTCTTCTATGGAGGTCATCGATAACATTATTACAAAGTATCTTTCTATCGTATTGTAAATAAATTATTAAATCGCAAACTGAATTAGAATTAAATCTTGTCTGATACTGTACAGTAAGAGCATGTCGAACAGCAATGAACTATTCTTTATGCCTTCAATAGGTAGATATTGTTCATGATAATTTTTAGAGCTACGTATTAGTTTTAGAAATAATACGTTTTATCTAGAGTATTGTTGGCTAATAGATACAAAAAAAAAAAGCGGTCATTAGAAAGAATGCAGCTTCCATTTTCTACTTTAAAGTAGAACATGGTATTCACGGATGAAAAATATTGCGGTAACATTGTTACCTAATACTTATTAAGGGTATAAGAGTCTATTAAATTAATATTTCCAAATTATAAAGCTTTCCCCGTATGGCATTGTTTCTATAAATCCATGACGTCAGTGGCTCATATTTAATTTATAGGCAATTCCTAACTTTTTTTCTTAACTTGATCAAAAGACCGTGCTGGGGCTTCAATAATGCCTTTACTATTATTATAGGGCGGTTGCTTTTTGACAATGTGCTAATTGTTAGCAAGTTGCATTATGATTTCATCAGCAGATAACTTAGAATATTATCTAGAAAGATTTAAAGTAAAATACATGAGCATCTTTCGTAGGTATAGTTATATAGAACTGTTATTGTACTTTAGTTATGTTGCAAATAAAAATAAATTTGGCGACATCAATTCAGATTATTATCTAGGTGTAAACTTTGAGTACTTTCTGGTGGATATTTCAACCGCATACTAAGCTTTTAACAAGATTGAAGGTACCCTACTGAAAGACTATGATACATATGTTTAACATTGAAATTAGTCACCCTGGAAACGTATACAATAATTTCCTAATCAAAGTATTGTACACAATTAAATCTATGATTAAATATTTTACTTGAAAATTTTGAAGAATTAGAATTAATTTCATTAGTAACTACTTATAGATTAAATATATTAGTTTCAGAAGGGACCTGATATACTTGTTTACTGTTGAAAATATTTATAATGATAAACAATAGCACAAACAAAAATAATTTTGACGTATTATACATAAATTAAGGTTGCATTTAAACAATTGAACACTATACTGCTTTTAGAATATATGATTTAAGTCTTGAAGTGCGAAATTGACTTATATGAGGTATCGATAATGAAAGATACGGTAATTCTTGAAAAATCACAGAAAACACATACAGTATACCGATACTTTTAACAGTTCGTAAATATGGTTACCTGTAGTGATTTCAGTTAATTACAACAGTTTTGTGTATGCAATACAGTGTATGTCTTAATAAAGTAAGTGTTGGTAAGGCTAGTATGATGAAACGGCGAACATTTAGTATGTGCTGTATAAGGCCGTGGCTGATAGCCTTATTAAGTAATGTAATGAGCAATGTACTAACGTTATTGATGACTCCTATGTAGAGAACCAATTGATAATAATTTGTTTCAGTTGTATAAAATTGTTATTCTGGAGGCTTAGTCGATTATCCGGTTTGTCTTAGCCATTTTCGACTGTTATTATGAAGAGAAGAAGTTGTAATTCTTCTCTGACGGAGGATACATGGACGATAATGAACTTGACCGTTATAAGTCAATTATACGGTGTTGACTATTTTGTGTCTGTTTCACAAACAGCTTTGTAACAAGATAACGTAATGCACGATCAAACAGTCGATTCCCTGAACCACGAATCAGGGACACTTTTCCCATGCTAGTAGACTAAAAAAAGGCTTAGACGCATCGTATCTTACGTTAAACACTAATTATAAAAACTAAGTTTATTATACGATTTATCGTATTTATATACTCTTTTACAATAGCAAAGATATCCTAGTTAGTAATTTGAACGTTGAAACCTGAAAATGAATCAAAAGCTAATTTTATCTATTGCTACGTAATGAAGATAACAGTATTTACGAACACAGACGACAAATGACTAATATAAAATTGTTAGATTACAATACGTCCTATCACGGAACATTTCTACGATAATCTACAATCTACCATCAGTAAACTACAATCATAGCGATTTGAATTGTAAGCAGATTATTCCCGATTCCCAAATTAAACTACTGATCTCAGTAGGCTGTACATATCACCATAAAAGCTAGTGCTATATTTAAATATCACATATCTAAATTAGAAACTCTTCATATAAGGGTAAATCAACAAAGCCATCCTAACATAGAAGTTTTTACTATAATCTCGATATTACATTGTATAACACTGTAGCAGTGTCACATCAGGGATTTGCTCGATTTTAATAACTCAGAATTTTGAGTTGACGGATTACGAACCTAGAGCTAATAACCCTGTCACAAAATAGCTTTTGTGATCGTACCTAAACTGGTCTATCTACTCTTCTGGTTCTCCGATTAACTCCGGAGATCCTCAGTAACGGAAAACTAAGTTATTCCTATACTATAGTAATTGAGTCGAACGACAGGTTTAGGATAATAAGTATATTTATTACTAGCCCTTTTACGTTTGTATCAGTGTACTCTACGTTAGCCTCAGTGGAACTGAGATTAAAAAATAATAATCAAGCTTATATACAGTTTCATGCGTCACACAAATAACCCCGGTGTTAATTTTTAACATTAAATTATATAATGTGCAATACAGGCTTACTATAGATCCGAATAGATCAAGTGTTACTTAATACTTGCCACTAATTAATATTATTAATTAACACCTTATTAACCAACATAATAATCTTCACAGCTTGACATTTAATTGCTAACACAATATCCACTCTGTATATTACTACGATAATTAATAATAAAACTCAATTAACAACTAGGTTATTGTTGAGATCAGCAACCTTCATAATAACATTATTACACATATTAGATCAAAATATTATTCATTTCGGAGGGAGCTTCGTCACATTGTCTTCCATACTTACTATTTGTGTGCAAAGACATCGCTCATGAAACTACTGGGTTAGCACCATTTGATTTATTATATGGTTGGAAAGTCAGAGGACCATTAGATAGAATGAAGAACAATGGACTACGAATTCTGAGGAAGGTGAAATCGAACAGATGAAGGGCAACGAGTTAATGAAGATTCAAGATCTCTACGCTAGTCTACTCGAACAAGCAAAAGCATCAGCAGAGGAGGCGGCGAAGAACCGAAAACAATATTATGATAGTAAGGCTAAGAGTCGAAGTTTAGAGATCGAAGATGGAGTTTTGTTCTTTTCATCAATACCCCGTAAAAAGCTTGATCTCAAATATGATGGCCCATACTAAATAAACTATTGCGTGTACCGTATAAAATACAAACCGATGATCGAGTGAAACCGACTCATATAGAGCATATTAATTTATTCAAAAAATATAAATGGGGGTTAGATGAAGAAGAGGAAATCAATCAAGTACAGGTTACGGAAGCGAAACAAGATTTAGAAACAATCTATAAATTATGCTCAACTGGTAGCAAGTTGAATAAGAAGCAATAGTAACCATTCAAAACATAAATTCGTAGATCCCTGGAATTATTTAGTACTGAATTAGGACGAACAAATGCGGTTTTGTACAAGATTCGGTTGAATAAACAAACATTAATTAGGCCGAAGCCCTATGCAATTTCTTATGCTAAATGGAGACTAGTAAATAAAGAGATCGATGAAATGTTAAGACTTGGTGTGATTGTCCCGTCTAAAAGCCCTTGGGCATCACCTCTATTATTAGTAAAAAAGTGGGATCACGGATTTCGTCCGTGCGTAGATTTTCGCAAAGTAAATGAAGTTACAGAGATACCATAGCGCGGTAATAAATTAACATGATTGCAAAATATTTGTAAATAAGTAAATATGTATATTGCTTCGACCGATATAACGTCCAATTTAATATGAAATATCGCATATACGGTTCGAATTTAAAGTAGAAAATCAAGTACCGGTTGATTTTCTCCTGACATATTCAACGGCGATGTCGTGATATCTGATCAGACTGTTATCGCTGATCAGACTTTGCCGATATGAGAGTAAGCATCCGCAAATATATTAGATAAATCCAAAATTGTAGAATATTTTCTTTGCTGAATTTGATCATTATTATTTCATTTATTGGCATTAACTGAATTGGGCAATAGTGTATTTTCAATGCTTTAGATTTTTATACCTACTGTATATATTAACGGTATGAGCTGATATCCATACAGCTGTTAACTCAGCATTACTATAGCTTTTAGTTAGCCGAATATTGATGAATGGTATTCAATAATTATAATTATTATCAATTTGGAATCTTTGATAAATTTTGTGGTTGACATTGTCTATAGTCCAATTCAGTGGCAATAGCAGTTTAATCGATCTAATTTTTGCCGTATACAGTGGATTTATTCAACTCAAACATTGCAGATTTGATTGAAATCTATTTTATCACTAAAGTTTAAAATTACATAGTTAATTGATATTAAAGATATAATTTAAAAACTAATGAAGATTTGTATTTCCTCTCTTAAGGCTAGTTATAGGCCATAAGATTCGAATATTAGACATAATATCCTTTGCTTTGCTATAGAATGGAAGCGATTATTTGTATAGTTTGTGTGGAAGTGACTTGCTCGTAAAATTTGACTATGTGGTATTATCCAGTTTTTCTTAGTCATTTTTAACTATTCTTGTGTGAGAAGGAAATCAAAATTTTTCTCCGATAGGCGGCCGTGCTAATAAATGTTATTATTCTAGGCTGTTTTTTCGGTATTGGCTTTCGTGGATCACATTAGAGAATTACTCAATTTTGTTCTCTCAAATTTTGGATTACGTAAGCAAAGCTACAGCAATAGTAAGAGTCTATTACGCGGTCATTGCAACTTTTTATTTCATAAATTCGGTAAGAGAAACTGTTTTACAATGACACATGCGATTTCAAAGCAATCATCGGATATCAAAATACGAATATTGGAACAATAACTGTTCTGGAGTTATTGAAATTGCCCCAATGCAACAATAGGCTATTAAATTTTGAATTAATATTTTCTGGTCAGAAAATTATATCTGATATCAAATTGATGATAATGAAAAATCTTAACGAAAATACCTATGATTAAAGATTTAAATCACTTGGGACCAATTAATGTAACCAATTAATGCAGAAGATTTATACGCTTGTATAATGGATCAAAAGGAATAACTTGGTAAATGTATACAAGTTAAGTTTAATAATCTAGAACTAGATTGCATCTATTTTAAAGCTTTACGTGCACGCGTAATGGTTATCAGCTACGAATTTATGCGATGAAAGTTTTTTAGTCCTGAATTTTTAATAAAAAGTTACCTATGAGTAACTGAACACAAAACCAAACTATAGAAGTTGAGTTATAGACGAAAAAAAAGATCAGAATTTATTTAATAATCTATTATCCTCTTAGCGCTCTCTTTATTGACTTAGTTTATGAAGACCTTAAACATTGTCAAATTCATGCAGCTATACTCATGTAAAAATTACTAATTGAAGACAATTGCACTATATAAATGGTCACACCTAAAGATTAATAATATATACTAAGGCCAATCACTCCATGAGTAATAAATAGATAAAGTGAACATGGAACACGCTAAGATTGACTTTAGAGTCTGTGAGCAAGTAGTCTATCTATCATCATTATCCTTGACGTGAAAAGACAGTATATAGTAGTAACAAGTGAGTAGATATTTATGATGATATCGAAGTTATTAATACAATTTGAGTGTGGCTTTGAGATAGAAAAAGAAAATTTTAGGTGTACTTGGCTAGGAAATAATTGCCAAAAGTAAACCTGATTTTCAGGAAGATAACTATCATTATTAACTCTAAAATAAATAAATTGAACAATGGGATAAAAGAAATGATGCATATAAGCCAAATACTGATTTAACATTGAAATGAAGTAGAGATGAAATTCGATTACAGTTCCTTAATCAGTTATTAATAAAGGGAAAGAACTAAGCATTTATAAAAATTCTTACGGATAACTTGAAATGTTTTCTTTTCGTTAATTAAAAGGACGTATCTAAATTACTAATTTTCTTGCCTACTTTAATTATCTTACTAGCAATGAATAAATTAATTTTAGTAAGATTATGTTAAAGTTAAGATAGTTAGCTCATAAAATTAACAATTTAGCGGCATAAAAATCGGTTAAAATCAACATCTACAGAATGCAGCATACGATAAAAATTAGGAAAAGGTGACATTTATGAATTACAAGACGGGGTATAAGTAGATAAAGCAATCGGTTTTATATAGCTGAAGTAATAATAAACCAGCTAGTGTAATTTTAGAACAAATTCAGCCATCAAATAACATTACTCAAATTATAACATTGTGTGCATAAACTCTATAACTACATTATTTAATTTTTACAAATGACAATCAATTCTAAAGGAAATATGTACTATAAAGGAGGATTCAAAAATTACCTTCATTGCAACTTATTAGATTAATGTTACATTTTATAATAAATTCATTTTCATTCACGTAAGAATGTGAAGGCTATGTTCAACGTTATGATTAATATGTGATAATCTATGTTTAAATTATTGTAAACCTATAATTTACCTAAGTGAAAAGCTAACAAGTTAGCTGGTCTTAGAAATATCCAAATTAAGATTTTATTGGAAATTATATCCTGTTTTTACTAGAATCGTTCACTATACTGAAGAATCACTAGTAATAATTTCATATAAACGAGATTGATATTTTTGGTTAAACGATATGTGTAGATTTATGACGTTAATAAAAAAATGTTACGGTTTCGTTTAGGATTTACTTTTTTCTAATAGAGATATAGTAGTTTTATTTCCAACAATAGTAATTTCAGGTTGAATTGCTGCCGCAGTGATACCCATTCTGTTTAGTAAGAAGACGACTCTGCTACGAATGCAACTACCGAATTTTAAAAGGAAAATTGGATTCAATACGGTAATACTAGAAGTGATCGATAAGCTACAAAATGCCAACACAAATAACGCTTTATTTTCGTTCAATAGGTATCGCATAGAGTGATGTGTAATAGAAAATCCTGCCAAAGTCACAAAATATGGCCAGGTGATTAAAATGTAAGGCAATGTAATACTGATTAGCATCCTAATAAATTTACGTTTTCTAATTCGCTCATCTGCCTGTTGTTCATTGCTTGGTTGCCCGGGTCGAATATATTTACGCTGATGTTTAATAATTCTCCCATAGACTAGGCCTATAATTATGGAGGGTAATAAGTAAAGGAAAAATACTATTGTGATTAGGTAAGTTGAGACAGATTTAGAAACGCGAATAAAGCCACAAAGTACGGCATCTTGGTGATAGGTTTCTACATAAAATAGAGATGGTATTGCTAATGATAATGCCGATATGCAAATGAATAATTCTGCTATCAGGATAATTTTGTGTCTATATTTGCGGTAAAATAAACAATAAGGTCTAACAATAGCGAAATAGCGCGTGATACCGATTAAGGATAAATTTAAGATGGATATACCATATGATGCTAGTAAGCAGTAGTTTACTAGCTTGCATAATATAACACCATAGCTATGATCGAAACTTGTGCCCAATAAATAGACGTAATTTGTTATAACAGCGAAATTAGAAATAGAATCAGAAATAATGGAAACCAGCATTAAAGTATATGATATAGTATGAAAAAATTTATCCTTAATGAAAAGGAAAGCGAGGAATACATTCATAATCAAACCGATGCAAGAAAATGGAATAGTTGTTACAGCCGCTATCCAGTAGAATGTTGCATGGAATCCATTCACACCATGAGTATGACCAACATCATCGTGATGGCTATGATCACCGTATGTAGTATTCGCAAAAATTTCATGATAACCAGTCATGACTTCACTTCCAATAAACTCGCTAGCTCTCTTCTAACAAAAGGTATCACGAATGGAATAGCTGAACAATTATGCCCAAGAATTTAAATAACTTAGAAACCAGGATCGTTGATTTATTTGATAGCTACTGTTACCGCAGAATTTTAATTACTATTAAAGTTAACAGCAAACGTAGAAAACAATAGTAAATCCTAATTGTATTAGTTAAACATGATTCATCGTCTAAACTAATCCAGATTAAAAGTAGGTTCAAATTATTATTGTAGAGGTGACTTTTATGGCCAGCACTTCTTTCGAATGTCGAATATTTGAGAAATTTTATATGCTTCTATTAATTGGCAGAGAAGATACAAATGGAATATTTCTGAGGAGAGCCTGTAATAAATACTAGTTGGTACATTTATTATTAAACTACTAATAAATTTTATTGAATGATTGTTTAACAAAGAGCCTAATAACGGATAATACTCGTTCCAGACAATTGTTAAGGAGATCAATTCAATCGCAAACGCAGACAAAAACCATTAATGATAGTAATAATAATGAGAATCTATAATGTACTCATAATCTCTTAAATTATCCAAATAGATAGAGCAAGTAACTGCTTTATCATTTAATCTTTGTTTGCATTTTCTGAAAATTAGATATGCAGATGATAACAAAATTTTTAATTGAAATTCAGACAGCTTTTTATGAATTAAATATTTAGGATATATTTATATCTCTGTATGAAAAATAAATGAAATAGTTGAAATCTAAGATTAGTGTATTAATATTAGTACAATTTTGATTCAAAAGATGGATAAGTCTGTCATCTACTGAATAACTACTAAATTAAAATTTTTACCTGAATAATTGACATAATTTACAGGTTATTCAAACATTCCTACAAAAATGCTAGAGACCAGATGAACAATTTTTTTTAATTTCAACATCACATTTCTATAAATATGATGAGATAGTAAAGGAGAGAATTACATATAAATATTTTATTGTCTGTAGCGCGTTCAAATTCCAATTTCTAAATCCTGTAGGGTATTTAATATTATTAATGCGCTTACTTAATGACCTTGTTGCTAGGCTAGATGACAAATATTGTTCTAGTTTAAGCATTGATTAATGAAATTACATAAAAAAATAAGATAGAGTTTATAAATAATACAATTGCAAGAATGTTTGGGTAGTAAACCACTTATGCAGAATAAAAATTATCTACAACTATTAATTCGTGACCTGTCCTGAAGATATAAAGTACAACTGTCAATGATTCTAAAAAATTCAGCAGTTTATTCTTCATCTAACGATAAAAACTACTTAGATACGCCAAGAAATTTGTCAGATTTCCATCAATTTACCAAAATTAAAGGATCGATTACAATAAGATTTTGGCAAATGTCAATCTATATAAAGGTACTATTTGCCTTTCATGACGTTGTCAATTCTAAAAAGATTTCAGTAGCTATGAAATTGAATTCAATTGTGCAAATAAATTGAAATCATTATCGTCTACTCGGATAATCTGATATTCAATTATGTTATCAAATATTTTCTCATAAATATTAGAGGGAATTTTTTCTTTTGTAGTTGTTATGCAGTGTTACAAATCTCCTTTGGGACCTATCGTAGTGGTAGCTATTTTTAATATTTATATAACACATTGAACATGCATCATTCATGAATAAAGAATGGTTAAGCGATCAATTGGATGAGTGGCTCTGGACTAGGCTAAAACTGCTATTACTGTATTTAGGTTGTATAGCGCACCTGGATCAAAAATGTCTCCGTAGATAAAAGGTAGGCCAGAACCGATTATATTAGTACGAAAAAACTATTAAAAGAGTGGAGTCTACTTCATATTAAGTTATAACACAGATTTGCAGGGTCAAAGAGGGAGAAGATTGTTCATATCATATATTTTACTTGTATCGCAATTTCAGTCATGGCATTGACTTATAATGTATTTGGTACCTGATAAAAATTTTAAGGGGTGACGCGATGGCTATAAATTGTCTTGGTTACCGTAAATATTTTCCTTGACTTCTTTTACTTTATTACCAGTCATTGATAAAGTGATTGTGCTAATATTATGATTTAGCTACGTTGTAGATTTGTTTACTTCAATGATCCAAATATAATAGCCGCTTCTTCCAGCAGTTATCGATACCAGTTTTCTTTTGAATGGGAGCTGGAACTCTTTTAAAACTATCTCGCCTTTATGTCTCTCAACTTTGTTCGCGAACAGATGCAAGATTATTTGCGTAGTCTTCACTATGAATTACAAATTAGCTACCGCTTATTCTTAATTATAAATAGGCATAATAATCTTGAGCTGTCATTTAGATTCGTTGCAACATTCCGATAATATTAATTCATTAAATAAGAATGCAATCTGATCCTGGAAATCTATTATAGCCTAGGCATCTTACTCGTTCGCTTGCCCTGACTTACAGTTGGTAGTTTGCTATGAATTAGGTTTAATTTACGGAAGCATGTGCGTATTTTCAATCCAAATTCACAACAATGAAATTTCATGTAATCTTAAGCCTATTCTATTATTCCAACAAATTTTTTGATGTAATAGCAACAATAAAACCCTTGACGCCAAAAAATTCTTTAAAATACCCCCACTGTATCTTCCAAATTACCTTGTCTAGTGTTTATGCGTAGCTTAAATATTTCAGCTATGTCAATGACACCGATTAACACATTACTGTGATGCAGATAGGCATCACCATTTGTAACGATTATGATATGTAAGCCATACTAATTTAGAAAAATGCAATCGATTTATCAAATCGCGGTCGCGACAAATTTTACAATTTTAAATTTTAAATAACCTAAGTTATTATTGTTATTTGCACGTCGAAGCACAAGTACCGTAACAAGACTTATGTAAAGGTAGATCGTTTATAGAATTTTAGTTCTCTCATTTATTACACAGGATATGTAGATTAGAAATTATTATATGCAAAACATACTGTGAAGTCTTATTTTAGGTAAACATTTTAATTCATGTTCGTTGCTTATTATATGCTAGTGAGTCTTCAGAAATTTTTGATTCTTAAATTCCTAAAAATTGAAAATAAATTGGCTCTGATAGCGAAGAATATTCCAAGTTAGACAATTAATAAAATTATCATGTAGAGTATATTGTCTCTGCACAGTACATAATTTAAACTCTGATGATTATTACGATACGGTATTGTTTCAAAAATGTTGTAATAAACTAAAAATATCGTGGTTACGGAAGTTAGCATCTACTTTCTAAAATATGCATGAGAAGTAATAAAACATTCGGAAATATTACTGTTCGATAAGTTGTAGATAACTACAGATGATTACCAGCGTTTAATACAACTGATTTATTGATTTAAAGAACTACTGTCTAGCACTAATTGAATTTTCTTTTTAAAATAATTATAATTTTTAAATATCTCAAGACTACGGTGAATGTATGCCTATGATTACTGTACTTTATTAGCTTTGAATTTGCTTTTCAGCTCTGATCTCTGAAGCCAATATTAGTAGCACTTAATTCTGGATCATTGATTTATGTAAGTACCTCTATAATTTACTTTATACTTTCATATATAGCAACAATGAAAATATCGGACTTCAAACCTAACTTGGTGCCGCTTTGAAGTTTGATTTATCAATAACTTGTGGAGAAAGATTAGTAGAAATTGAAAATGCTTCGTGATATACCATATGTAATCTAATTCTTTGA
Organism: Trichoplax adhaerens; assembly: GCF_000150275.1. NCBI lineage: Eukaryota > Metazoa > Placozoa > Uniplacotomia > Trichoplacea > Trichoplacidae > Trichoplax > Trichoplax adhaerens. The sequence goes on along the minus strand of NW_002060955.1, from coordinate 1,559,359 downwards.
GATTATGATATTGTTTGAATTATGCAGGCTTACGGCTAAAACTTTTTGTAGCGAATCGAGTAGTTTTTCATTAGCCATTCATGCTAGTAAAATTAGACTCTTTACTGTAGAACAAATGTTTTACTGTACTTGTAGTCAGTGGTATGCAATTTTTTCTTCCTTCTCTTAAGATATTTCCATGCATTGATCTTCCTATTCCGATGTTTTATCTTGCCCCTGGTATATCTTAGCCGAGATATAAACTACACGGTTGTGATTCTTATTAATCCCATACACCTTAAAACTTTCCTCGCAAATCGCGATAGCGTATCGGCACAATTTCTGCTTATCTTGGACGTAGTATCTGCAACAAATGACCAAAAGTTTCAAAAATATTTTAATCAATACCTACAGAGGAAAAATTAATATCCGAAGATTAGAATCAATTCCTACGGTGCTATAAACGATTTCTGGAAAGTATGAGTTCATATAGCTAAAATTTATAAGTGTTGATAATAGATCGAAAAATGAACTCACAAGAAATGAATATCAAGTAGAACTCCGGTCTTTTTAATTACGTTGCTTGAGTCAGCATCATAGACTTTGCGTTTACACTCAATTTATTTTTAGTATTATATTTGTAAACAATTCATACCAGTAGCAATCAAGCAACAATCAGAGCTTATATTTTTAATAATGGAAGGAAAATCGTCCATTTGAGTTATTTATCTTCATTAGAGTAAAATAAGAGCACCCTGTGATAGATAATTGTTACATGTGTATAATTTTCCATATCTAAAGTAATTTTTCAAATCTTTGATATTGTCTATAAAATTATACTAGGCAAGTATTAATGTTTAGTAAATCACTTTTTAAGAATTCTATGATCTTGTTAATAGTTATTAATTATCCTAAGATGTTGCTTACATATGATGTAGTCGTGGTAATTTTAACAATTTAAAGAATGATATACCAATTATATCAGTATGCAAGAGTAGATTTTACATGGTTATCAAAGAGCACTCCACTATTTCAAGTCCAAAATTTCATGTAGTCAATTCTATACTGAATATTTTGAGCTGCAGAAGTCTGTTCCGAAATAAATAAATTTGGCTTGTCCGGCTAAAGAAATCTCTTTGAAGCTTATATTTTAGAAGATAATATTCCTATTATTATTGTATTAAAAGTTTCAAAAGATAGCTTTTACTTTCAAATAAGAACTTCGTCATTTACAATTGAATTCTTGTAGATTAAAAATAAAGATATTGGTGAACATTTTGAATAGAAATATCTTTACTGTTGACAATTTAGTAATAGGAAATTCAGATCTCATGGACTATAATTTTAGATTTTATTTGAACATTGTTCACATCAAGAATATCTGTAATTTATGAGGTTCTTTTACTGTCTTAAATCTGCGTATAAATGAAGATTTAGAATTATATTGGTATAGTATTGTTATAAAACAGCTTTGCAACACGAGAACGTAATGTACGATCAATAAGTCTATTCCTTGAACCATGTATTAAGGAACGCTATATCTGCACTATCAGGAACACTTTTGCTCCACTAGTAGCCTACACAAAAGCTTAGACGCCTCGTATTTTACGTTAAACATTAATTATAAGAATTGACTTTATTGCATGTACTATTTTGGTACAGTGAGTTAGCACCGTTACAGCACGATATATTGCGTTTCTATACTCTTCTTCAATAGCTCATGAGTCATAGCTAGTACGATTAATTTTTGGAATCATTCATTAAATTAGATATTTATTTGAGCTACTACTCCTTGATACAGACAATAGTATTTACGAACATAGACATCTGATGACTAATACAGAAAAGTCAGATTACGATATGTCCTATCATAGAACATTTCCTTGATAATTTACAATCGACCATAAGTAAGTTACAATCATAATGATTCGAACTGTAATAGATAATTCGCGTTCCCTAATGTGACTATTAATTTCAGTATACATATATCCTACTGTCACATAAAGTCAGTGCCATATTAAAGCACAGTATATCCAAATCAGAAGTTATCAAAATAAGGATAGGCAAGCAAAATTATCCCAACATAGATATTTCTACTCTAACATAGTACAGTATATAATACTATCACACGTATTTAGATTTTAATGTTATTTTGGAACTTATTCGACAGCTTTCACCTTAGGTTGTTTAATATTTTTTTAGCAGCTACTTAATTGTGATATATTATTTAAACATTCTTGAAAACAATTTTGGTTAGCAATCTACCGGCATATTTACGATTTGATTAGAAGGCAGAAATAGGATTTCTGTGCTGACGATACAAGCTGTAATTGAGCTAAGAAATAAGCGACTTACCCTCAACTTTACTGTAAATGTTGGTTGACTTTGCTTTGTTTAAATAGAATTACTATCTATTCGCTCATATTATGCACTTAAAATGTATTAGTGGTATAAAATCTTCCTTATTTTATAGAACATGGACATCTTATGTGTATGTGATGTATAAAACTTCCTTAATTATAACCTTAGTGAATGATATTAATTTATCTTACCGTTCTTATTAACGAAATACAGGTTTTGTTCCCTTAACTTATTTACTGATAAGAGTAATTGATTCCATTTCCAAATTTTTTTATGAATACTCTAACCAAAAAATTTGTCGGTTATTATTTTGTTATCATCCCTATTATTTTCTCATTCAAAAGGTAAATTTTATTTCTGTACTATATCTCTACATAAAAGGTTATCGCCAGCCATAATAACAATTATTATACATATGTTGAAGATATCTAATTTTTAGGATCGACCTCAATATAGGCATAATATATTAGGAGGGTTTCATGGACTACTAGTCATGAATTACATTGCATTATATAATCATTAATTTGCGGTAATCGAATAAATCTAGAATAGAAAAGAATTATTGCATACTTAGAGAATAATTTCAGCTCCGTCATATCGTGAGGAACTACCATATTAATATAAATTTTGGACATTTAAAGATGGAAGCATCACTTTTACTTTACAAAGAAATGCAACTATTATGCGACCATCTGAGCGATAAATAGACAGGTCAGCGCTATATTTTAAGCGGATTTCAACTGGAATAAAACTTACCAACAGTATTCGGTTGAAAAACAGCAAATAATAATCATAAATAGTTTATTGGATACTGTAGTTAACTGGATAGCTAGTTTCACAGCACTTTAGGCAATTATAGTATTGCTTCCGTTTTTACATGATATTGAGAAATCTATGACGAATTGGTATAGCTGATTATTAATTGTGTACTAAATTTTATTCCAGACCATTACACTGTTCATCTGTAGATTAGAAATAGCATACGTTAGCACTGCTTAGAGAATTTGTTAGAAAGATGTTAGAGCGCATCGACATATCGTGCAGCTGTAAATAAAACGTAACTTAATAAAAAAATGATAAATGTTGGATAGTTAAAGTAATAATTTTAGATCTGTACAATTGATTTTTTTAATTATTAAGACATATTGTTTTCAGCTTCCAGGAAGGGAATATCAATTACAGAAATTTGTTCCCATACTAAGCCTTGTAGGTTTAAGTGATGTTCCGAAAATCTAAGAATTGGGTTCAAAATCGTTATGTTGTAAACAAGTTAGGTATTATCGCACTTAAGCAAGTAAGCTAATTTTTAGTCTTTGATTTTGATAAACTTTTGTTATTGTTGTTAGAAGTTTCAACCGCCTAGGAGAACTATTATTACTATGATATGGTATCTTAAATCGACATAGAAACAATAGCAAAATTTGCTCTTATAAATTTTTCGTGTCATTTTAAACCTTCAGTAGAGTAGCAGAAGAAGTTTTGTTATGATCTAGTTTATGAACAACGTCGTATCTGCTTAATTTAAATCGTTTGCAGTTGGAGTATTGGTTGAAAATGATATGAGGGCCGATTCAAAGAATTTAATATAATTATAAATTTACTAATTGATCATCTCTGTCACTTCGACATTGCTCTGTTTTATGCTTTTTTTAGTAAAATTTTCATTGATTGTTTATTGAGAGAGGAAATTTAGGCATGTTTGATATCTTGAAGTGAAAAATTATTACATTCATATTCTACAGTTAGGAATCTGACCAAGTTTTTATGTAATTTACTGATTAACTTTACCGAAAGCGGTGCTGCTAAAATAACGTCATTCCGTATAATCGCTTGTACGGTTCTATATCGTTTTTAAGTCAGCGCAGCCGATTTGATCGGTAAATTTTTCATCAGTAATTTGGTGTGATATATACCAATCACGAAATTCCAAATTTTAGAAAAATAAAGGCTTTATTGAATCTTATACAAAGATTAACTACACAGCTCTACTCTAACCGAATACTACTTCTAAAGACTTCTAGAACGAACTAACAGAATAATCTAAAGTTGCATGCTTTTATACTTTCCGTAGCATTCGCAGCTACAATCCGCATGGCAACCTTATACCTTATTTTACACATAGTTAAATTATTCTTAGTAAGACTATTCTACTGCGGACCATCACTAATCCAATATGGATACGACTACAGTACTTACGTAGACATTATTCACACCAGCCAAAGTACAATGAATTAACCATATCCTAATATATGATTTACAGTTCTATTTTTACCTATAGCCATATTAGTAACTCAACAGCTTACTATATATAGTCATCTGTACTCTAGCATAGAGTCTCTACCACTACAGTCTATAGTTACAGCTACCAAATATCTCTTAGGATAAATATCTACCGTACATTATACTAGACATGGCTAACAGTCTACAATCACAATACTAAGTTACATTACATTCGGTCACGAGTTTAAAACCAGTAATATATCACAATTGACCTTTTAATACTTGGGGAGTAGCAAAAAGTAGATGTTATCTAAAAACTAATATATTATGCAATGAAACTGACTAAATTGTAGCAAAAATGACTCACATAAATTATAAGGTAGCTGATAGCGCTTTTAATAATATGTAATATTCTCTATTTTGTATCGCTGCATATCACAAGCACCATGGCAATACAAGAAATCTTTAACTATGTAAACTTACACTGTTCTTCTACTTATGTCTTATGGCCACTGTATATACTATCAGCAACCGCAAGGCTAGGTGCTTCTACTCAAATAACTTTAATGTACTTTGTAGATAGCTCCCTAATCCCCCATTCTCTACCGCAGCATAGTCTACAAAAATGTAGTAATGCAAGTTATGTAGATAAATTAAGAAATTTCTTACTTTTTGTCCATTTATTTTACAGTATCATTATATACTTTCTGAAATTTACAAATAGATTACATATCCACAGCATCAATTTTAATAATACCTTAAGACAAAATGCCCATTTTTACTAAACTTTAAAGCTAAATATGAATTATCGCAATATCCAAACACAAGAAATCCACAATCACTGTACTTTAATACCAGATATCAATTATCACAATATCGTTAACAAGATATCTATTTTCAATATATTTTAATGCAAATAGTAGTTATCACAATATCTTAACACAAAATATATACTATCACTATACTTTAACATAATCTGATTTTATTTTTGCGTCACGACAATTATAATATCGCGACACTTAGTTTAGCTAAAATCGGCTTCAGAAATCTTTCCGTAGATCACATTGTTGGCGATATGTTTTCATAAATTATGACAATAAGTTAGTTTTTTCAGTGATCGATTAACGATAGATCTTCGTAACTCTACTAGTTTCAGCTAATTACAGTAGTAATTGAAGTACGGTTGCATTAAGAAAATGAATAGTCTGCTATGCTTATAAGGTAAAATCATGATTACTGATGATGAAAAGGTTGACTTATACTATTCATATTATGTGCGTGTCACGAAAGCAATCTTCGTGACATATACATTATTTCTATGTTACATTCTTTATATATTTGTACCTCAGAAATGTTTTACGGTCTCCTTAATTGTAATTTTAATGTATAACGGTTGATATCCTTAACTTAGAATTACATAAACTAAAACAGCAATTGCCAACTGCTAAACTGGATTATATCTATCGCCTCGAAGGTTGTTACGCTTCATAGTAAAATTCCTTAGTTCAAGGAAATGTCTTAGTAGGATAGCTATATATGTATCTGTTAAACAATTAATAAGCATTGATTGTTTTAATACCGTTACCGTAAATTTAATAGGATTAGGCTGTATCTAATCTGTACAGATAGAATCTCTGTAGGGTATTAATTAGGCTAATTTCTGATAGACGAGGTGACTTGTGTAGCTAAACCGGCTTTAGGTAGGAACCTATATAAACGGCGAGTCCACCAACAATAAATTAGATTGTGATTTTCTAGTAAGTCTTGAAGGTCTCCCTGTGTTAAATCCTATCTGCTTTGGAATAACAATTGTCTGGTATTCCAAATAACAGTAGTAAAGGATAGATATCACCCTCTCAATCCTCGTTGCAAATTAGGGCTATTCCTAGCTCGCAACAGAGCTGTAGATAGCTATATTAGGAGATATTTTTGTGTAATATTTTAATGTAACTGTTCGGTAATATGGAATTGTTATCATGGAGACTAAGTCGCACCTTATCTGGTTTATCTTAGTTACTTTCGACTATTATTATGAGGGAAGAAAAGTGTATCCTTCTCTTATTAAGCGTTCCATTAATAAACGAATACTTTTTAGGTTAAACACGGCGTTTACCTGATCTTGTGTCATGTTAGAGATTTGCTCAATTTTAATAATTCAAACTTTGAGTTAAACGATTGCGAACCTAAGGGGTTATAAAATCCAAGCTTTACAGTAACATAACTTAGCATTGGATAGCAGATTATTGGTAGGATGTATAGTAGCTTGGCTTACTCGATATAGCGTAAGCCATATTTAGTTACTCATAATATATACTACAAATAAAAATTCAATGTTAGAATACAGATGACTATGTAGATTAAAGTATTGAGTAACAATTAATGCTAGAGGAAAAAGATTGATACGTACTTCGTATGTTAGAATATGGATACTTCATCACACGGTGGCTAATTGGAAAATATATCGGTATAAGTAGTGTAGCTACTGCCGCAATAAATTGTAAATCATCCGTCGTAGAATATGTATAATGCAAATTATTGCTTAACCTAGGTCATTGTAAGACATTGTAGAATATTGTTCTGCCGATTACAGCTACAAACGGTATGAAAATTTATAAGCAGACAACTGCAAATTAATCAATTATTCTTCCTAAAAGCCTTCTTGACGTTTATTAGGCTAGAGTAGAACTATATATGGGATATATTTGTATTGAAATTTATTATGATTCTAATTTTCTACAAGCTTCGAAATTTTGCGATCGATTTATCATGTTCTTACATACCTAGAAAAATTACGCTATTTTTTTAAAGCTGTAAATGCGTTTCTTTATTAACAAGCTAATAATAGTGTCTATTAAAACCGTAGATAGATTTAATCTGCAGCTTTACATACCTAGATTTGTATTTTATGTTGCAAGATATCCGGTTTTTATCGCAAGCCAAACATAACCTCTTTCATTTATGTAGAGTGCATGGCTATGATACCAACATCAGCACTAATATATGTTATACGTAATAAAATGCAAATCCATGACCACTGCGGCTTTAATGCCAAATTAAATTTATTAGCGTGATAGAGTAGTGTAAAATCTTAACTTTTCTAATAAGTTATAAAATTATAAAATGTGCATTAAATTGTGGAATGAATTATAAAACACAAACTGCAAAGGTTTACGTAACATCAGATACAGGGCTTCAGCTTCAAATATGACTTTTATGCGCTTAGAAGTTAAACTAGCAGCTTGTTAAATATTTTACTTTCAATATGACCTTTCGATCGTCTAGTAGATTGAAAACTATTAATATTTAATCTAAAAAAATAGATTTAGGCCTTTTGATATTGTTATTGAATACTATTAAACACATCATACTTTCTAAATATTTAACCATCTTGGTAGTAAACAAGTAAAAATAGTAAAAGGATGATTGAAGTACATAATTATAAAGATTCAGCCAGTATAAACCGATAAATTTCTATAGACATTCATTACAATTATCTATAGTCTGTAATTTCGTGACAGGCAAAACAGCTCTATGAACCGTAACATATATTACAATCAAAAATATTCAAATTTTTAACGTGTTGTGAAATTTTAATCCTATATTATTTCATTGCAAAAGCGATTAGTATTTTATGCACGGATAAATTCCATTGATGTATTACGACTTAGTTTCTGATGCTCCTTATCCTCATTAACCATCATTCTTAGAACTCTTTGCTCTGATATCATGCCTACTCGCTGGCAGATAGCTTTTGCGCTTGCTCGAACGTTGTAGTCGAATTTCAAGTAAATAAATGGATTCCAAATTGTAATACTTGTTGTTGCTGGATAGGAAAAGAATGCCAATAAGAAGGCAGCTGAACTACTCTCACGAATTTGTAATATTGTCTTTTGAGTTACAGCAACTCCTATTGCAGTAGCAAAAAATGGCCAAGTGGTCAAGATATAACTTGTTGTAATACTTATTAAGGCAGTAATAAATTTCTTTTTACGCATTTGCATCTCCTTAAGTTGATTTTGTAGTGCATGGCCAGGGTGAACATAATTTTTTTGATGGACTATAATTCGCCAGTAAATGATGCTAATGGCAAACGACGGCAAGATGTACAAAAGTACGGCAAAAGCAATAAAGTAGACAGACTGCAGAGTCGATACTTCCGTTATATCACACATAACTGTTCCTTGAAGGGAAGCTTTACCAATGATAAGTAACGGAAAATTGATTATAATTGCCATAATCCAAATGATAACTTCACATATCATCACAAATTGATTCCGATGCAAACGATAAAATCTGGCCCACGGTTTTACAATAGCAAAATAACGATCTAAGGCGATCAAGCTTAAGTTCATAATTGATATCGCATAAGATGTCATAGTAATGAAGAACAAGCATTTGCACATGATTGTACCAGAGGTTAAATTCAACGATTTGGCAGCAATTTGACTATAGACACAGATGTAGGTTATCGATGAGATTGTATCCGTCGTGGCTGATATTAATATCAACTGATAGGTTACTTTACGAAAAAATTTCTCCGTGATAAAGATATAAAGTACAAATAAATTAGCTAGCAAACCTATAACCGATAAAGGAACAACGGCAATAGCTGCAGAAGCATAAAGCACCGAAAAAAAATTAGCAAGCGATTGATTCGCTTGAGTCATCGCTAATAATCAATATCAAATTCTGTATATAATTACTGTTCTCAATGATAAAAGGCTCAAACCATATTATTCAATTTTAATCTTTTAAACTAGATACTAATCTGGTTGGTAAATTAGATAAAGTTATATTATTAAGTTACATAGATTAAACACACCCGTTGGTGAAAGCAATACCAGTTTATTAGTTAGGGTTCCAGACAGCAGTAGAGTGTTAGATCTTTGTGGATTGCAAAATTTTGTCCTGTGTATGACTCATCTAGATCACAATTCCTACGTTTATACTTTAGCGATAGATTGCCTTTACTGTAGTCAGAATTTTAAATTACTCAGATAGACAATATATGACCTTTGTTTGCTGATTATCTTTCAAAGACACTAATAATGGCCTTTCGAAAATTTTTAACATCCTTCCGGTCAGCTAATTTACGCAAGCAATTTGATGAAACAATATGAGATGAACGAATGCTACGTATTCAATGACCCTAATGTATCTACTACGGTAACTGTTAACATGTTAAATTATAGCTTCTCTTATAAATAAGTGCGGATGACTAGTAAAGAATAGCAATTAGAAATAATGCAAACTACTGGTATTGCATTAGTTGATTAGTAAGTAACGGATAAATTAGAGACTAAAAAAATAGTATTCTGATAGATTCGGAAAAAAATTACCTAAAATGTAGAATTAAAGAATCTCAATTCAATCTTTAAGCGAATTCTTAAAATTTGATCTATATATTATATTAATAACACTCTAACTAATATCAGTAATAATAAGTTACAACTAAAATATTCTATATTTTTTGTGTGGCTATTGTATCTAATAGAATTTTTTTTATGCAAAGGTAGGCGATGTTTCGATACTACCGTATTAGCATGATTTATTAGCAAAGTAATGTAAACTTATCGATATTAGGCATTGTCTTGCAAATTTAATTATAACATCAATTGATTATTTTGTTATTTACCTCAATTTTTAACAATACTTCGGCGTTCTTGTGACTAGTCGAATTTATTTAGCCTTGCATTCTGATTGCAAAATATTACTAAAACAGTAAACGATATCCAAATTACTATTCTTAAATTAAATTGGGTAGCAGGTATTGCTAATAGCCGCTATCAGGTCATATTCAGAAAGACTTACCTTTATGGGACTAAAATTTTCGATGACTAGCATGCAATCTGCAAACGAAACATTCATGTATCTGATTAAAGCCTGATAGTTTAATCTAGTTAGTTTTATGTATGTGAAAATAACATCGTCTTAAATTGCTTTCAATTTTAGCATAACATATCACAATGCTAATAATTTCAGCTTTGTAATAACAACTTTCTTGAAATTAACAAGCTGTTGTACTTTAACCGTATTTTTTTACCAAATTACATATAGGACATACTTTTCGATCAATTTTAAAAGTCCATTTGTTATCCTTTATCAATTACACATCTTTACGACGATTTTAATATCATCTACTTAGCAAGAGGTGCTGTTATACATTGTAATAAAGTAAGCACTTGGATTCATAAAACAGGTTATGGCTGCCTTTTCTTTGATAACTTTTATTATAATTAAAGAACACATCATATTATATCATAAACTATTACGGTACTTCCTCTAGTTGGATAAAACAATCATTGCAATTTGAAGTAGTAAAGTATAATTATCTTAAGCATAGTATATTTGGCTGTGGTAAGTAGTCAACTATCAACATTATGGACACAGATAATGTACAATATTAAGATTTTGCATCATTTATTTAACGTATAGTATCGGTAATAGTTAGGTTACGGCTAGGATTGTTCGTGTTTGGTGCAGTTTTTGTATACAGTATAGATAGCTTTTATCTTAGGAGGTAAAAATGTAGTATAATCGATGTAAGATTGTTTTGCCTAATATTGAATTGCTTCTACATGTAGAGGTATTAAAAAATAGAAAAATGTTCTATAATTGATCGGATTATTGCTTAATTTTTATTTTCAAACTATCGAAGCAGAATGTAGAAAATTTAATGAAAAATAACTGCAACGACTGTTTAATCTTTATATCCATTATATAAAATAGACAAATTAAATGAAATTATGAAAAGCAAGTAATTTTTGATTGTTTCATCCTAGTTAAATTGCCAAGTTTTAGGTATTAAATATGTATTATATCTAACATGATAAAGAATGGATAATTCTTTCGACATTAATAGTTTAATTGTACTTATACATATATCTTTATAAATCGGGTATTTATGTCGATAGTGTTATGAATGCAATAATAAATTTCATTATCTAATTTCTAATTAACTATACTTGAATACAAATCATATTTATCATTATGCATTATGATCTCTGTATCTTCAAGTTTTTGCTTCATTTATACGAAATTGGCTCGTAAATATTGATAATTTAATAAATATTGCATTACTTTTAACAATTATTTTTACTATTGATCATATATGACAAACATTAATGTTAACCGTATATTCTTAACTAATTTTAATAATTCTGAATTAGAGACAAATAGAGGTCATGGCTGTATAAACAGAAGTAAAATTATATTAATTAATAAGATATTACGTGTTGCTTAACTATCAATTACACTACAAAAATAATTCACAATTAATATGTGGGTGTTTGTCGCAGAATCTTTGCTACTAATTCTACGATGGGCCATATCACGTATTTTGAAAGCTTAATGAAATGTATGCAGGATATCATGATCATCCCCTACGTATTTTGGCTCTACAAGTGATGTGCAATAAAATAGGTAAATAATTGCAATTTGAAGATATCTGACTTCCTACAAAAAAATTAAATAATATAGGCTTATAATGCTGCATTGCATTTATAATATTTTTTGCTACGAGATTTACGTAGAAGTAGCAATAAGTGTTATAGATTCTGGAACATCCTTGCAACGTCTGACCAAATTTTACGTTATACTGAACAGTGTCGCGGTCTGATGGATTAAGTTTCGTCAGATTACTGAGAAAGAAAGATATCTGAGAGTATTGAACAGCTAATAATCGTTCTATCACTTTTGCTTACTATCAAATATCGCAAACATAGCACATAAAATAATCATAATTTTGGAAGAATATTGCTGGATAAACTCATGAATTACAAAACGTTCAAACGAACTCGTACATATTAAAGAATAATTAGATTCGATTCTAAAACACTTAGAATATGCAGAAGCTAGGTAAATATGTAATAAATATTACCTAGTTCTAGCTACTGCTAGTAATAAAGCTTACCTATCACCACTTCGTTAGACAACTTCCATGTATATGTAAGATGCATATAGCAAATGGATGCTGCTGTTTTGTTACAAATCAATACTAACAAGTTTATATGAGTCCAAGTATATTAGTCTAATGAACTTTCTTGAATACTTATAACTTTATGTAGCCTGAAATTTAAAAACTGTAATGCAAAGATTTTTTCATAGCTCTAGCTGCACTTGTTTGTATAGAGATTAACTCATACATCAACACTTTAAGCTCTTAAATGTCCTTTGCCATTGGAATTATCATCAGCAACATTATTTCTTGCCTATCTTGTTGATTAGTAAATAATCTAATCAAATAAGTATCTTGGTACAAATTCAACTATCTGATCACTTTTTAATCAATAACAAATATAGCAAATGTAATTTCCATATCGCACTCGAAGCACTCTAACATCATACGGGTAAATAACAACTGATATAGGACAATGACCGCCTATTTAGTTTTACAGTTATGGCCTAATAAAATCTTATTAATTCTATGAGCTTCTCTTATGATTAGTTAATATAATAATAGGCGTTATGTATACATATATACGATTTTCTATTACACTGAGATCTAGTATTGCTAATGGTACTAGTTTGAAGAAGAAATTTACTTAACTGGATTCACGAATTAAAAACATAAATTTTAATGGCTGACCCAAGCTGACCATCTGTCAGGAAATAAGCTATGTAAAGCTATTTGATTTTAAATTATTTAATTAGAAGATATTGTTGATCGATGTGTAATATTTATTTATTTTTAAAATTGTACGCAGTTAAATGCTATCATATTTATCTCCATTTCGTATGATTTTCGATTAGTGAATGGATAATAACGGATTTATTGTCGTTGACAGTTATCAACAATATCAATTTGAGTTCCTTTCAGCATGAATGTGCTTATAAGAGCACATTAATCTCATCGGTGTACGTATATAGTAATGGTCGTAAATGTGAATTATAAATAATCATTCTGTGGTATAATAAATATTTCCCAACATTAATTTGCTATCATTGACTTTATACTTATGTAATGAAGCTTAATTTTTAGAATTCTTCTTCAAGATTTATTGCTAATTTAATAAGTATTGTAGCTTTGAAAATAACTTAATTTGGTTTAACTATAGGAGGTTTAACATAGTATCGTAGCATATTGTAAACGCAACTCCTTTATTCGGGTTAGAACTTAAGAATATTCTGTAGTATAATTTCGATAAGAATATCACGATGTTAGATTGTAATTTATCTGATATTTTTAACCAGTATAATACTCATACTTTAGTTATGATAAAAACTTGTAGCCAACTTTGATTACAAAATACAATAGAAATAATATTACTTCGCTATTGAATACAGGGTAAACCCAATCGTTTCAATCTGGGTCCTAATTTAAGATTGTTAGTCTGTCTTAGTCTTTTTTAGTTATATATTATATAATGTAGAAAAGTACCATTTTTAGATTTAGTAATGTTGGGAATCTAAGGTACAATTTATCTGATCATATGTGTTTAATTGCTAGTTTCATTTAGAAAACTTTAGAATAGCGATTTGATGGTCTGATAGCACTAATAGCTCTGCGTAGAAAATAAAAGGTGGCATAGTTCAGTAGATTAGTAGTTCAAGTCTTAGATCAAGATAAAAAGTGAAGATTAGGATTTTGCTAAAAATGTGAGTAAATCTTATTTTGCGATGCTAGTTTGATTGGTTGAAGCAGTAATTCTGCTCTTATTGTAATTTTAAATTGATTTTATAAGTGTTTGCTAAATTCTAAATAACTTTGTGTTTCCCCCCTAATTTCCTACCTTTGAAAGACGACAATAATATTATTGTTTGAGTTATAAGGCAATAATAAAAATTTGTGAATTATATTAAAGGTTGCCAGTGCTGTTTAAGTTAAGTTCAATTCACTGAATGTAATTCATTGATAATTAAATACAACAGAAGCATTACACATTATTATCTGCCACCAGTGACGATTTCAATTAAAAATAGCCGTTTACTGTATTTGATGGACATAAGCATACGAGTATTAAGTAGATAAATAGTAATAAAGCCTTAAGTTCATCTTTGAAGGTATAGATGGTCTTTATATTTATTTAAATAAAAAATGCTAATGATAATTAATTTGTTATTTAATTTACTCTAAGATGGGCTAGCTTCATAAATCAGTAACATGATAACACTGTGAGAAAACATTTATTTTTCGATATACACGTACTTAATTTTTAGCATTCGTATAAGTCCTTAATATCGATAACAACTGTTTTACTCTATGTGCATAATTTATTGAAATATTCACAACATTGCAATTGAAAGTAATTTTAACGTATTACAGTACCATTAATGTTAGCTGGTGTTACAAAACAGCTTAGTAACAAGATAAGGTAATGCACCATCAAACAGTTGATTCCCTGAACCACGAATCAGGGAGCAGTATCTACTCTTTCAGGGACACTTTTCCTATACTAGTAGACTACAAAAAGACTTAGACGCCTCGTATCTTACGTTAAACACTTATCATAAGAACTAATTTTATTATACGATTGTAACAGTGTTTTACAGTGTATCAGAGTAACAATATTTATGTTAGGATAATTCTGTTAGCCTATCCTTATTTAGTTAACTTCTAATTTGGATATACTGTGTTTTAATATAGCACTGACTTTTTATGACAGTGACATATATACATATACTGAAATTAATAGTTACAATCGGGAATTCAAATCATCTACTTACAGTTCGAATCATTGTGATTGTAACTTACTTATAGTAGATTGTAAATTATCGTGAAAATGTTTCGTGATAGGAAATATCGTAATCTGACTATTCTGCATTAGTCATCATATGTCTATGTTCGTAAATACTGTTGTCTGCATTAAGGGAGCAGTAGCTAAAATTAATATCTAATTCAGTGAATGATTCCAAAGTGTTTCTGATAGTGCAGATATCGTTCCTTGATACGTGGTTCAAGGAATTGACTTATTGATCGTACATTACGATATTTTGTCGCAAAGCTGTTTTGTGACAACGATTAATCGCATTCATATACTCTTTTACAATAGCAAAGACATCCTAGTTAGTAATATTGAAGTTGAAGCCTGATAATAAATCAAAAGCTAATTTTATCTAGTTCTACCTAATGAAGAGACAGCAGTATTTACGAACATAGACGTTGAATGACTAATATAAAATTGTCAGATTACAATATGTCCCATCCCGGAACATTTGTACGATAATCTACAATCTACCATAAGTAAATTACAATCACAGTGATTTGAATTGTAAGAAGATTACTCTAGATTCCCTAAATAAACTACTAATTTCAGTAGGTTGTATGTATCGCCATAAAAGCTAGTGCTATATTTAAATATCACATATCTAAATTAGAAACTCTTTTTATAAGGATAAATCAACAAAATCATCCTAACATAGATGTTTCAACTATAATCTTGATATTGCTGAGTATAACACTGTAACAGCTGGATTCTTACAATTTTCGTATTTAATTCTTTGTGGCTTGTTACGGTTCATCATTACCGTAAATAAAAAAAAAGATATTTATTCATATTTTTTTCTTAAGTAGAGTTGTGATATGTTAAGTCGTTAATGGATTTCCATTAATGAATGTGTGAAAAAGGTTGTCACACTTGATTAGTGAGTTTTTAAGTAACAAGTCAAGTTGATTTGTTAATTGGAGTAAGAGTGGTAAACACTTAATATTAATTTACAGATATTTATTCTATACTGACTATCATAAATATATATTATACAAAATCAAGTATATTGTAAATAGAATTATGCCGATAGAAACTGGCACAGGTATATAAGAGCGTGCCTTTAATCATAGAAGGAGTTCTGATATTACATTGCCTAGTAGTATATTCTATCGTTCGAATAAAGAGGATTTATGAAGTTATCTGGATATACTCATTGCTGAATAAGGTCTTATACTGAACTGGTCGACTTAGTGAAGCTTATTAGAAACGGTATATTACGGTAGAGCGGTTACGGTAGAGCGGTTACGCTAGGAATAAAATCAGTTACTTGTGCCGCAAACGACGTTGTGACATGGCTATATAAATTAGGTTGATAATATCATCATAATTTGCTATAGAAAATATTTTCGGTATTAGGACTTAAAATGATTTTGTTTTATAATTTTGTTACGGTACGAACTACCGTGAAGAAATAGCTATCTAAATTTGGTTAATATAATATAGTGATATTATATTACAACTAGTTATTTACTATAGGAATTACTCTAATTATAAATGTGTTACAGTAAATTTAATGCTGTGCTGTAATGTGCACTGAAATGATTCTGTGAATGGACATATTGTAGTCCGACTGTGAAAAACTAGTTATCTCACCTAAGTATTTTTATAAGATGACTTGTGAATGTTAGCTGCTGTAGAAGGGTATATAAGCCCGTCAGATAGTTGAATAAAGCAGTTCTCAATTGTATAGTTGTTTTAACGTAGAATCAAAGGCGTCTAAATTCTTGTGAGTAGGGATACTGAATCCCGGAGACTATAGTAATTTAGAGATTTGTTTTACGTTATCCTTGTCACGAAGCTGGTTTGTGACAAATTTGTATTTCGAATTTCTGCTGATGTATTGTGATGTGGCTAAATTCAATGAATGAGTGAATAAAGTTAGCATTTGTCTGAATGTTTGTCTTTAATTTGGCCAAATGTTTTAAAACTACTTGTATAATTTAATACAAGAACTGGTATTCATTCATATGTAGTTACTTATAAGCATTACGTATGGGAAATGTATTCCAAATAAGGACTTTTCTATGTATTTTCTCATATAGGTAAAAACGTATGTGAACACCTTATACAGGTAAGAATATACCCGAATTTTTCTCATTTTATATCGTTTTATGAGTCTCCTTATTATTAGTGTAAATTGTACTATTCAGTCAGTATCGTCTATTATTTCGTATTTCAATGATTTCTATTCGTGCTGACAATTTTTGGAGTACCTGCTCTAATTCTTTAGTAAGCTAGGTTGTAACTGGTAGTTAGCTTATTTACTTTTCTATCTCAACTACGGATATAGCAACATATCTGCAGCCTCAAAATTTAACTTTTCATCGCTCAAATTTAGAGTCCTTGTAGTGAAGTTCGTAAATTGAAACTAAACTTATCATAATTACTTCCAATTTATGTCGCAGCTCAATAAATAATGCAAACCAGCTAACTCGCAACTAAAATAGACGGCTGCCAAGCTGAAGTAACAAAAGACTCTTGTCGACCTTTTTATAGCAAGATTATTTAAATAACAACCGTACTAAACTTTAGAACTCCAAATCTTTCACGCATGACAGGGTTTCTATTATATGAAAACAGACTTATTCATAGTATTAGTAAAATTACTTTTGATTATTATGGGTAGACATAATGAAAATGTTAAATTGTTACATAGCATTTGCAACAAGTATGAATAATATTACAAAAACAGGCTATTGCGTCTGATAGCGCAATAATCTATTTATGATATTAATCATTGTAGAATTATATATGCTAGACTAAGGGAATTATTCCTTTTATCTCACAACATTAAAACCGAACTCTTTTATTCACCTAATAGAGTTCATCTTATATGATGAGAAAGTATTGAGGCTTAAAGTTAGGAGTAGGATTTTAATTTGATCTAATGTGATTAAGAAATCATTTTGATATCTCTATGATAAAAATCTATCAACAAAAAAGATACTGTACTATTCTAGAAATAAGAAAGTTGCTAGCCACTAACCTAATTCTATCAAGTGTTGACGTGGTTTGAATAATATAAATATGGATATCCATTAGATGAGAGACTTATCAATATATGAAGAGATATGAAATTAAAGTTTAAGAATGGCACACTGATATTTGAAATATAATGTTGCGATTAAGTGTTAATACTAAAGAAAGAACTTCAGTTTCTTGCAAAGTGCACTTTATTACATAAATTGGATTTGCTATGCAACTACCAAGGATTATTTAGGTACAGTTAGAAAATCTGTATTATCACTCAAATTCTTCATTAATCTTCAATTACTTACGGAATGATATTTTAGCTACACCATCCTATTTTAGTGATGAAGTCTTGTAATGTAACTTAGTATTGTGATTGTAGACTGTTAGCCATGTGTAGTATAATGTACGGTAGATATTTATCCTAAGAGATATTTGGTAGCTGTAACTATAGACTGTAGTGGTAGAGACTCTATGCTAGAGTACAGATGACTATATACAGTAAGGTGTTGAGTTACTAATAAGGCTATAGGTAAAAATAAAACTGTAAATCATATATTAGGATATGGTTAATTCATTGTACTTTGGCTGGTGTGAATAATGTCTACGTAAGTACTGTAGTCGTATCCATATTGGATTAGTGATGGTCCGCAGTAGAATAGTCTTACTAAGAATAATTTAACTATGTGTAAAATAAGGTAAAAGGTTGCCATGCGGATTGTAGCTGCGAATGCTACGAAAAGTATAAAAGCATGCAACTTTAGATTATTCTGTTAGTTCGTTCTAGAAGTCTTTAGAAGTAGTATTCGGTTAGAGTAGAGCTGTGTAGTTAATCTTTGTATAAGATTCAATAAAGCCCTTATTTTTCTAAAATTTGGAATTTCGTGATTGGTATATATCACAAGTCTCAAGAGCAGTTATAAGTTTCGTATCTCGCGATCATTAATCCACACTGCTAGTTACAGCATATAAGAATCTCATGGTAATGGCTTAATTAACGCATTCTATTTATATCTCAGAATCTTAAATAGAAATACCTTAGTAGAAATACATGTTGCAATCGTCTACAAATAAATATTTACACAATCTTACCATTACAGTCTCAATTAATCTAGTTTTATACTATCCTATAATTATATTCTTAAAATAATTTAGGGCTGTATTTATATATAAGCGCTCAGTTATAGGAATTTTAAAGGCAATAAATGAAATAGAAAGATAGCATAACATACAGAAACTATCAATTATTCCATAAAAGCGATTTTGCTAGTATGCACTTGTGACGGAGTACAGACTCCGTCAATTAATTGTAGCATTAGCCTTTGTAATTAGTAATTAAGATTTTATTAATTGTTAATAACATTTATTTATTAGTGTAGTATAAAATAACAAAATGTCGCATATTTAAGTTTAAGAGCTTCAGTACTAGTACATAAATAAAAGAAATACTGAATAATCACTATAAATGAATATTAAATTTACAGCTACTAATGCTACTGGCTTATTATGTACAATATAATATCAAAAAGAAAATTAGCTTTCATGTCTTATAATTCATGAGAAAATTCTATTATTTCAAATTCTTGCGATAACCGATGATATGATGATAGTGAGAGGCGTTCGTTTTGCATTTGCTGTGGCCTGTCTTGTAAAGAAGATTTAATTCTAAGTCCAGATGAATAAATGGGTAGTACCAAGCAATAATTTCATGCTACTTCCAGTAAATCATCGACTATTTCTAATAAAAATCAGGCATCGTACTTGTGGTAGAGACGCATCGTTGTTATTTTTAATCATTTTGACATTATAAAACAGATAATGGACTTAGCGATAGTTAGGAAGTAACTTTTGCATAACTATCGTAATATACTTTCTATAAGATAACTTACCTAGGAACGTGCTTTTCCTTAATTTATATATGATGCTATACATATTTTTAAAAGATAAATGCATAGTTTTGCAATGTTATCTATAAATTAGTAAACAATTTTCACGCTGATTTACTATGAATTGAATGGTTTTTTGAATAAAGTTTGGCTTCACTTATATCTAAGAGAGATTAGTGTTGTGTAAGTGTTCCTCCTGGCGATTTGGAATTTTAAGTAGTTAGAATCGTATTGTAGGTAAATGCAAGGGAGGACAAACCTGATAGTAGATTTACGGCGTATAATTTCTATGATGGTTTTGACTGTTTCTCGTTACAAATATCAATTTGAAACGAGAATATATAATTAGGTCGTTTTTGGAATTCTTAAATTACCAATCTATAATAAACTTTAATTTATCTTTACTCGACCGCATCGTTTCGGTTTTTCAAAGCATAATTCATAGGCTTATTTCTACTGCTAAGCAAGTGTAGAATTTGCCCAGTTCTACCGTAAACAATTGCCTTCTTCAACGATCAGTTGGTTGGGATCAGAGTGCTTGACGGTCTCACAGCGAGATCACTCCGAAGGGATAAAAAAATACTATAGTTTATTAAGATTGTTGATTAATGAAATCAAACAAAATAAGATTAAAATTGCAGTAATCTGCCATGTCCTTTTATAGTTGTGGCACTACAACCTTCGTGCACACTATCAATGAAAGCAAATATTCGTTACTTTCCTCATAGGCTTACTATGGGGCTTCAAAACAGAAATTAGTATAAGTCAAATAGATAAACGAGTTATTTAACAGTGTTAGATTACAAAACCAATCAATTTAAGGAATTCTAATGAATCCTTATTTACAGCTAATGTGTTAACCGTAGTCACTTGAAAGCAACTATAATAATTATAATACTCAATATACTAATTTTATCATTTACACATACCGCCTCCATTAATAACCTACTTAACACGACTAAAATAAATGTTCACAACGCACTAACAAAATACTTGTGATAAACATAAATGATGTAGTATCAAGTCTCTATAGCAAGTTAACATCTATTACTTATACAGCATTTAATATTCTTTAATTTTAATGATCTTATAAGACTTACAATGGACTTCTGTTAGAACTGCTTATTAAGGACTAAGCTATAGCTATGAATTTATAATGAAAATGTTTTGCGACAGAAATATTTGCATTCCTTGATCTAAATATATCGTTGATGCTATTTAGAAATTATTTAGCAAGCATATGAATATTCAGTTTGGAAGTATGGATTATGTTTGCTGAATTTTTGCGGCTGGATTGTTTAGATGAAGACACAGTAATATGACTTGGTTTAGGAGTAATAGAATTTTCGTTTGATGATATATTAACTCTTCGTAATAGTTGTAAAGCTTTATTTCGAATATTGCAATCGAACTTAAAATAGATAAAGGGATTTAGTACGGTGATACTTGTTGTTGCTGGATAGGAGAAGAATGCTAAAAGAAATGATATCGTGCTTTGTTCACGTAGTTTCAATAGTGATGCTTTTGTTACAGCTACTCCAAACACAGTTGCAAAAAATGGCCAAGTAGTCAGAATATAGCACAGAGTTATACTTATCAGCATGCGAATAAATTTTTTCTTTTTAAAAAGATGTTCTGAATCTTGCTGCAGCGTTTGTCCTGGTTGTAAATAACTTTGCTGATGTTTGATAATTTGCCAATAAATAAGGACAATAATAATTGAAGGAATAATATAGAGGATAATATCAAAAACGATAAAATAAATAGATAGAATAGTATTCATTTCGGCAAATTCACACATATAATTATCAGCTTTATGACTTCTAACAATGAGTAATAAGGGAAAATTAACTATCGATGATAGAATCCAAACTAGAATCTCGCTTGTGACGATTACTTTCAATTTTTGAATTCGATAGAAAGCCTGCATTGGTTTAACGATCACAAAATATCTATCAATTGCAATTAAACACAAATTCATCATAGATATTCCGTAAGAATTCAGAGTAATAAAAAATACTATTCTACACATAAGTATACTTGAACTGTAGTTAAGAAAATATCCCGCAATTTGTATGTATGCACAAATTGTGGTAATGGAAGAAATTATGTCAGACACTACTGATACCAGCATCAAGCGATATGTTATTTTATTAAAATATTTATCTGAGATGAAAATATACAACAAAAATATATTAGCTATAACACCTATCACAGATAACGGAATTGCTGAAACGGATGCATAAGAGTATAAGGTAGCATAAAATTTACTTAGGGTTAGATTCGGGTTTGATTGATTCATAATTTATAGAAGTCTGAGAGTATAATGTAAACTCAATTTATATAAATTCTTTTGCCTCGTCCGATCTTCTTATTATCAAACGGTAAACATAGGCATGAAAATGCCGTATCTTGATGAATACGTATATTGTACACCAAAGTACGTTTAATATCTTCAATTAGGTGATCTAAGAGTAGTTATATAGCTAGCTTATTTAAATAAATGCAAATCATTAGTCATGTGAAGTCAACTTATTTAGATCATCTTAAAATGGTGGATATAATTAGTAAATATTCTTTGCTAAAAAATTTTGCTTGGTCAAATTACTTTGGATTAGGTCTAAAAATACAGAGTATATAACAACGATCAATGCAATACAAGTATCTGTCTAAGGGCGTTATATTCTAATTAGTATGTTAACAATCAGTTAGGCATCTTTTAAATGTTAACCCTACGACCATGTAATCTCTTTAAAGAATAAAATAAGATATTATAATTTTAATTCAGCAGCATCGATCTGACGTAGCTATTGGCAATAACAAAGTTATACTTTATGGCCAAAATTCAATGGATTGAAGACTACCAGTTTACCTATGACAGGAAAGGATTTCTTTAAGGTATTTCGGTACAGGCTATCGTATACCATCAACAGTTAGTGGTAAAGAACCTACTTTCGCTGCAATGCTTTAATATTCCATCACCTCTCAATATTATTGCTGCTGTCGAAAGTGTGCTTTGCAATTAACGATAGTAAAATCCAATAAGATTTACAACAATATAAGGTTTGTTTATCGAGTTTCTCCAGTTTAGAATTTGGTTACGAATGGAACACTAGAGACCTCTTTAGTATTAATTACAATTAATGCTGTTCACAAGATTTATTTAAATTGAGATGCTTGAAAAGACATAAGAGCAGAAACGATTTCAATTATAATCATAAACAAAGACGAATTTAAAATTTAATCATTTGAATTAGTCTTGTTTCAGCATATAATAAATTTTTCTGATTGTGTTAGCAAGAATTAGAAGTTATTTATGATAGGATGCAATAAACAACGAGATAAAATTCGTTTACAGATTACAGTATTAGATCAAAATATTATTACGAAAGATTCAATTAATAATAAATTTTAAAAGAATGACATTCTAAGATATTACCTTTATTTTTTTAGCAAGTACTAACCGTAATGATGACAATATTAAGATTTATGCTCTATCGAAATCCTAACTACAAAACACGTCCTTGTAGTCGTAACATGCTGATATCGAAAGCTTATCGATTATTGACAATCAATTGCATATGTAAATGTGTTATACCGGAACGAATATTGACAATTGAAAATATTACTCTTAAGCACATTTATAATTTTTATAGTAGAAATATTAGGATTAGCTGAATCGCTGCTTAGGATATCATATCCTTATTTTCTGATAAGCGATATTTTAGTGATATTTACTGTTCTTGTTTTACAAAATTTCGATTACTTTGTTAATAAATCAGTTAGAGATGGGCCTTAATTATGGTCTACCTTACCGTTAAGATAGTTGAATAAGTACATTAGTAGCCAATATCGAGAACATCCATATTTGTAGTGTTAGGTAAGATAAGTAATATATTAACGTGGATATTATTTGTGATAGTTTATTACATATTTGATGTTGATTTTATTATGTGTAGATAGTAGTAATATTATTCAACTTCTAGCTATTGATAGTTGAATTAGACAACATATAAGCTTAGATTAAGATGAATAAGGGATTAAAAGAACTTACTGATAGAAAAGCTATGTAAGGAACATCTCATTTCGAGATGATGTCTCTCCTACTAAGGTATAATAATAATACCGTCGTTGTTTATAAATTAAACGGTTTCTATATAAACGGGAACGTTTGAATTGAGTTGTGTGGTAGAAAATTATAGATGTGTCGATGCTTATAAAAGTTCTATCTTTACGGGACTTCGCTGTGTATGTTTAACCTTTAGTAAAAAGGTGTTCAAGTCAGTGGTCACTTATAGACTTTTACTCTACATTTCCTCATTGCAGAGTTGCAATTGTGACAGCCTTGTACATTGTATTGATAGTTCTCATTAAATATGACCATAGCAGTTTACGTCAATGGATAGCTCTTATTAATACTTAGCCTCGTAATTAACCTGCTAAGACGGCGGGGATTATAGTAAACGTATTTATTTCGCTGACTTCTTTCAATCGCCACTTTATAAACGCTGAATATGAAATTATTGCCACTTTTTCTTTTAAAATTACTTTAGTAACAGTAATAATTATTGAAGTGAAGGTAACTAAAGTTTAAAGACTCAGCTAACTTTATTATGCATCTTATTCTTGCTGTAATTTAAGAAGTATTCATCAATGCCTTTTATGATTGATTATCAATAACATTTATAGGCGGCTGAAAGTACCCATAATAGATAGGCAAGTCAATGACATTTGAAATAACATAAGAACACAATGTGGCAACTATTTAATTTATGCCTTAATTTCGCTGTTTACACCCTAAAAGTTTTTAGTATATAATTATACCTTTTATAATAATTAGTTACGTAAAAAATTATCTGCTTAGACAATTTTCTCCTAATATTTAATCCAAGGAGATTTTTATTTCTTAATAAGTAGATGTGTTTATTATTTTAAAATGTTGATTTTCTTGTATAATATTTATTTAATGACGTACCCGACGTTAGTTGAGTTTTCATGCTCGTATATAAAACGCCACAGTATGAATAAATCTCTACAGTAGATGAAATGAAAAAGCTTAGAGAAATCATTCTAACATGTTCGGAAAAGAATAATTGTAATTTCTCCGTCAGCAAAAATATGTAGCAAATATTTAGTACCCTCTGATCCGATCCAATTATTAACTTAGATACTCTTCAATTTTAAAACACAGGAAACTATTCAGTTGCTTACTGCTGATTTGAACCTATCTCCGTTATTATCATCTAGCTATATTTATACAAGGGAAACCCTTATACTCAAATTCAATTGAAGGAGTAGTAAATTCATTAAATGCATCTCATTGCACTGCTAATGTGGCCGTAAAAAAAATAATATTTATCATCATTTTTATGCATGTAACTTACCCTAACAATATGTAATTAACAATATCGCGTAGGCTATACAAAAGTGGAATCTTTTTATGTTTTTATTTAATAAGTAATGAATTGGCGTCGCCTTGCGAATAAATAATTTGTAGATTGAGGAATTTCGCTAAATACTATCAATAAATAACTTTGGTATGCTGACACTATACAGCAGGATTTTAATACAGTAATTAAATCATGCCT
This sequence comes from Trichoplax adhaerens, assembly GCF_000150275.1. Classification (NCBI taxonomy): domain Eukaryota; kingdom Metazoa; phylum Placozoa; class Uniplacotomia; order Trichoplacea; family Trichoplacidae; genus Trichoplax; species Trichoplax adhaerens. The sequence continues at coordinate 1,533,649 of NW_002060955.1, read as the reverse complement.
CGCGAATTGAAAGATTATTTTTACATTTTAAGAAATTATTCATTTTTACCTTTTAAAGAGGTTGTTACTTTAAATTAGACGTTCGGAAATAGACAATCCATATCATACGGAGCTTTCATCTGTAATATTTTTGAAATATAAATCTACATCTCATCTTTATCATACGCCCTTCTTAATTTGATACCTAAAACATATCTAGAAACTAAATATTTGCCTTATTGACGCAGCCGCAGAGAATTCTAGTATATTGAACTGTCTCTATAATTTTACTAGTAATATCTATTGCTTATATACTTATAATTATTTTCTCCAATCAATTTCATTAAAGCGTCTTTCATGCCAGAAATCAAATAGCATTATTCTATGCAATGATCTTGATTACAGTTATTTAAGTTTATTAACCCAAAATTTCAAATTGCCTGCCAGGTTTTACTTTGATTACAGTTCGATAACAGTAGCAATTGGAAGTAAGATATTTATCATTAACGTGATAGCAATTTATTATATAATGTTAAGTATTCTATTTAATGAAGATGTTCTGCAAATAAAGAGTTCTGCTCTACTATTAAAATAAAAATTGATTCACGGTTGCTCGTACGCAAGAAAATATGATTACTTAAACATACTAATGAACACTAGTAGTTTCAGTCAATTATAGCAGTAATTGAAGTACGGTAGCATTAAGATGTAGAATAGTCTATTATACTTGTAAGGTAATTTCATGATTGATGATGATGAATCGGTGTACTTACACTATTCTTGCTATGTGTGCATAAGATTACAATAGTCGGCTATATTAGGTGATGTTTTTGTGTAATGCCTTAATATAACTATTAGATAATAGGAAATTGTTATCGTGGAAACGAAGTCGATTGTCCGGTTTATCTTGGCTACTTAGGACTGTTTTTAAGAGGGAATAAAAATGAATTCTTCTTTTGTCAAGCCTTCTATTAATAAACGGATACATTTTAAGATTAAATACGTTGTTTGCCTAATCTTACGTCACGTTTGAGATTTGCTTAATTTTAATAACTCAGATTTTGAGTTAGACGATTGCTAACCTGAGGGGTTGTGAAACCAAGAACTACAATGACTGTACATTATTTTAGAACTTGCTTTGTCTGTCGACATTGATGCATATTATCTAATAAAATAACTAGAAATTATCCCCTTGTCACGGAGTGATGTCCGTGAAGCTATATTGATTTTGTTATTAATTAATTAATTGTTTACCAGCATGTCACAAAACAGCTTTGCAACAAGATAACGTAATCTACGATCAATAAGTCAATTCCTTGAACTACGTATCAAGGAACGATATCTGCACTATCACGAGCACTTTTGCTCTACTAGCAGACTACACAAAGACTTAAACGCCTCGTATTTTACGTTAAACACTAAGTTGGACAATTCTTCTTTATTTCACGATATACTGCATTTATATACTATTCCTCAATAGTTCATGAGTCATAGTTAATACAATTAACATTAGAATCATTTACTGAATTAGATATTAATTTTAGCTACTGCTCTCTTAATGCAGACAACAGTATTTACGAACATAGACATGTAATAACTAATACAGAATAGTCAGATTACGATATGTCCTATCACGGAACATTTCCATGATAATTTACAGTCTATCATAAGTAAATTACAATCACAATGATTCGAACTGTAAGCAGATGATTTGCATTCCCTATTATAACTATTATAATTTCAGTATGTGTATAAGTGTCACTGTCATAAAAAGTCAGTGCTATATTAAAATACAGTATATCCAAATTATAAGTTAACTAAATAAGGATAGTCTAACAGAATTATCCTAACATAGTTATTTCTACTGTAATACAGTATTTAACACTGTAACACAGCATTAATTAATTACATTACGAAAGAAGTATACTTATTCTAGTAGAATTGTATCGTTCGCAGTGTTACTTAAATAGTGATGAGATGAAAACTGCGACACCTCTACTTCATTATTATAACTTCAAAGCCTATTTAACATAAGAAGATAAATGATGTTACGAAACTCGTTAATTATATTCGAGAAACGATATCTTTCATTTAACGTCAGCATGAAATTTGATCGCAGTAATATTGGATATTGAATAAAATGACTAGCAGCGATAATACATGTATATACAAAACAAGTGCTGCATTTTTACAAATGATTTAAGTACTTTATTGCGGGATTTTGAAATTAGCTTTAAGCAGATCTGAAAACAGGAAATGTACTATTTTTAAAGTTCAACATCACTATAATTCTGTATTGCACCTCCGATTTGGGATAAAAAAAGACATTTCCTCAATCTCACCTCCTTGAGATTTAAGTTTATTCTGGGATTGCTTATAGTAACAAATCATTTTTAAAATAATCGAGATAAAAAAAGTACCTCCATATTACGAAGGAATTTGACAGTAAATGATTAATCAATTAAAGATTGATATGGTCTTTTATGTAACCTAAAAGCAGCAGTTGAATTTTTTTTATACAAGTAAATTCATTATTCAGAAATAGATGTATCTGATCTTAAATAATTAATATGGCAGTAGCGAATGATACGCATATTAAATGTGCGTTATTGCTAAGCTTGCATAAAATCTTTTGTTTAAACCTTAAAAGCAAGCTGACAGTAACTTTAGCTGTAATTGCAGCATTTTAAATAAATTTAGTATTTAATCTCCATTTTTTTCGCATAAGTATAGCTTAATTGCCTTATTACTGTATTTGGTTGGTCATGCTGATGTACTGATAATAACGCTAAAAAGACCTCAGGTAATTAAATTATTACATATTAATTGGTATTTTGTAGAATATCACGTAGCGCACTTTGTTAGTTTTACATTATTTAACTGCGTATGAAATTGAAAAGCTGTATGTAACTATAAGTAAAAGTGTACATGTAAGGTAACTGTATGCAAAGTAACATAGTATTGTGATTGAAGACTATTAGCCATGTTTAGTATGATGTACGGTAGTATCTTTTCTATATTTGTCTTATTATATATTTAGTAGCCCAAAATTATAGACTGTAGGGATGGATTCTATGCTAGAGTACGGATGACTATATACAGTAAGGTGTTACTAAGCTACTAATAAGGTTAGAAGTAGGAATAGAATTGTAAATTATATATTAGGATATGCTTGGTTCATAGTACTTTGAGTCGTAGGAATATAATGTCTATGAAAATACTGTAATCATTTCTATATTGGATTAATGATGGTTCGCTGTAAAATATTGCGACTAATAATAAGCTGAACATGTATAAAATATGATAGAATGCTGCTATACTGATTGTAGCTGCAAAGGCTACGGAGAGTATTAAAGCAGGAGACATTAGATTCTCTGATTGTTCTTTCTAGAAGTCTTTCGATAGTTGTATTCGTCTAGAGTAGAGCCGTATGTAGCTAGTCTTTATATTAGATCTAATAAAACTTCTAATTTTTTAGAACTTTGGAATTTTCGTTGGTCAGATTTTATCACACTGTAGTATCTCTGCTATTGAAGCAAAAGAACATTAAGCTAGTCATTTCATTACTAGTGTTTGTAATATGACCATTGCCCACATTAAACTGTTACAAATGAATTTAACTGTATCACCTGCAATTTACACGTACTTATAACTATCGGTTTATTCTCATTGTTTAAAAGAATTTTTGCTCATTGCAAGTCATAATATTTTAGTTATTTTATGTCACAAACCAGCTTCGTTACAAAGATAACGTAAAGCAAATCTCTAAATTGCTTTAGTCTCCGGGATTCAGTATCCTTTAATTATTTCACAAGAATATAGACGCCTTTGCTTCTACGTTAAACAACTAAAGAACTCTTCTATTATTTAACTATTTGCTGAGTTAAAATACCATTCGGGCAGCTGCTATCATGTATGAATCGTAACAGTTCGTGAAATTTAGTTTATATTAATAAGCTAAATTAATACAGAAGTTGTTCGTAATCTTATACATGTACTGAATAATTTAATTACAGTAATCATGTGATCGACCATTGTTGGATATAGGTTAGGTAAAATAAAAGCTATTGCACGACTCTGAAGCCACATGTAGCAATTTAATTTATAGTAAAGGACTAAAAGTAGAGTCCTTTATAGCTTTCAGTATGTAACTAGTATTATTTTACTATACAAAATACCTAGAAAGTGATAGTGTCTTTAAGGTTTACCCTGCCAAATCATCATGTCGCCATCTTTTCTTCTTAATTATTTTACAAGATATTATATAGATTACTATAGAAGTAGCCCTAGAGCAATTACCTAATCTAAAGAAAGGGCGTTTCATCGTCTATTCAAATTATAAATGAATTTGACTTAGTAACAAAACCCTATCCTTATAGAAAGGGGATTTATAACATGACAGTAAAGTACTGTAATGTAGTCTATAATCGTACAGTTACCGTACAACCTGACGCTAAAACATCAACTGTCAATACTAAGCGATACTAATGTCAGAAAAGTAGTCGTAATAGTCATATAAAATTTTTGATAAGCGATTACTGTGATCTTTATAAAATCCGGATTTTTCGGATTGGGATTCCGGAACCGATCGGATTTATGTCCAATATAGTTTACCCGTATTAATTTATGTCAGATATAATTTTTCTGTATTAATTTATGTCCGATATAATTTTCCTGTTTTAATTTTTGGATTTTAGTTTATGGAAAATATCGTAAGAATTGATTTTTGAAATTTGAACTTTTTGTTATGAATTTGAAACTTTGGAATTTTATGACGTGACATGAAAGTCACATTAGGAAAGTTTAGTTAGGAAAATAGAAAATAAGATGGAAATTGGTAGAGGTTCTGTTGATTGTTAAGTAGTTAGACTGTTATTTTTATGACTAAATCCTGATGTTTAAAGGTTATTTTTTAGACTTTTATAATGTATTAGTGATAGGAATTATGTTAGAAGTAATATTGGATGTATTTTATAGTTATCTTGTTGGTTTTATAGTGTTTTGTATGGGAATCATAGGGTAAATTGTGTCTGAAATTTGAATGATTTTTTTTTCTTATATGGTGCAAAGTAGTTTTGTAAAATGGATCTTAAGAGCGGTTGATTGGTAAATGTTTAGTTTTAAATACCTCTGACGGCTCTATGAAGCCTATAAGTGATAGTGCAATTAGAAAATTTAGAGAGTGAGTAGAATAAGATTGTTTTGAAGAACTTGTTGAATTTAATAGGCCTTCGGAGTCGAATTGTCGTAAGTTAAAACGTTCTTGTTTTTGAAAGGTTGTTTGGTTATTAACAGTTTTTAAATCTGTCACTTATTTTATTAATACTTAAAGTTAAGTATTTGTAAGTTTGTTCGGTTTATACTTCTCTCCATTTTGTTTTGTAATAAATTGTTGTTCGATTATTTCCCCAAATTTTATTTAGTGTCAAAGTTTCGTTAAGTCGACCGGAGTGCAACGAAAGTAGAATCAAAGTTTATTAAAGTTTTACAGCTTGATCTCTACACTTTTCATTTCATTACGAATTGATTCATCAAAAATACTTCTACCATCAAAGAAGCCTTAAATCATTCGTCAGTGTATAGCAACATAAGGAATTGTGAGTTAATATATGTGATAATTCTGATTGGTAATTCAAATCTTTATTTAGTTCAACGCTAGGCTCATACTAATGAAATGTTAACATACTTTGTTTTCAAGATAAACAATAAAATTACGAAGGCAGTAATTGAAGATATCAAGTTCCATTCGACATTACATCATTTTTTCCGCTCTAGTATTTACTATTAATATTAAACAGATTCTATAGATCCTTAAGGGAATTGTAAACGAAGTTATTCGGTTTCGGTAGAGGATTTTAGAAATATCGTTTCTTAGAGTCTATACTGAGAAAGAGATAGTATACAATGCTATAGATCTCCGGATTCAGGATAGCTTTAGAAACTAGAGAATTATCTTTTATACTCTACTTGTTTACATCGCGAGGATCGTAAACAACAACAATCGTAACGGATCATAATTCTAGAATATGGTTTTGTTACTTAACTAAACTTGCCTAATCTAAACTAATTTAGATTACCCTAGATAAGTAACAATGACTGAGAAATGCACTTTCAGAATCTTCTAACTATATCTTTATTCTCGAAAATGCAAGTCTAATTTAATATTCAAAATTAATCATTTAAATAGCTATTCTAGCCATAAAACCGGTTTACGATGTGTGATATATTTCGACCAATAAGACTTCGAGAATGCATTAAATTATTCCTAGTTTAATCCAGTGAATTTGTAATATTACTATAGATTAACTTTATGTTTGCCCTAGCTTATAATAAACAGGATTTATATTGAATTTGCCATTGACAATTCATATACCATATTTAGTATAATTTAACCTGTATTAGGAACAGGTTTGTATCGGCTATATTAAGTCATCAAATAATTCATGCACATATCCAAATTAATAACTATCTTAACGTGATACATATACATGTCTAAATTAAGTAAGTTATCATTCATCACGGTAGATTCACTACCGTGACAGGTTTCTATATAGCAGTGAAACCTATACGCTTTACTATAGTATTCGAAGTCAACTTGTTTATCTTACCTTAATATGAGTACTTATTTATCACAATTAAAGTCTCGCTTCATAAACAACACTAAATTTAACAAAGGAGTAAATATGAGACCATATTAACTCTATTGCATAAACAACTACAAATTGCATAACCCGCATGCGATCTTTCATTTGCAAGATGGAAGGCTAGCGAACATATCTCCAAGTCTAGTAATACTAAGCTACTTCTTTACAGGGAATAAAGTTAAAAATTTTAAATTAGCTCATGAATAGATAATTTTAAAATATTTGTAGAAACTATCCTTCTTGAAAAATATGAAAGGAAATTTTATCTAGTATTTGTCAATTTCTCAATACGAAATATAACTACATGCAATTATTGGAGCACTATTATAAAATACTGATATGCCGTGTTATGAATGAATTAAATTTTGTTACCAATATATTAATTAAGAGTAAGTAGAGTTAGAATAATAGACCAAAATCTGTTGCATTAG
>NW_002060955.1:1323167-1526545 GCF_000150275.1 Trichoplax adhaerens | reverse complement strand
TTCTTTCTAGAAGTCTTTCGATAGTTGTATTCGTCTAGAGTAGAGCCGTATGTAGCTAGTCTTTGTATTAGATCTAATAAAACTTCTAATTTTTTAGAACTTTGGAATTTTCGTTGGTCGGATTTTATCACACTGTAGTATCTCTGCTATTGAAGCAAAAGAACATTAAGCTAGTCATTTTATTACTAGAGTTTGTAATATGACCATTGACTACATTAAACTGTTACAAATGAATTTAACTGCATCACCAGCAATTTACACGTACTTATAACTATCGGTTTATTCTCATTGTTTAAAAGAATTTTTGCTCATTGCAAGTCATAATATGTTAGTTATTTTATGTCACAAACCAGCTTCGTTACAAAGATAATGTAAAACAAATCTCTAAATTGCTTTAGTCTCCAGGATTCAGTATCCTTTTACTATTTCACAAGAATATAGACGCCTTTGCTTCTACGTTAAACAACTAAAGAACTCTTCTATTATTTAACTATTTGCTGAGTTAAAATACCATTCGGGCAGCTGCTATCATGTATGAGTCGTAACAGTTCGTGAAATTTAATTTATATTGAATAGCTAAATTAATACAGAAATTGTTCGTAATCTTATACATGTACTGAACAATGTAATTACAGTAATCATGTGATCGACCATTGTTGGATATAGGTTAGGTAAAATAAAAGCTATTGCACGACAGATAGAGAAGGTCTTCTCTATCTCACGACTCTGAAGCCACATGTAGCAATTTAATTTATAGTAAAGGACTAAAAGTAGAGTCCTTTATAGCTTTCAGTATGTAACTAGTATTATTTTACTATGCAAAATACCTAGAAAGTGATAGTGTCTTTAAGGTTTACCCTGCCAAATCATCATGTCGCCATCTTTTCTTCTTCATTATTTTACAAGATATTATATAGATTACTATAGAAGTAGCCCTAGAGCAATTACCTAATCTAAAGAAAGGGCGTTTGATCGTCTATTCAAATTATAAATGAATTTGACTTAGTAACAAAACCCTATCCTTAGAGAAAGGGGATTTATAACATGACAGTAAAGTACTGTAATGTAGTCTATAATCGTACAGTTACCGTACAACCTGACGCTAAAACATCAACTGTCAATACTAAGCGATACTAATGTCAGAAAAGTAGTCGTAATAGTCGTATAAAATTTTTTTAATAAACGATTACTGTGATCTTTATAAAATCCGGATTTTTCGGATTGGGATTCCGGAACCGATCAGATTTATGTCCGATATAATTTTCCCGTATTAATTTATGTCAGTGTCACAAAACAGCTTTGCAACAAGATAACGTAATCTACGATCAATAAGTCAATTCCTTGAACCACGTATCAAGGAACGATATCTGCACTATCATAAACACTTTTGCTCTACTAGCAGACTACACGAAGACTTAAACGCCTCGTATTTTACGTTAAACACTAAGTTGGACAATTCTCTTTATTTCACGATATACTGCATTTATATACTCTTCCTCAATAGTTCATGAGTCATAGTTAATACAATTAACCTCGGAATTATTTACTGAATTAGATATTAAGTTTAGCTACTGCTCCCTTAATGCAGACAACAGTATTTACGAATATAGACATGTAATGACTAATACAGAATAGCCAGATTACGATATGTCCTATCACGGAACATTTCCATGATAATTTACAGTCTACCATAAGTAAATTACAATCACAATGATTGGAACTGTAAGTAGATGATTTGCATTCCCTATTATAACCATTAATTTCAGTATGTGTATAAGTGTCACTGTCATAAAATGTCAGTGCTATATTAAAACACAGTATATCCAAATTAGAAGTTAACTAAATATCCACATCTTTAAAATCGATATTAAAATATAAGTAAACGTAGTGAAGCAGCCCACGTAACAGTGAAGATATGTGAAACCATGCAGTATTAGATATTAATAGAAGATTAATTATGTTTAAATGGATCGATTGCCATGATTTTGGACTATTCCTTAAATTATCTTTGTGGTCATAACAACTCATGACAACACAGAATAATGTGACTAATAACTGATATCAATTGATATTGCTAGTAAAAAGAAGGCACTTTATAAGCAAATGTTCATATTTCAATTCTCTTTCGTTATAAAATATTAATTGCTCTAATTGATATTACTGAAATAAGAATAAACTAAAACTACTGGCATTATTTAAGTTATCAAATGGTAAATATCTATCAGAAAAAGAAATTTGAAATATCTTGTGCATTCGTTTTGATGCTCTAGAAAAATCTCCAGAATGAGTCTACAAACTAATATTACACAGGAGCAAATACTTTTGAAGTAATTGCGATAGAGATTCTATAATAACTTCCTGAAAATAATTACCTTATATACGTCTGGCAACAACAAAAAATAATGAACTGATGCTATGATGCCCTTTCTATGATATAACAGTGGATTACGATTTACAATAGGCTCCTGCAATTATTTGCTAGAAATTTCCTTTTCAGATTTCAAATTTGTAAGTCAGGTGTATAGATGTGAAGGTTGATATTTCATTTGCCGTTACATAAAGTGTTTCACGCTGAAGTTGCCCTATGAAAAAGCTAATGGATAGCAGCTACTGCATTAAGGCAGCACCACTGTAATCAGAACAATTAATGAGCACTATGAGGCTTCTTACTCCATATTTATAGCAATCATAAGTTAAAATAGTGTCATCTTAGCGATCAATAATGAAATCGAGTTACCAGAAAGAAAATTCATTGCAATTTTCGTACAAATACGACGAGCTTTCTTCCGTCGATTATACCGATTTGGGTAATCTATGATTGCTTACAATTATTGGTGATGAGATTGACGGTTTAGAAGTACTTTTAATATGGAGGTGAATTATTGCCGAATTCTTGTTTTTACCCGTAAAACCGACGCGTTGCCAAATAATTGCTGATCTTTTTCGAATATTCACATCAAACTTAAAGTAAATAAAAGGACTGACAATGGTAATACTTGTTGTCACCGAGTATGAAAAGAAAGCCAGCAAAAATTGGAATACACTTCGATTTCTTAATTCCAATAATTCTTCTCTTGTAAAGGCAAAGCCAACTAATGTTGCAAAATATGGCCATGTAGTAAATACATAAGACAGTGCTATACTTTTTAACATTTTAACGAATTTTCTATTTTTTACGTTTCTTATACTGTAGTTTACCGAATATCCAGGTCGCACATAATTCTTTTGATAGTTTATAATGAGACCGTATGTAATGATAATTACGCTGCATGGGATAACATACATAATTAAGGTAAATACGATAAAATAAACTGACAGAAATGGTGTAACTTCGCCTTGTTCACACATAAACGTATCTTCTTGGTGGATTTGCGTTACCACTAGAGTAGGAATGGTGAATATTATCGAACTAGTCCAGATTAATATCTCAACAGCTGTTATAATTCGAATCTTATAATTTCGATAAAACTGCACAAAGGGTTTAACTATAGCAAAATAACGTTCAATACCAATTAAACATAAATTCATCATGGATATTCCATAGGATGTTAACGTGGTAAAAAAAACGCTTCTGCAAAGTGTAACTGCTAGATGGTAATCTTTTGTATAGCTTGCAATATGAGCGAAGCCAAGTATGGAAGTTATAGTGGAAATACTATCGGAAGTTGAAGAAATCATAATCAAGTAATAAGAAGTCTTATGAAAGAATTTATCGGTAACCAATAAATATAATAAAAATAAATTAGCTGACAATCCGATAATTCCCAAGCAAGTAGCAGCAGCGGATGAGTAGACATAGATTGTTGAGTAAAATTCTTGAAGGCTATTATTATGATCGGAAGTATTAACTTGCTTTTTTATAGCTTTCGATTGCTTTTTTTAAGCTAGAATATTTAATTCTCTTCCTTCAACGCAGAAGTGTTAGCTGGTTCACCTAAGAAAGATATGAAATGCATATATAATTATGCTGTACTAACTTCTAATTCTTATTAATAATTTAAAAGGAAATGCCGAGCTATAAACTCTACTGTAAATTGCAAATTCCTATTTGATATTTATTGATTCATATATGTTACTGTAACTATACTGAAACCAAATTTATAGCTTTACACACTTACTGAAACTTGTATATGATTTAGACTTGGTTATATTGACTAAGAACTATAGATATCGTCACTTCATTCAATCTGTATTTGCTTACAATATAGGTAGTTTTCAATAATTTGGCTGTAGCAAATATACTTCCTCGACATTGTAGCAAGTTGATATCTTGAAAATAGGAGTAGTAAATTATCACTTTACAAATACACCATTAATGATACGGTATAAATTAAGTATTTGTGTTTTGGTAGATTTCCATACTAATTGTTGATTCGATATGATTTTATTCTTTCGTGCACGACTCAGTTGCAGTCTTATAGTAGTATAAGATTTTTATTCTATGCGTTCCTTTGTTAGCCTTGTAATGTAAGTCGAATAGCTGGCATTCCTATTATGTTACACTAATGAGTCCTTTACATGTTTTCCATACCGGCTACACCGATTGGCATGTTTAATTGTAATGAATTGCGTGAGGAGTCTATTAACGGAATTCGAGACTCCTTATATTTCTCTTATCTATAATTGAACAAAGAATGGTGTTTTTCCATATAGTTCTGCCTACATAAGTTAGGTCGACTAAACTATTGCAATTTTGATTGATTGCTAATATTGCTCGTTAGTAGTTAATTTCTGTTGTCTTTTACGAGTGCATCGCGTTGCTCAAACTACTCGAATTAAAGTAATAATAGTCCGACGTTGTCAATTTTAACTGAGTGACCACAGTCTAGAAGGGAAGTTCTAGGCCGAAACTAAAATGAATGTTGACTGTAGCAACTTAGAACAGCAGAATACTTTACTTTATCCTTTATCTAGAGAGTAGTCCGTTATACAACTTTTAAGTCGACTGATTGAATACTGAACATAGGCACGATATGATTACTTGTATCAGTAAGTTTGCTACGCTTTTAAGTTCGATTTATGATATCCCATAAACTAGTGATACCTGTAATCTTGACGTATAGCGACCGATGTGTAACTATGATGACATAAGTAATTGTTAAAGTAACTCATAATCTCTGATTCTACTTTATTCGGCGATGAAATATTACAGATAAGTTAAAAAAATGTATCCGTTAATGAGATAAATGTAGTAATGAACAAGACTAAATGTAGGTATCATGCGAAGAATGGATAACTTTCTGTTAAATTGATAATTAATCTGAATATTTCTAGGATTAAAATAAGATTGAGAAATTTATTGAGAGCTTCAATAGATTTCCACCATTTTCCTTCTCCTAAGCAGTGGTAATTAGATTTTAGATATTAAAAAATGCAATTAATTCAGGCTTGCGCTAGTGCCCTACCCAAAAAGTTGCAGATAAGCTTTTACCAGTTTTATGTTTGGATGCAAAATATCTCTTTGGAAATCGTGACGGAGAAACTTCACTTGACGAAGAAAAATTATTTTAATAATATACTTAAAATATATGGCTATATTACACTTTCTGAAGCAGCGGTTCAGTTATTATGTTATGTTAGAACAGTATCCTAATCTTTATAGTAGTTCTTTATTCAATATAATGTATACTAATAAGTCTTACTGCCACTAATGAAATATGAAAGCTGATTTGTATCTCATAAATAAGCTTAAGTATCTTTCAATAGTTCATTTTATCGTACATCTAGAATGACTATCCCATCTTTAGTGGGTAGAAATTATCTGTAGTAACATATTACGAATATAATGCGTACAATTACCGTTAAACGTTCAAGATTATCACTAGAATTGAAAATTACAATGTTTGAGTTAAGTTAATTAGGAAAATTAGGTTATATTATAAACTCACCGATCACAAAGGCCATAGTTAACCTGAAATGATTATTTTACAATATAACTTCGATCCTTTAATAAAGATACGATTAAATATGTACTCTTGAGTAAACTTAACCGTATAAAACTAAAATAGCGTATAGTAGAAGTGATGATAATGCACCTAGTTAAGTCCAATTGAAATGATGTAAAAATGTTCATAAAAAGTTGCGATCTAAAGAAGATAGAGTAGACTGAAGTAAAATTACTTAATTAATATCGATGCCAAAATTCAGCCAATCAGATTTATCATATTATTCACAAATCTTAGAATTGCAAAATATAATATTACAATTGTTTTCATGAAAAGCGTATTTACTTCTATTATTGAGCTACATAATAAGGTTCATGTAATAAAATTATCTCTTAATTATTCTATCAAATCTAAATCTAATTCTCACAAATAATTATTTTATGTAGATAAAATTTAGAAAAAGCCATACATTGCAAAATTCAAGAATAGTAAAGCAATAGTAATAATTAATTAGAACAAGAATCTGATCCAAAGTATCATGAGAAGTGAAGACAAGTCCTTCAAGCTCATCTCTGCCGATTCTAAGTGTAATATGCTTTATTTATTTACGGCAAAATAATTATCTACAATCGGACCTGAGTCATCAAGCAGAAGACTTCCGCTCAATAGATCTATAAAAACATTTACAGTAAGAATCTGTCTGCTCAAAATATAAATATTCTTATATTAATATCTAATACTGTTAGATACTAGGGGTTTTTACAACTACAGTATCTCAATCCATGTTACATATAATTCTCCCACCATGATTAGCTATATGGCAACTTAGTAGCGACTACTTCTAATATAGTAATTAGAAATTTTTTAGTATTAGTGCTAGCATCACGATAAATTCTGTTCTAATAAACCAGGCTATATCAAATATAGCTATCGATTACAATCTAATATAGAGTGCATCACTACGGTTCATTAATTAGAATTTTTAATTAAAAAAGTTAACTTAACAAGTAAACTTTAATCAAAAGTGATTTGACTTAAAATAGTCTAAAGTACCTGCGACTTTATTATTATCCAGTCTTTTTAATTTAAAAAGCATTTAGATTTTTCTAATAAGAGCAGTTTATGGCAATCCTATCGATTCCCTTGAAATTGACTTGAATAGTATATTTTTAATACTTTTTATTCTGAACATGTAGTATATACCTTCGATGTCTTTGTTACCCTACAATAAAGTAAAGGCTAATATTTAATGCAGTACTTATTTATGTAGCTTTTATGTATTTTTTTGTACGAAGCTAAAGAATACTCTTTAAAAGCAAAACATTAAGGTCCTGTCATCTTGGTGATTTGATGATTTAATGTAAGATCCACTTTAGTAAAATAATTATTAATTGATACAAAACTTAAGAATTTCCCTTTATCCCTGTTACGGAGTGAATTTTGCTAAGCTGTCGTAACATGGATACTATTAGATAATTTATCTGGGAATGTATTTACGTTAATTTATCTATGACGTTAAACATATTTTCAATAGATAAGTGTATAGTTTCATAATATTATGTATAAATTGATAATTATAATTAATGTTTAAATCGATTTACTATAAATTAAACGATTTTTAATAAATTTTAGGTTCAGTTATGTCTTAGAGAGACTAGCATTGCGTCACTATTCCTCATGACGATAGGAGATCATCAGTATATGGAGTGGACTTTACGTTAATATCTTGGGGGACAAACCTGACTGTGTGGTCATGATGTGAAGTTTTTATAATAATTTAACTTTGTCCTCGTTGCAAATTTTGATTTGAAAAATATCTTACAAATTTAAAAAATACGTCTTTCTCGTATTCTACAGCATTCGAAATTGTGCCCTAGTCGTATATCGAATGAAATTCAAAGCGATGACTCTAGCTGCGATCTTGACAAAAATTATTATTACAAATATAAGCACCATATGTCGGCTGTGATTCTTACATTTTCTCTATAAAGTAATTTCTCTGAACCTGTGAAATCTAGCAAACGTATAATAATATCACCGGGGTTGTTTTGCCAAGCAGTAAGGCATTTGATTTTTAATGTTTAATCTGATACTGGAAAATACATAATATTTCTTTTCATCTTGATAATTAGCCAGTAAATAATATTTTCTTCGCATATCTACGATCGCTGATTAAAATTATGCTAACAAAGAGCAAAATCGAATTCTTTTCCAGCTATTGACAACGTATTTATATGAGACATGCCTGCAAGTGTAATTTTCCGGCAAAGTTTATGCTATTATCTATAAAAATACTTTATGGTAATCTTTTACATCTTCGTAATAGTGCATCTTATGATTCCATCATTGCAATCTTGTATATCGATATAGTAAAAGTCTGCAATATCAACATGGACTCAAAAGCAAATATAGATGAAAGAAAAAAGCATTAAAGCATATTTAAATAAAGCATGGATAGTATCTCTCAAGTTTTTCGAGGAAAGTACTTGTAAATTTGCCGTTCAGAGTCTGTTAAGAAAGATATATTCTATTCAGTACCGTAACTGATACTGTGATAAAGACAAGCTCTTTAGCAATAAAAAATTTTCAATAAGAATAAGAATAATGATATAATAAGTGAAGAATGAAACAGCAATCTCATATAATACGCAGCAAAGACATAAAGTAGTACACGTACGCTCTGGTAAGAATTTTATTAATATTACGAAATACATATAACTAATTTTTCAGATATTGAGAATATCTTTTAATCCAGAAATTTTACAAATTTAAGATTGTTATGCTATATATATCACATTTAGGTTAAATTAAATATGAAACACAGTAAACTAATTCTTTAGAAATATAGCAAACCACTCATGACTAAAAATACCAGCTAATATTTTTTTATTGTGCAATGAAGTATTAGTATTTACTATCTGAATTTGCTACAGCTACCCTACGATCTCGGTAATTCTTCAACCTGAATTACTATAGATGAGGTTTCTTGCAATCCTAAGCTCAGGCGTTTTATTACTTTCTTTGCACTCTTACGGACATTAGCATCGAATTTAAAATAAATAAAAGGATTCAGAATTGTTATACTTGTTGTAGTAGAGAATGAAAAGAATGCTAATAAAAACTCGGCCAAACTTCTGTTTCTAACTGCAATAAATGAATCTCGAGTGATTGCAAATCCGAATAAGGTCGCAAAATAAGGCCAGGTAGTTAATATGTATGATAGATTAATGCTTATTAGTGATCTGATAAATTTTCGCTTTTGAATTTTTCCTTCAGTGCTCCCACTCCCGATACACTGACCAGGCTGAGTGTAATTTTTTTGATGAACTACAATTTGCCAGTAGATTAGTGCAATTATTGATGACGGTATAACATAGATAATTACAATAAAGGCAATTAGATAAGAGGCAATCCAATTAGTTATGGTATCATGTTCACACATCATAGTGTTTTCTCGCTGAACTTTCATAAATATTAGCTTTGGAGATGTTACTGTAAGCGATAGCAGCCATATCATAATCTCAGCGCTAATTAAAATACGTTTTTTGTAAATGCGATAAAATCTTGTCAAAGGTCTAACAATTGCGAAATATCGATCAGTTGCAATTAAACATAAGTTCATCATAGAGATCCCATAAGATGATTGAGCTACAAAGAAAACACCTTTACACAGTACTGATCCTAAGATGTAATCGAGAGTAAATCCAGCGACATGAGTATAAACAATGATAGAAACTATGGTTGAGATAATATCTGAGATAACAGATGCAAGAATTAAGTAATACGTAACCTTACGGAAAAAATTATCCGTCAGTAAAATATAGAATAAGAATAGATTAGCGATCAATCCTGTCACCGCCAATGGAAGAGCTGCTAACGAAGCATAAGTATAAACTTTTGAATAAAATTCTTTCAAGCTATTATTTTCAACGGAAATATTCATAACTATCTGAAAATCGACAATGTTCTTAACAAATTTACGGAATATCGAATGGAAGAATAATATGATTCTCCAACAGAAATTACTTGTAACTGATGTTTCATATAATTTTTATTCAGGATGTACTCTTATTCAAATATTTTATATTGAAATGGGTGAAAGAGAAAGCTAATTATCGATATATTAATATATTATTTAAGTATGTTCCAACCAGTAAAGATTAAATTGCCGCAAACGCAAATTGAGGGCCTCCTAAATTGATTCTTTAGATATAATAGATGAATGCTTTACGTCATATATCAGCATACACTGTACGTAAGCTCTAACTTTATTGAATGACAAGGACTATTATAATGCGCATGCTATATATTAGCACTAACAAATCCTTATTGCTCGTAGATGTTATAAGCTAGATCAAGGACAAAAAGTTCAAAGGTCAACTAATATGATAATGACTATGTAATGGTAGTAATTAATAGATTTCTTACCCAGTAGAGAGTAGAGACAGCTCTGGAATTGAATGCTAAAATAAGTGGATTGAATACTGAAAAATACTTTTAATCTCCTGTTAACAGGAAAGAAATTGAATTGCATTAATACACAATAAGGCTCGAAAGCATCATCTTCTTTACCTAAGCTAGCATAATTAGCAATTTAAGAAGGCACCATGGTTAAGGTGCGTAACAGTAGCAGGACTTTCTTTAATAATGATTATAATAGAATTTTGAGGATAGCTCTACTCATTTATCGTTAAATTCTATTGACTAGTTAGATTCATATTGCTATAACTACTGGGAAACCTATTTTAATATTCGTTTTTATTTAATGCTTTACTAAGATAAGTGCCATTCTGAATGCAACATATTGTTACGGAGTTTCTGTACGATAGAATACATTACTATAGAAATAAAGATTTTTGAAACTTGGAATACTGCTTCTTTTCAATCATTTTTGTGAGAGTTCCGATATCATCAGTAAGTGTCATACCTTTTCATAATAACGTATTAAGCAGACTGTACCCTTGCTAATGTTAGTTCTAGGTATTTAATCAAGTTGATAATTTGATAAGTAGTATCGCATTATACCATTTCCTACCGCCTTGATTAGATTTATAACACCTATCTAAACAAGCTATCCGCTTATACAGTCCTTCTGAGATGAAACAAGAAAGTATCACATCTTGCCATTTCCATGAAGCATTATGAAAAGGCAATGATCAAATATACTCGTATACTTATTCCTATTTAACTTCTATTGGTACGGAATGGTAAACTATCTCACTTATATAAAATGTCTTCACCTAAAGAACTGTAACATTATTTGGTTCTGTAATAGTGATCATTGGCCAAATATAATAGCAATCGTCAATGATTGTTAATGTTATAGAGTTACTATAATAGATTTTATTTCTCCTAAACATCGAAATTAATGACATAAATCAGGCTAAAATCGGCATTTATTTCGTAATACTTTTTTGAATAAGTTAATATAAACAGAGTATAAGATTAATAATTCTAATTATTTAAAAGATATTTTGCTAAAGATTACTACAATCACCTATTAATAACCTTCTTTCATTTTTTGTAAATTGTAGATACTTATTTAATAAAATATCTCATTGATTGATTCTTTTCCTCAAGCCTTTAAATGTTAAACTACATTATTCATTTAGAATTTCTTAATGCCACTTTAGCGTTGCAAATGCTGTTGCTTTACTATAAACAATAGTAAGAAAAGCGCCATTTCAAAAGAGAAAGGGTCAATGTACTCGCCATATTCATAAAAAATTTACTTAGTAAGAAGTTTTAATTTTAATTGGATTATTAGCTAAAACAAATGTACTAGTTACAGTAGATCAATTCCATGACAAAACAAAGTTAACATTAAAATTATTGTTGTTTGCTGCAAATTCTTTAATATAAATTTTGGGTAATATTTCCTTATTTGAAAATTTTAATTGCTATATTCAATAAAGCTACATTAATGGTATTGGATGCCATTAGGGCTGCTAAAGTTTGATGATTATAATTGCCAATATCAAGTATTGTTAATTGATAGCTATCGTTACCTACCTGCATATGCTATATGATTGTATGTGAACTAATATTCCACAGCTATGAGGATATCCTACAATTTACTGTTACCGCGTTTATTCAAAAATCCGTCATTTTTCAAAATGCCTAGTGAATTTGTAAAATGCCTAGTGATTTGTAAAATGTCTACTGATTTTGTAAAATGACGGAATTTTGTATAAATGCGGTAACATTGTTTTTTTAATTTCTTCGAAATGATTAGACACGGAAATACTTGATTAAAATCAGTTGCTATAGTAAGATGGCCAAACATTTTCGAAATTATTAGACACGGAAATATTTGATTAAATGATATTCAATTCTCTAACTTACAGCTGTGACAAGAGTTCACGTCTAGACCTTTTCGATCATGTCTAGACCTTGCAATCATTTCTAGATAATTGTGAAAGAAGGCATTTCCTAAAGTTGAAAACAATTGCTTGAATTCCTATTTAAACAAATTTTGAACAGAATCGCGATTCAATCAATTTTAGGACATAAGCTGTATTTTATAAGTTAAAAACTTCTTACGGAGAATGCTAATTTTCTTGTATCTGTAATATTGCATATGCCTTTAAGGAGTTGCGTAGATCTATTCCTGATATCGTTATCAAATTTAAGATATATAAACGGGCTTATAATAGAGATACTGCTAGTGACAAAGACAGAAAAAAATGTGAGCAAATATTCTGAGAAATTACCAGTGACTATCTGTAAATGAGATTTTTTAGTTATAACCATTCCTAGAATTATTGCAAAGAGCGGCCATGAAATGAAGACATAGGATAATGAAATGCTTATCAACATTTTTATATATTTTTTTTCTTCGAGTGATATCGATAAGCTTGATTGACTAATACATCTATAGGTTGTATATAATTTCTTTGATGATTAATAATTCGAAGATAAATGGCAATAATGCTAAATGAAGGTAAAATGTACAGGAAGATAACAAAAGCAACTATATATGTACGAATTGATAGTGTAAAAGCTGGAAAGTCGCAAATCATAGGATGGGCTTTATGAACTCTTGCACCGAATAAAACTGGAGCTGTTACTGAAATAGAAGCAAACCAAATGGAAACTTCACAAGTAATTACTATTACCCTCTTATTCGCACGGTAAAAATGTGAGAATGGTTTTAGGATCACAAAATAACGATCTACACCAATCAAACAGAGAGTCATAATCGATATACCATAAGAAGTGTACATGATAAAGATTGAGTATCTGCACATTAACGTTCCTCTATGGTAGTTAAGAGCATGGCCTGCTATTTGATGTAACCGCCAATTGCCGCGGATGTTGATACAATATTAGATATAACAGATACACTAACTAAATAATACGTTGTTTGATGGAAGTATTTGTCTGTTGTTAACAAATATATTATTAATATATTTGTAATTAACCCAATAAATGAAACGGCTATTGATGCAATGGATACTTTACTATGCAAAACAGTAAAATAGTCGTTTTCGTGGCCAGAATCATTAGAATTGTTCATTTTCTCCTTTCGCTTATTAGGTACGTCAGTAATTTAAACCTTTTCGTTCAAACGCAATTAATAATATTAAATTTCTTAATAATTGAAAATCAGAAGCAAATGCAATTTTAATAGTCATTGTCTATAAACTGAAAGATTAAATCATAACTATATTATTGTTATATTCCAATTCAATAAAAATAAAATTTATAAATCAGCATAGTCAAATAGGCTTCACTTTGGAGTCAATAACTACAAAACTATTCCATAAATACAATTTGTTTTATTATCTTATTGATATAGTATTGACTGCAGTTAAATCGCATTGTTATATTCTCGTTATGGTGTTTATTGCTGATGCAATGACAATTAATGAAGGTAATGAAAAATTATCTGGATTTAGTAACTTATACTAAATATGAGTACATAAAAGAAACAGTATTTAAGGCTGTACTAGCTAAGCATGACAGTTTTTACGAAAAGTTGTTGTTAAGAGCAGATCTTGTTACTCGTTGGTAAAATATAATATAGTTGTTTTTCAGTTACTCGTTGGTAACTTCTATCTATAACTAATAGATTGAATATAGCCAGATCTAGAGTCTGTTTTTATTATTTACTACTACATCCTAACACACATAAATGACTTAGTAATGCATTATCGAGTGACAAAAATTACAGATAAACTATATCTATCAACGTGACCGACTTCGTATACGGTCACGTTCATATACATGCCTCATCATAGTGATACCGGTAAAATTAAAATATTTATTGCTATGAAGTTAACTTTAACTGGCTGAATTCGCCATAAATGTTTAGAATTGAAAAATTTGTAATGTTGAATTTCGGTAGAAAGTCATCAACCTATAGTTCTTATTTAATCACTTTTTAGTAATTGTAATAAGACCCAGTAGTTTACAGTATATAGCTATTTCTAAAATATTAGTATGCTCAGCCTTCAAATTCTTAATTTATTAAATTTGGATATGCAATAACGTATTTATTTTCTACGGTTGGTGATGTATTGGTATCGAAGACACAATCTCACTAACAGATTTAATTTTAGTAAATTGAAATTGATTATATTCAAATATCATAATTTTTAGAATTGCTTACTTCTGAAATGCGAATTGCATGTATAGTAACTACGATTGAAGAAAGAAGCTGTAATTGATGTGGCAAACATTGCAGTAGCAAAAGTAGTTTAGAGAAATCGAGTACACGTTATACGAAAATGCAAGTGTAGGACGTTATTGATAGTCAATAGGTTGGTTGCTATGGAACGAATACTGTGAAGCACGATACTGCATTAAAATATATGGACATATTAGAAATCTATTGTTATTTCGGTTCACAGTTGATATTTAACGAATTGCACTCATGATGCTTATTCTTATCAACTGGTTACTTGATAATAAAAGGAAATATATTAATTATTTTGTTATTGACTACGATAGCTAGCTGCTTCTATAACAGCATAATTATTTTCAGTGTTGGAATTACTAAAATTTTGTTGGCTTTCTTACTTTTCAGAAAAGTCTTTCACTAGACTCGTACAACTATCCATGAAAGCGTCGCGATAAGTAGGTAAAAATATTGACTAAGAGTAATTAAATATTTTCTATACTTTTAAAAATGGATATCAGATTTGAAATATTTTAAGTTGAAGTGCCACGAAATACTATTATGATTTTCGTAAGGAATTATGATGTTTTATAGCCTTAAATGGATAGCATTATTAATATGATGACTTTACCAATAAACACGGATTACAATTCTAAAGTCACAACCTTCAAAGATTTTTGAGTCCGAGGAGTAGTCACTGTTTTTCAATATTTATTAACTACTTTATGGTAGCTTACCATACTAGCGCCATTACCATGCTTATGGCCTTCATATTAATATATTCCCATACATTATGTCAATATTTCATTCTTAGTAAACGTTACTATAATTTTTGCAGGCTGTCATAATGCCTAATATGTTCACTGTAATGGCATACCGCTAGCAGTAAGTCGTTTCTGCATTAGAGGCGTGAATTTGAAATTTGAGCCTTCGAAAAGTTATAGCCTTAAAGGACTTGAAGATTCCGAAATCGCTAATAACAATGAAGTTCATTGTAACAGCATACTGTACTTCTAACAGAAGACTGAAACGATATACCTGAAAAAATTAGAAGTACCGTGTCCATCTAGTTAACTGAATCTTCCAATTGTCGATCATCGCAAACAATTTATTGAGTTCCCTTGAACGGGATATCTGATAACGGCAACATGCATATCATAGCTGAGTTCAGTATGAGTATATCGTAACTTATTTTACTGACTAATTTATCAGTATTAAAGCCAATTAACAAGGAAAATATGTAATCGCTAATTTTAAGAAGCAAAAAATAGAAAGGTTAGGAGTAGAAGTATCTAATAAGGCGTTACCGCTAAACATATGCAGGCAGTAAGTTGTTCAATATGTTGATTTGTTGATGATTTATAAGTTTTAAATCAGCAAGTACAACTTTAGACAAGTACTATGACCAATGTTTGGATCAATAATGGATTTATTTCTTTAAAATAAAATAGTATCTAGTATATACTATTTGGTGGATTAGAAAGATAAAGTAACTTAAAATTCCGTGCTGTAGTTAAACAAGAAATAAAACATTAAAAATCATGACTGACATTTATTAATGTTTACGAGTATGTTACAACCAATCACAAAAATCTAAAATTTATAGAAAATTAGATCTTTATTGGATCTTTATACAAGAATAATGCGTGCATATCCTCAGCTCTACTCTAACCGAATACTACTTAACACTTCTAGAAAGAGCTACTAGAATAATCTAAGTTTCCAGCTGTTACGGTTCATCATTACCGTATATAAAAAAAGATATATATTCATATTTTTTTCGAAAGTAGAGTTGTGACATATTAAGTCGTTAATGGATTTCTATTAATGAATGTGTGATAAAGATTGTCACACTTGATTAGTGAGTTGTTAAGTAGCAAGTCTAGCTGATTAGTTAATTGGTGTAAGAGTAGTAAACACTTAATATTAATTTACCGATATTTATTCTATACTGACTATCATAAATATATGTTATACAAAATCAAGTACATTGTAAATAGAATTATGCCGATGGAAACTGGCACAGGTATATAAGAGCGTGCCTTTAATCATAGAAGGAGTTCTGATATTACATTGCTTAGTAGTGTATTCTATCGTTCGAATAAAGAGGATTTATGAAGTTATCTGGATATACTCACTGCTGAATAAGGTCTTATACTGAGCTGGTCGAGTTAGAGAAGCTTATTAGCAACGGTATATTACGGTAGAGCGGTTAAACTAGGAATAAAATTAGTTACTTGTGCTACAAACGACGTTGTGACACCAGCTGTTACAAATCTACTTCTTTATAACAAGAAACCGGGTCTTAAACACTATCTTCACTAGTACTTGTGTTCCCAACTAAATTAGGGACCTATCGTAGTTGAACTAACTCTCAGCTACACAAAAAAACTACTATTGAGTAATAGGTTTAAATACTTTAGTTTATTTTCGTTAACCTTGGTCGTAAAATGTACTAAAGAAAAACGTAAGAATATTCTTAGCAATAATAGTCAAAAGATCCTGCAAATGACTAACTGGAACTGAGAAGCTAAGCTAGTGCTCCGCTTTTTATAGTCTCGCCGATGGTACACTTGTGAATATTCTTGAAATAGCGGCTTACACTGTACAGTATACATATCCTAGTATAGCAACTAGAGCCTCAAGGCTCTGCAAAGTAATTGATCTTACACTTAAATTCAAAGTCAGAAACAATAATAATATTCAATTAGCAATTGAGGATTGTGGTCTTCAACACGACAATCTCTAATAATATTTTTAATCACACGACAGTATATCCTTACAGTTATTCTACTATCGTAAATTAATACTAGTTATACGCAAGGAGCATCAAGCTCCGTAACAATACTTAAAGTTAAGTATTTGTAAGATTGTTCGGTTTATACTTCTCTCCATTTTTTTTGTAATAAATTGTTGATCGATTGTTTCCCCAAATTTTATTTGGTGTCAAAGTTTCGTTAAGTCGATCGGAGTGCAACGAAAGTAGAATCAAAGTTTATTAAAGTTTTGTAGCTTGATCTCTATACTTTTCATTCATTACACTGACATCTGCCAGTAAATAAATCTAAGAACTGATAATCTTTTCATTGGGGGAAATTACACTAAACTAAGCATTTATTTGCATAAATTTGAATTTGAATTTGAATGCAAAATCAGTCACTTAAAGCTATCAGTGAGCAATATGAAGCCATTATGTCTTTATCCATAAAAGTATAAAATACATCATGGATAAAGCGGTATTGTTAAAATTTCCTAATTAAATATTTATGATAAGTATTGTTTAGCTGCTACTCAATAGATTATTCTATAGCAGACATTATAGCCTGGATATGAGAATTAAATCCGGTAAGTTTGTTAACATTTACGAGAAAGAGCCACAAAAGCTAGCGACTTGCAGGAGAAGTTAGTCTACAACTTAGTTGCTGACTATGAAAGCATTACCTGTGCAACTGTATTTCAACGC
Organism: Trichoplax adhaerens; assembly: GCF_000150275.1. Taxonomy (NCBI): domain Eukaryota; kingdom Metazoa; phylum Placozoa; class Uniplacotomia; order Trichoplacea; family Trichoplacidae; genus Trichoplax; species Trichoplax adhaerens. Next base: position 1,508,574 of record NW_002060955.1, on the reverse strand, counting down.
GATTACAATTTACCTTATAATCCATTTCAGCGACTACTAGTACCAGTTGGAGTGAGCTAATTGTAAGAATAATAGACGAAGAGATAGAAATGACTATACTGTAGATTCAGTAGAACCAATATGTGATTTAGAGCAATTAGTAGTGCTAATGTGAAGATGCAGATCATGCACTTATACACTACATAGCGCTCTGGTACCCCATTTAGGTTGTTGGACAGGTTGAGTAAAAGTTCAGGACTACTAATATAATGAAACCGAGCTCCGATATTACCGCGGAAGGCCTGGATGTTAAATTTTAAAAAAGTTTTTACTGAAAAATATTCGTTGTGCGGTCATGCGAAACCAATTACTCTTAGCCTCTTGTTGTTAATTTAACAACGTTTCGATTAATTTACATATTATTTAAGTGCAACATTTATAGCTTAATTTATTAATTAAACCGATTAAGACTATAGCAAACCTCTAAGACAGTAATTGCATAGTATAGTATAGTCTATGCGAATGAATATTAATCTTGGAGTTGTGTTTCGATTAATAGGATTGAGTAACAAATTAATGAAGATTGTCACCAATTTTAATGTAAACTAGAAATAGGGCTGAAGATTCATATGCTACTTTACAATTTATGATCTTCAATGATTGTTTCATAGAATCGGACTACTATAAAAGTTAGCTTCAAATTTCAATAGCAGAATTTAAATACTGGTAACCCGTATCGAATTTCAATGCAAATCTCAGAAAACCATCAGTCATTGTTGATTACATTTTCTTGCGTTTAAATTCCATTAAAGAAGCTGATAGCTTTTAGTGATTAAGTTTGCTTTACTCTATTAAACTGACGTGTAGAGTAAGTATGTTGTTTATGTCGATACTATCGCAACAGTTTATTCTTGCATTAATAACATGATGATAGTATACAATTTAATACAATGATAGTCAAACGAAATTACTTATTAACTTTTATTCGTGATCTAAACACGAAAGTATTTCTAAACAAGTGCTTTTAATTCTATAAGCAATCATTTCATAAACATAAAAATCTAATTCCAAAGTATTATAGAATGAAGGCTATAAAGTTATTGTAAATTACAGCGTTAAACAAAACACAATTGCCTAATATCATTAGCAAATAATCATTAATCTATTTATTGAAGGGAAAGAATTCTTTAAATAATCATCTGTAAACGAAATCATGAATTTCGATAGAATATAAAATAGCAGTCTTACTGCATTTTAGGATTGTAGTTCAATAAGATTTATTTTCTATTCTGTATACAACGACAATAATAATTAATTTTTTGATTACAAGTAAAATGGAATTGAAATCAGAGCTAAATTAATACACAGGCTATTTAACAAAATTTTATTCTAGCGTACGGTAATTCGATTTCGTATCATTAATATTTTGATTATTACCCTTTCGACGATTTCTTCAGCTTGTTTCCAGATTAATTAACATCGTAAAATTAATTCACCAAAAGTATCCTTATACTAGTGATTAATGAATTAGATTCTTTAGTTATTTTCTTAGAATATATAAGAATAACCGATATAATATTAAACATTTACATAATAATTAATATCAAACTATATAATCATTTTTCGATGTTAATCAAAGGTTTCCCTGATGAAAGGAGAAATAATTTGCTCCATCTTTTATTATCCTTCAAGTTTTAATTTGAATACTTACGCCATATCCGCTGTTTTCTTATGAATAACCGCGTTACAACTCGCATATTTTGAAATCGAAGTCATACCGTTAGCTTGGTTAAAAATTCGTAATATTAATTTAACATCTCAGCAGGCTGAAGACATGACTCTGACATGATGTAACTTTCGTTGTCGATTTGATTCTAAACCTAGAAGTTGCTTGCATACTTTCACTGCTCTTTTTCGGATGTTACTATCAAACAGCAGATATGTAAAAGGACTAATGATAGTTATACTTGTAGTCAATGATCTTGATAATAGCGACGTAACGTAGGCCACTTTATCAGTAAAACGTAGCTGATAATACGTTTTTTTAGTTATAGCATACCCTAAGATAGTAGCAAAGTATGGCCAGGTAAAACAGACGTAAGATATAGCAATGCTCATTAGCGCTTTGATGAATCTTTTCTTTTGAGCATCCTCTTCAATTTGCTCTGCATTATCAATAGCAGGACTAACGTAATTTTTTCGAAAAATTATTATTTTTACATAAACGGTAACGATAAAAGTCGACGGTATGATATATAGCATGATGACAAGAAATATTAAATAGGCAGAAATTATGTTTGTAATGGGTATAAAATCGCATAACCCGTAATCTTTATTTTTGGATTCCATCACGAGAATCAAGGGAGCATTAATTATCACTGCAGTTATCCAGATCGATATTTCGACAAATAAAAGGAAATTATTTTTATATAGACGATTAAATTGCGACACAGCTTTTACTATACTATAGTATCTGTCGAAAGCAATTAAACATAAATTCATAATTGAAATCGCATATGATGTAGCTGTAATATAAACAGCCGATTGGCACATTATATCGGCTCCATCGTCATCAGTGGTTCGAGCTAGGATGTGACTGTAGCCATATGTCATAGATATGGCTGTTACAATATCAGAAGTAACAGAGATCATAATAAGGTAATATGTCGGTTTATGAAAATTTCGATCAGTTATAAAGATATAAAGCACAAATATATTGCTAATTAGTCCAATGATAGCTAATGGAAGAGCTATTATGGAAGTAATATCATACAACTGAATGAAGAAATTATCAATATTGGTTTCATTCGAATCATTCATAACGTCATGATTCATGAGTGCAAATCGTTAAGTGAAGAGTTACACCAAGAAGCTATCAATGAATTTTACATTCACTTACTTGTGAATTTTAAGATTTATCGATACTGTAAAATCACAGTTTCGCTATCAGATAGTAGCTAAACTGAATAATGTAACGATAATAAGATTGATCTTCTGGAATTTTAAAATTCCACAAAAATGATGAGGATTAACGTATCATTTTTAGTAAATATTCTTACCAAGTTATATAGCAATACTGCCTAGACTTTATTATTCGATCCAAATTTAGCTTTCTGATTCAAACTTTAATTCGTACGGTTAAAGCCCTTTTTGTCTTAAAGTCACTATAGCGCGAATAAAGTAATAGTTTATTAGTTCATATGAATTTATGCTGACTTCAATTTATTTGTATTGTAACTTAAAAATAAGATCAACCACGTATAGCGGAGGATTGTTTTCAAATAAGAAGAGATTTTAGATTGCTGTTGAATTTACGTTGCTTGCACCTATTGCAGAAAAAGATATACCAATTAAGTCAGTCGAAATTTTCCTTATTATATAAATGATTTAGAAGAATGTCATTATGATAAAAATAGGTGTAGTGCTATTAAAAATATGGTCTAGGTCTACTACTTTTTTTTCATTCCAGAACACGTAAATAAAATGCAAATGACAAGTATTATAACAGTCAGATATACAATTGTATGAATTTCTATAGCTGATAGATGAATAATTGCAGTATTCTAATTCAATGATATCAACTTTACTTTCCGTAAAACATGACCGTATCGCAAATACTTCATTTACAGAATGTTCGTTTCATATAAATAACATTTACAAAATTGTGAATTTGATGAGCGTCTTCACTTAATCTCAAATTGCTTATATTGCTCCCTATAAGTACTATTCTATATTGCGTATTCGACAGCTAGCAGTATGGATCAGCTATCATAGAAGTAAATTAGCAATTTCAATAACATCTATAAAAGTATTACAAATTAGAAATTTCGTAATTAGTTTAATTTGCCTAGCAAATACTGTACCCATATTTAATTTAAATCATAAAGTTTGAAGAATTGCTTGATGCTAAATATAAAGACCTTGGATTTGTTACACGATTAGTATTTCTTACTAGAATAGGGGGAATTATATCAAATATTCTGGTTATTCGTAACAATCTAGCACATAAAATCATCTCTTTTTAATTTAGTATTTATTACCTTAGCTTGAATATAAATAGATTTTCCTTCGTAATCCCACTTTTTCTACGAACCTTGTATAATACAATGTTTAATAATTATAAAGCTAGACAGTTAATCATAATCATAATATCAAAATAATACATTTGCTAAATTTATTATCAATAAGGCATCGGTACATCACCAAGTGCTGCTATGAGGTTGGTTGATCAAGAATCTTCAAGACTTTAAGAAAATTATGATTTATTGAACAAAAACCTCGTTTATAAAGATGCAATGTAATCGATCAACTGAGGACCTCTAAAGAAAAAGAACAATTTTACTGTACTAAACTACTCGCTTATATACTTTTTTGCTTTAACAATCTTAGCACCTTACTTACTGCACATTGTAGTATTATCATCTCAAATGCAGGACAGTTTTCATCTTTCATGTGAAGCTCTAGTGTGAGCATTGAAGAACTCCTCTTCAAAATGATACAGTTACTACGCTAGCAATATCTAATACTTAATCCTCTAACAGAATATCTGTCACAGTTGAACACCATAATTACGGTAGACATTAAATATATCATCAACTTAGAATACAATATTACACTGTCTTACAGCTGTGTATAAGAATCTTCTAGAAATGTAAATTAAAAAATCCTATTTTAAGATCTATTATTGCTTAAATATATTTAATATCCAAAATTATAAGATTTATACTTTACAATACTAACGGTACTGTAATAGCTAGTTTCAGGTATTCTGGTATTAATAGTACACAGTACTATATTTAGGATAAGGATTACTAATGGGTGCGTGTTACAGTGTTAAATACTGTATTAGAGTAGAAATATCTATGTTAGGATAATTCTGTTAGACTATCCTTATTTAGTTAACTTATAATTTGGATATACTGCGTTTTAATATAGCTCTGACTTTTTATGACAGTGACACTTATACACATACTGAAATTAATAGTTATAATAGGGAATGCAAATCATCTACTTACAGTTCCAATCATTGTGATTGTAATTTACTTATGCTAGATTGTAAATTATCATGGAAATGTTCCGTGATAGGACATATCGTAATCTGACTATTCTGTATTAGTCATTACATGTCTATGTTTGTAAATACTGTTGTCTGCATTAAGGGAGCAGTAGCTATAATTAATATCTAATTCAGTAAATGATTCCAATGTTAATTGTATTAACTATGACTCATGAAATATTGAGGAGTAGTATATAAATGCAGTATATCGTGAAATAAAGAGAATTATCCAACTTAGTGTTTAACGTAAAATACGAGGCGTTTAAGTCTTTGTGTAGTCTGCTAGTAGAGCAAAAGTGTTCGTGATAGTGTAGATATCGTTCCTTGATACGTGGTTAGAGGAATTGACTTATTGATCGTATATTGCGTTATCTTGTTGCAAAGCTGTTTTGTGACAGTACAACACTCATCATAGCTTAGTATCTACTGTAATTACATTCTGTATAGTGGGACTACAGAGCCTAGATACGGATTAAGCTTATCTGTAACCAATTATCGGATTGATACTATATGGTCTGTAGTCGTACGGCTGCTAGACAACATATATAAGAACGCAATGTATATCTGTGTAGGATGCAGTTCTAAGTTCTGCTTGAATAGGCTTATGTGATTTTGTTCACGGAGTAGAGGCTTTAGTTACAACTAACGAATCATTAAAACTGATAATTTAGTGTACTGGCTTACAGGTATACCTAGGCAGAGCGGGTTCCATGAAATTACCGCAAAGAAGTGCAACATACTGCCCAAATTTGATTATAATGATAGCTATATCTGATATAATTATTTTCCTAAGATTAGATAGTAGTGTTAATATTAGATGATTCCTAACTTCTGTATTAGATATTGTTGATTAGCTATGGTACAAGATTTATGTGACACTAAATACACTGTAATTGAGAAAATGCCCAACACCGAAAGATCACGGACTTTAATATAAGAGTAATGATATTTAAGCAGGATAATTAAGATTGTAGAAGATAAATGATGATCTATTTGAGGAAAAGTATGCTGTTGGATGACTGTAATTAATTACGATCTATAGCCGCAAATGGAATTATCGAAATTTGTTTAATAACGGCTGAAATGGGCTCACATTAGAGACTTAACTTCGCTTTGTGCTAGAATTACCTTAGATTAGATTCTTTTTAGCAATTGATTATTGCTCCCCTGTTCATTAACTTTTTAATAAAGCCTCTTCTTGAATTCTCTATTGACTAAGACAAGTGTTTTGTGAGATACTGTTATTACCGTTCTTTTCTTATGTTACCCATATCTGTCCTAAACTTAGTTTTTGATATATAATGTGTAATGTAACTAGTATTGTGATTGTAGACTGTTAGCCATGTTTAGTATAATGTACGGTAGATATTTATCCTAAGAGATATTTGGTAGCTATAACTATAGACTGTAGTGGTATAGACTCTATGCTAGAGTACAGATGACTATATACAGTAAAGTGTTAAGTTACTAATAAGGCTATAGGCAAAAATAGAACTGTAAATCATATATTAGGATATGGTTAATTCATTGTACTTTGGCTGGTGTGAATAATGTCTACGTAAGTACTGTAGTCGTATCCATATTGGATTAATGATTGTCCGCAGTAGAATTGTGTTACTAAGAATAGTTTAACTATGTGTAAAATAAGGTAAAAGGTTGCCATGCGGATTGTAGCTACGAATGCTACGAAAAGTATAAAAGTATGCAACTTTAGATTATTCTGTTAGTTCGTTGTAGAAGTCTTTAGTAGTAGTATTCGGCTAGAGTAGAGCTGTGTGTAGTTAATCTTTGTATAAGATTAAATAAAGCCCTTATTTTTCTAAAATTTGGAATCTCGTGATTGGTATATATCACAAATGATAGGCATGATAAGATGTTTTTAGTATCGCATTTGTGGCATATCGTTAAAGATCATAATGTTATCTAGGCATAACGATACTAATACCTAAAAATAAAGTTCAGTTCAGAACAATTGTACTGGAGATTATTTTGACCGCGGTATAACGAAATCTCACGAAAGGAAATTACTAAAAACAGGCAAAGTAAATGCAAACGAACATACTGTAAATGTCGTCAGATCTTATAGTCACTCCATTAACTGTATGTACAGTACAGTATGTTGCGCTAACGATAATGATGATTAAAAGTTAATGAGTACTTGTTACGATTTCAGATTTACAATACTACGAATAATATGTTCTAGCTTAGATGGTGTAAAAAAACTATTAATTATCACATATCTGCTTATATTAGTTACTGTAAAACATATTCTATAGAGAAGCATAGATTGTACTTTGTAAAGCGGATAATAAATGTAATTGATTGGCATAGGTGGAATTTAGCATAGATATATAAGAGAGTAAATTTTAATAATAATTAAAGTGATTTGAAACTTTTTAGTTGCTTTGTAAAACAAGCCATTAATCTAAGAAGGACATTTTACGTGACTACCAAAAATGTTTCCTTACTGTTTTATACTGCTGACTGATGTCTTACAATAGGATAGTGAAGTTAGTGACGGTTATTAGAAGTATTAAATTGTAATAAAACCTTAGAATCGTAATAAAGTGAATTAATTGTTTTAAAATTGTTGTTGTAACAGTAGTTCTCTACAATGAAACAATATTGATAGCAGTGCGTCCTATATAGTACACTAACATTCATTCCATATTGTAATAAAAGTCTCCCACAATAACTGTCTTAGTCTATAGTATTTTCTAAAAGGCTTTTATCACAAGGTTTTAGGAATACTGTATGTCGCGGACTACTCTCCCGACAAGGCATAAAGTTAAGCATTCTGTTCCTCTAAGTTGCAAATGTCAACTACTATTTTAGTTTCGGCCTAGAACATCCCTTCTAGATCACAATTTCCCAGATAGACTTCAAAACGTCGAGCTACTTTTACTTTATTTTTACTAATTCGAGCAACGCGATGCCCCCCGTAAAAGACTGCAGAAATCAACTACTAACGAGCAATATTCGTAGTTACAAATCAAATCATAAAAGTTTAGTCGAACCAACTTATATAGATACTCGTCTCTGCAGTTTTTAAATACTTTTCGCTAAAATCCATTCATGACAACTTAATCAATCTACGCAGACATGAGTCATCAAACAAAATACTTTTTCTCAAAGAAAACAACATTTCTCCTACGATCTAAATCACTCTACTCATGATATCAAAACTTTTCTATTAAGTTCCAGTACTTTTCGGAGTTGTGTATCTTCACAATTTCAGTATTTCTAGTCACATAAATTTTGTACCATAATTAGTCAAATAGCTAATATAAGTTATTTCAAATATAATAGTTTTCAATCATCTAATTGTAATGAAGGTTAATATTTAGTATTCTCCTTCATAGAGTATTTATTTAGTAATGTATTGTAAGATGATTTAAGATTTTACTGTAGGACTTGAAAGTAATATCCAAATTAGTGTAGATGATAGTGGAAGTATTGTGTTAGACAGTATAATGTGAACCTGTCCACTGTGGTTGATATAGTTAATACTATTTAAATGTTTGATTTGTAACCGTTGTTACATATTTAGGTTGTTGATGACTAATCTACAAAATTTTTGTAATGTTTACGTGAACCGTGTCCTTAAGTTGTGAATGACGTCTGTGAGTCATATGTAAGGATTGTCGGTATCTCATTGTAGAATTATAATTGTAACTATTAGTGACTTTTAAGTGAGAAGATTATGTATTCATTTACTGTAGACTTGTAAGGTTAACTTTATTTGTACTATGTGAGGGAATCGTAAGGTGTAATCTGTTCTAAGATATGTCCGATTAATTGCTAGTATTGTAGTTTGTAACTACTTATAGCATACTTTAGGATTGATCATTCATAGTTAATAGACCACCTACTGCTCTGCGAAGCATATAAAATGGTGGTGTAATCGAGAATACTTTAGTCTTGCTTTCAGTGAAGTCTTCTTCGCTGTAGTCCTGTTTGTAGTTCTTGGTGTTAATCGAAGTCGTGGTCCTAACCACTAGAGGTCGTGTAACTTAAGAAGAGATCGTAAGTTGTTTTGTTTGGTAAACTTTATAGATTATTTGGCTTGTTAGTTTCATATAGTGTCCAGCCGTATCGTTATACCTATTGCAAGACTCACTTAAACGGCTTTTTAATTTATAAAGTAAAGTATATTAAATAAACTGGTGTTGTTCCCCTAATCTCTATCTTGGTTCAAAGTGTCACCAACCTTAGTGTATCTTAGCAAAATTAAGCTAAATTATTACATAATATTAGCTTTACGATAAAATTTTTTCTTAGTAACCTAACTATATCAAATATAGCTATCATTAAAATCAAATATTAGGTGCATCACTAAACATGACTAAATGGCGAAGAATTTAAGCTGTGATATTTCGAAAGATTGTGTATCCGTCATAATCGCGAGAAATTTTAAGGACCTTATTTAGCGAAAGGCAATCTTTACGGCCGTTAGTATGAGGAGAAAAACCATGTAAAATCATAGCGTTTTTGTACTGCCGCCTTATGGTATACAGTACAGTTGATCATAGCTATTTAAATAATAGCGTAGGTGTGCATTACAAAGTACCGATATACTTTACTTACCATACAAAAGAAGAGCCCCAAAAATGGTAGCTATGCCAGTGCTGTGATAATGTATAAATGAATTTTGCAATTGACCATTTGATAGATTTAATACTAACATGTACAATAGTACAATATTGCAAAATATACCCCAAGAATGATATGCATGCTGTATTATGTAGTGCTTGGGTCTGAAATATATACGTCAGTCCTACTTAAGTGGACATAATTCTTTTCTCTAGTAACTATTAATAATTTATCTGTCAAGTTTCCAATGTTATATATTCACTATTAGGTCAATGCAAGTAAGAAACCCACGGGTAGGACATATATACATGTACTGGGGGGGTGGGATACAATAATGATGTTCACAGCATATAAATTATTTACTAGTAATTATAAACTAATAATGGATTTATCTTATAATCAATTTTTTTAATTGAAGACGATAAGTTCGCGATATTTCAAAGGAGAATCTATTTCGTCAGACATGTTTAATATTTGTCCATGATTTTAGTTTACTTAAAAATTAACGTTATTTCCCTTATTGTAGATTTATGGCATTAGTAGCCTCTCCAAAGTTGTTACCATCAATCTCTTGAATCATCAATTAACTATCTTAATTCCTAAATTAATAAGGACTTTTGTTAAATTTAACGTGAAAGGAATCCTTTAGTTGATGATCGCAATTTGGCTCTTAAATAGTCACCTGCTAATTAACTTGACGGCGCATGATTCTATTTTATGTTTATGCTAATTAGTTTACTATAATGAACAACAGATCAGATTGCTTAAAATGAGTCAGCAAGAAATTATTGTATAATTTTATTTCTATTACAAGGAAAGCTATAGTATAGAAATGTGCTTTTTGATTAAAAGCATTAGCTGCAATTTTATTACAATTTTGCGTATATCAACAAACCACATGAAGAATCCGTGCACGCACAATATTTATCTATTCATTTATTTTATTCATGCTGTACAGTTTGATGATTTAATCGTAAATCGTCGTCATGATTGTACTGCTTCTAAAGATATCGATACGTTTACAAATACGATGCGATCTGCTTCTTATATTGCCATCAAATTTAAAACACAAGAAAGGATTGATGACTGTTATACTAGCGCTTAAACTTACAGAAAAAAATGCCAAAAAGAAAAGTGCAAGATTTTTATCACGAATTTCTCTTAGAGATGTTTGTGTGACGGCGAATCCAAATATTGCAGCAAAAACAGGCCACGTAATTAAAATGTAGGTTAACGCTATGCTAATTAACATTCTGATAAGTTTCCGCCTTTTAAGTTCTTGTATCTTATGTCTGTCGGTGGCTTCGCCAGGTTGAATATAATTCCTTTGATGCTTAATAATTCTCCAATATATAATTGCAATTACAGTTGTAGGAATAACATACAGCAACATAACAAAGATAATAAAATAGGTCGTAGCAAAAAGATCCATGTCAGGAAAATCGCAAACCACATATCTGTCTCGGTATCCGCTAATAATTAGGAACATTGGAGCACTGGTGGATGTCGATATTAACCATATTAAAATTTCCACGATGACAATTAATCGACTTTTGTACGAAAGATAAAATCGAGAAAATGGCTGAACAACAGCAAAATATCGATCAATAGCTATTAAACATAAAGTCATGATAGAAATACCATAGGAAGATGAAATAATAAACAGAAAATATTTACATATTGATGATCCGCTTTGAATGCTAAGATTCTCATCGATCTAATAAGGAGTAACATACAATTGATGTTATCGTCGACGTAATATCAGATACAACCGAGACCAACATTAAGACATAAGTACTTCGATGAAAGAATTTATCTGATATAAAAATGTGCAGTAGAAGTAAATTAGCAACAAGCCCAATCACTGATAACGGTATAGCTGCAATCACAGAATACCAATAGATTTGCGAAAATAAAATCTGATTGTTGTAATTATCAGTATCGTTGCCAAGTTCAATAGAGATATTCATTACTGCTATTATCAGCCAAAACGAAAGACAAAAATTTTCACCAGAGAATTGCTTTATCGCTAGTCGAACATTATCTTAGTTCGGATCATATTAGCGTCGATATGCAGATTAATAATAATATTATAAGTAAATTAAAGGTACTTACGACAATGGTAGAAATGTGAAACGAGCGACACTACAGGGAAAAGGTCATAAAATTTACGAGCATACCGCGAATATTCAAGTATATAGCAATAAATAGTTGCTGTACTATTAATTTATTACCTTAACAATGGGAAAAGAATAAAAAATAAAATTAATTAGCAGTTATCTGAAGTTGTACTGATCTGTAGACAGTAACAATATATCCAACAATAACTGATATTTATGATTAGCTCATTGCATTAATCTACCAATCAGGTATTGATATTATGTAAAAATTATAATAATTTAGCAAAAATTTTATTACCCTTTATTGCATCTTTTCTATCATTTTAAATCATTCGTAAAGATAAAAGAAAAATGTTGTAAATAGCCTTAATAAATCCCATATTCGTTCAATTGACTATGAATGAAAATTAAATTCTCATATTCATTATTATTGGTAACTGACGATATCTAAGTTCTTCCTCTTATTTATTATGATTCAGTAATTGCTTGTTTTTTAACGTTTTAATCTCCTTTTATTTTTGCGAAATTGCTGTATGTTCCGCTATCTTGAAGTAATACAGCCCCAAATTAGCATAACGTTACGATTGCAAGATAGCAACGAAGATCATTAAACTTTTATATTTGGTTGTAGAATTATCACATTACCTATTTTTAGAAGATTATTACAGTACGTACAGCAATTGCAATTCTATTCAGATTTTTATGCTAAGATTCCCAGATTTATATAGTCTGCTCTAAGTATGTTGATATTGTGAGATTTGTATTGCGATGCTCTAATTAGATGAGCAAATTATGAATAGATAGCGCGATAGTAAATTTAGATCTGATCTTGTGACTTGCTTTACAAGAAATAATTTGTGTTGCTCAATTTTAGCGACGTTTGCTCACTCTTAGGATTTACCAAATTCGAGTTTTGACCATAACTTATATAAATTGCGATTACATCTGCAATAATTTAGATAGTCCAAAGGCAGCCTGATTATAGCTGGATAATCCTTGGGAGTTGTAAGACGAGCCGATATTATGTAATTAAGTGAAGTTTACTAGAAACGGTAGTTTTTTTTTATTATTTTGAGAAGACACTTCAATCACACTTATCGTAACTAAAATCAATTATACTTCAGTTGGAGGATAAATGCGGCGTATTTTAGGTATAAAGCACCGTATATACTAGTATCATAATCTATTCGAATAACTGCTACCGATAGCATTATGCTGCTAAATTGAATTTCCATCCGATTATTAAGTGCTCTATCATAGTCCTTCTGTTCAGAAATATCAGCTTCCAGTTGATTTTTAGTAATAAATCATGATTTTTTAAGTTTTCTAAATGAAGTGCAGTATAATATTATTAAATATAAATCAGAATAGGAATTTAAGCTGATTCACAGTAAGTAAAAGAACAAACCTGACCACACCAACAGGAAATTATCATCATAAATCCAGGATCAGTTTAAGATTTCGTTTAATATTTCATTTCTCATACACTTTATAAAGAGTTAAAAAATTTTTTTCCACCCCTTTTTCGATTATTTTATTAAGTTTGCAGAATTACTACATTTTTCGCTAAATAGAATATCGCTTAGTTAAAATAAAAAATTGGATAATTGCAATTGAAAACATTTACTAAAGAATTCATGCCTATAAATTCTTTCCATTATAAAACCTGATTCAAACCTTTGAAATCTATTAACCGAAATAGGTCTTCTTAAAAGTTATATGATTGCTAAAAATCTAATTTTTCACCGGAAAAATTTGACCCATTACAGAAACTGTAAACTACGAGCCTATTGCTAGGTTTATTCTCCCTGGCATCTACCTAAAGTGCGACTTTAAATCCTAACGATGGGAAGTCATCAAGAGGAACAGTAAGACCACTAGTCTTTTTTTAGACGAAACTGAACCCAAACTTTGTTGAATAGCTAGTTAGTCAAGTCATAGTAAATCAACATACATATCAATTGTAAGTATATAGATAATATTATACAAGTATGCAGTTATCCATTTAAAATATGTAAAACTTTATAGATAATTTAATATCAGCACACTCTTAGATAAATTTTCATATGAAAAGTATGTTACGATAGGTATGCAAAAGTTACTCGATAACAATAGTAATAGCAAGTTTAGCGCGAATGATAATATATCGTGGAATTTTGGGAACGGAATACAGTTTTAAGTTCTCGACGAGATAAAATAGTTTACTGTATAGATCAAAAATCATATCCTATGAGAATATAGACCTCTACTATCTATTATCTCCACACATAGTATATTAAACAACATTTACACATAATTTAGTAGCGTAATTCTCCCTAATCATTTTCTGATAGCATTACTAGTTACCGAAATACTTAAATCAACTCGTATGAAATAACTCAATCATTCTTTCACCAGACATATTAAGAATTCACTTTGTACGTTTATAGTAGATCAGCTTAGAAATCTAACAGTAATATTTAACATGTTGGAGCCAAAGGAGCTCCTTTCCGTATCATAAGGATACAATCACAAGTCAAATCACTAAATTTAAAATTTCTTCCAAGAAGAAATGTTTTTGTTATAATTTACTGCTCTTCCTATTTAGTATCCTCTAACATTAGCAAATTTCATGAATTTATCACGCTATTTTACTCAAAGATTGTGAAGTTAATGATAAAAATTTAATTAAATGTCGTTATGCATCCAGTAGTTCAAATAATATCGTAATAAGATATTCAGCATTCCTAAAAAAATTTTAGTACTACAAAAAAGCACTACGATTAAGAATTTATCTATAAAAGTAAGTTGCGAGCCTTAGTGATTTTATCTTGAAAAGTTAACATTGTGCTGATCAGATTGATTAACGAACTTGAATTTTACAACCGTTACATTGTTGCATAACTTATATATATTGCGAAAGAGTAGGAAGCTACCATAAAAATGCAGGGAGCAATAGTATTTATTAATTCTCTAAAGTATGTTGTCATATAATTAAAAATAACAGAAGTGGAAATATTGATATAGATATTAATTTAAGTAATAAACATTTTAGATTTTATTGCTTGGTCGATATCTTTACAGAGTTTTAATACTAAGGTAACACATTCTGTTTCACGTTTATTACTAATGGAATGTATATCACCAGATTGTTCTATTGCTGCAATATGAATTAATTACTTTTTTTTTGATATATATCATTCCGGCCAAAACCCGATATTCGGCCAGTCTAGGATATGCTGGACTTTGGCCGGGCGATACGCGTACTGGCCAACTTCGGACATTGGCC
The DNA here is from genome assembly GCF_000150275.1 of Trichoplax adhaerens. NCBI lineage: Eukaryota > Metazoa > Placozoa > Uniplacotomia > Trichoplacea > Trichoplacidae > Trichoplax > Trichoplax adhaerens. The sequence continues at coordinate 1,493,558 of NW_002060955.1, read as the reverse complement.
GTAACCTATATAATGAATTTACTAAGCCTATTAGATAATTAATTAAAGAAAACACTACTCTACAGGCATGAACAGATGTATAAAAAATCAATTAATAGCAACCGTAAGGCTGACCTACGTGATTAAAAGTTTTTGCTATTGTACTAGTTCATTTAATACCGAGCGGACAATAATGATGTTTTTCTAAAAATAAAATTAAGTCTTATTATTGCATATTTATAATAGTCGTAATAACAAGTAGGGCTCTTCTGCCTATATGAGCACTATCGCAAGCAATTGATAACTGTGCTAGAAAATATCTCGGTTTTTAGCAGCCACATTAGGAGTTAATGTCTCTTGATACTTTCTATGGTCATTTTCAGTTGTTATTCTTAGTTAATGCTGATTAGAAACAAAAGAGGCGTCGTATCCGAAAAGTTAGGATTCATTTCTTGGACTGTGATTTTATTATCTTAAAGAAGTAATTTTAATTAATATATTGTTTTTAATTGTACTAATTGTTCGGTTATTTTTAGTATAATTTAAATATTTTTCGCCTTGAATACTCCTAAAATTTTAACGTCAACCGCATTGCCAGGCAATATCTTATAGGCTATGTCACAAGTCTACTGTTTTACACTTTAAGGATTAGACTGAAGAAAAGCTCAATATCTTATCCAATATAAGTTATTTCACTTAACGAAATTTATCTTTGAAACATTAATTTTGAGCATTAAATATTTGTTATAAGATAATCACGATCACCATTTTAGTGAATTCTATATTTATGTGATCGCAAGGTAAAAGCATTACGACTATCATTCTGATGGAAAAAGTGATTTGAGATTTTTTATCAACAGATTCAAATTATTAGATTTAATTAATTTATTGTTCACCTTTAATTATAGAATATAGTGAATTATTCTTAATATAACTGTATAATCAAAGAAAATTAGCTAACTAATCAATTAGATTATCTAACTTTCGATAAGTCAACCCATGACTTATTACTGAAATCTGATGGCTATCATAGCTTATTAAGCGATAGACCGGCAATGAGTTGTCACAAAACAACTTTCGTGAATGTACCTAAACTAGTCTATCTACTCTTATGGTTCTCCGACTAACTCCGGAGATCCTCAGTAAGGGAAAACTAACTTATTCCTATACTATAGTAATCAAGTCAAAACGATAGGTTTAGGTTAATAAAGATCTTTATTGCCAGTGTACCCTACGTTAGCCTCAGTAGAACTGAGATGAAAAAGTAATGATCAAGCTTATATACAGTTTCATATGTTACACAAATAAGATCGGTACTAATCTTTCACATTAAATTATAGAATGTGCAATACAGATCCATACAGGCTTACTATAGATTCGACTTGCTCGAGTGTTACTTATCACTTGTCACAAACTAATATTATTAATTAGCACCTTATTAACTAACATAATAATCTTTACAGCTTGACATTTTAATTGCTAACACCATATCCACGCTGTATATTACTAGGATAATTAATAACAAAACTCAAGTAACAACTAGGTTGTTGCCGAGATCGGCAACCTCCATAATAATATTGTTACACATATTAGATCAAAATATTATTCATTTCGGAGCGAGCTCCGTCACATGAGTTAAGTCAGTCAATTTATTAACCAATACGATAATCGAAATATGTATACTAATATGCAATAGCAGGAAATAATACGAAACATGTGCTATTGATTTACTGCATAGTGCTATTAATTTTAAAATAAGCAAGCGATAAACTTTCTCATAAATATTTTTAAGCCATCATAAATAAATCAGAAGGAAAGTTAATTGAATTAATAGTCTTGTTATCAAATTATCTGATATCTGCCTTCTTTTTTCGAAGTAGTTACTATAATAACTATTAGCAACTTATTGTTACTGAATTAACTGGAATTTCTCCCAAATTGCCTTCTATATCAAATTCTTCCGCGAAGAAATGCGTTAGCTACTATCATATGTGGGCGGATTTGGAATATATTTTTTAGCAGCCAATAAATTTACACTTAGGACAGATTATAATGATGATTATGAACTTCTTCTGGAGCTCTATTTAAAGCATCAAATGTTATAATAATAGGATACAAATTGCTGAAGTACTGATTAATAAGTAACCGAATCGCTTCTGTCTATAGAAAGTTTGAGTCATTCGGTTGTAGTAACCGTTTACGTTGTATTTAGCTATGCTGATACTGATGAGTACGATAATAACGCATCATTATTATTTAGAATTATAATTTTATGATGTATGCGTTTTCAGCTGCCAATCAGAACTGAGAACGGAAAGCTGAAATATAGCAATGTAAAATGATTATACCAAATTGAATTAATAATCAAATTTATTATGTTAGCGTTCGGCGTTCCATCTTTTCTTTACCTAGGCAAATAAAACTTTTTCCTCTAATAATTCAAGCAGAAATCGATTTTCACCTGCATAACAATAATAATGAAGTGTTCAAGTTCATTTATATATTATTTCTCAGAAACGATCCAGGATAGTAGAATAACATTATATCCAATTATTTTACGATTTGATGCAATATTCAAGATTTGGTCATTTATTGCAAGTGTTTAATTTTTTCAAATTGGTTAATGAATGATTGCATTGATCTACACTCACAGTGCAGAAACAATGAAAATTAAACATTTTTCACTTTGCTTATCAGAAATCTTCCAAGGGATATAAGTGTTAGGAATGAGGAAGCTAACTTAAACTTAGTGTATGATTCTGTAACTGGTCGCTGCTGTTTTGATGGTTAATTTCAAACTGGTCATAGAGCAACATTTGAATATCTTCAGCCCTCTAAAAACTGATCGTTAGTATGGCGTATATAGGGCAGTTTGCAAAATGACCGACTTCGCATACGGTTACGTTCATATAGATATCAAAATACAAAAATATGAACGGATTAATAATAGCCATAAAGTCTATTAAATATATTTCTAATACTGATGCCATAAAGTAAATTTGCGTAGGATTAAATAGTTGAGCTAATAATTTCTGCAATACTTACAAAATGACCATGGTGGTGAGAAATAAAAGCGTCACTAGAATATAGCAGATAGAAATGAAACTAAAGCTCGGATTGATTTGTTAAAAAATTGATGTTGTTGTCTAACTGATAAATTAGCTTAGATTTAACATAATTTCTTTGATGAAAGATGATTCGCCAGGAAAGAAATAAAAGCTAGCGCGACGGTATTACCTAGCAAATAATCGTTAGGAAATTGTTATAAACTGAAACTGATGTATTGAATTCAGAATAATCACAAAATGGGTTAAACTCATCTGAATACGTAATGTGACCCTATTCTGGCGATACTGCTAGAAACGAAGCCAGCCAAATAAACACTTCGCAAATGGCAATTAACTTCTTTTATACAGCCTAAGACTTGAGCGATAAACCTTAACAATTATGAAATAACGATCAATACTAATTAAAGCTTAATTCATAATTTACACGACGCATAGTAAATAGTTAGAATTCGAAAAGTCTACAAAATACTGAGATATTCGTTGACGGGACAGCATTTGCAGGTGCTATCAGGTAGCAAATGATAGCAACACTATTTGATATAATGTTAGATGTAACGGCCATCAGCATCAAATAATAGGTCTATTTATGAAAGTAAGTATAAGTTACAAAAATATGTAATAACACTAAATTAGCAACCAATCCGATGCCCGGTAGATATGAAGCTACAATAGCCGTTACAGTCTAACTGTTGCAATATTCTAGAAGCAGGTTCTAAAATATTAAAACACTGCCATTTGTTGCCTTATTTGACTGATATGTATAGTCGTCCATACTGCTAATAGTTCGGTAGCCAAATCAGTGTGCAGATATGAATCTAAGGGAAGTGAGCTGCATTATGAGAATATTCCATTTGATTTTCCAGATTATCAGTCTTTCTTTAGTAAATTCTTTTAATCACACCTAGGTAGGGGGATGGTAATTAATCGTGAAAAGATTTTTAAAGGTGAAATCATTAACGAGGTAGAATTATGAAAATTAATCTTACGCGTCATTTATCATATACTCATAGTTTACATTGTATTATTAATTTTGGCGGAATTATATTTCAAAGAAAGTAGTTAGTAAAATTCTTACTTTAAAATGTTCACAAATCTAGCGAAATCTCTACAGTGGGTTCTTATTATGCCTGAAGTTCACAATTACGAGTTTTGCATGATTCTTCATAGTAACATTTGCATTCTTACTAATGTACCGCTTTTAAAAGAAAGAAAACATTTGAAGTAAAGTCCTTTAGATAAGCTAAATGTATCATAAATATATGATTTTAATTTTAACTCAAACTGTAATTTGGTACCTTACTTAGTACCTTAGCAATTTGTTCGCATCTCTAGAGCAATTTAACTACCAGTATCGGTTCGCTGTATTCCAACTATAAGTCAAGAATGTAGTGATAAAATTAATGTTGACGAATTACTTCTTGTGATTGCTGGGAATTAATCAAGTATTATAATATTGATATTAATGATGGAATAATTAGGACGAGCTTACGCATCGTAACAAACATGTACAGTATCAGCAAGGGAAATGCCTTCATTATCATTTTCTACTCTAGATTTGTTCAATATCATCATTAGATGGATCATATCAATACTGCAAATTCTGGTCATCGTACATCATCACTGACAAAGACAATAATATATAAATATAGAATTTTATTTTTTTTCAGCTTGACAACACTTAATATTCAAACAGAATGAGCTTGGAAGTAGCATTACATGAAGAAAACTTTGCCAACCACCAAGATAATAGATCATTTTTAAATTGAAGCCCTCATTTGTAAGGAAACTTTATTATTTCTTTTTATTGAGAAACATCAATCATTCTTACCAATATAAGACTTGACAGCTTTCCAGCCACTAGAATTGAACGATCTTAAACAGAAAACAAGTAGTTATACGAATACATATAACGTGCAAAACGAAGTATCTAAATCAATGTTATTTCCATCAATTAATATGTTAGTAACATAGTAAAGATATAACAGCTACATCATTATGTTTTGATTACTTTCTAAAATGCTTGAATCAACAAACGAAAATTGATTATATTTTGAAATAATAATGTCGAAATAAATGAATTAGCATTGCAATTATATTATGCAGTGGTAGTATAAGTTGTTGCTTATGCATGCAGTTTTTATTAATTAAATACGACTACCGAACATGCAATATTTACGGTAGGTGCTACTAAACCGCGTACAAAATATAGATCGAGTAGTGGTTATGTTAGTATTTTGCTGTAGATGAAAACAAATTGATATCCTGTACGCGATTCATTAGATTCTACTTGTGCACTCCGGCTACTTTTACATACACGATACATATGCAGTTCAAGTTTGTTTTATTTTATATTTCGCATTCGATCAATATGGCAAAGTCGAGCATTTACAAGCTATCATTTAATATCGGTTATAAGTTTCATTTAAGAGTATATCTTGTTTTATTGTTTGCATTTTAATTCATCTGCGATATTAATGTAACGTTATAGATCCAAAGGAGCACTTTTTCCAAATTGCAAATACAATTGGTTTGGATTGGACAAAATTGGCTGCAACTTTGGATCAATCCATCGATGTTGATAGTATTAAGGATGAAGAGAGTGGGATTTTTGACCAAGCGATGAAATTTCTCAAGAAGTGGCATAAAAAAAATTATCCAAATGTACATGTTGATCAGCTTCAAGCAGCTTTACGACGAATAGATAGGAACGATATTGCTTTGGCTATTAAGCCCACTAAAACATGAAAATATTGTTGCGTAATGGCATATTTTTCAGTGTAATGCTTGTCTTTCGAATAGTAAGTACGGTATCATAGATTGAGAAATTGATTATAACTATTAATCCTATTAAGAACGGAACTGTATTCGTACATGTAGTCGATATTGTGCTTTATTTAACGACTACTTAAAATCGATTAAATTCTATTTCTTTAAATATAAAGCAAAAAACGTAAGCAAATTTAATACTCTTTACACTCTGTATTAAGACTATCATCTGTCATAAAGTAATTTTCAGCTAATTTGTATATTAATTATCGAGTGGAGTGTGCATTTGTACAGCCTCTATGAGATGAAAGAGGAAAGCAAACTAGACTTGATTTGTTAAAAGCAATCAAATATTTACTTGTATTAATTTTACTATTGCCTTTTCTTTTCGCATACCTATTTGGAGTCTGGTTGTATCTATTTTATAGACCCTATAATAAATCAATTTACCTATCTTCCAAAATAGCATAAATTTTAGTCATCGTGCGTACTATAGTCATCGTACCTCAAGAGATTCAGCAAATTAGCATTGTGAATATAAACAGTACATGTATATTCGTTCTGAATTCTCGTTCGGCTGCTTTGGCTTAAATAGCGTATAGTAAGCTAATTCTAAGGCTCCAATATAAATCAGACTATCGAGATTTATATAACCATGTTCAATTTTATTACAAGGAAAAACAAACAGTAGCTGTATCTGCAATAAACTAGCAACAAGAAGAAACCCTCGATTTACTCAATACATATGCTTATAAACCTAGCAGATATCCTATTAAGTAATTACAGTGAAAATCCGATTCCTTTAATGATGTTATCACATGAAAATGTTGTAGCAACTTACAGCACACTCTAAGCCTGAATCTGGACTGTACTCTAAGCATGATTTGATATCGACAGTGCCAGTGTGGTGAGTGGGTTCTAAACCATTTGAGTTCACGATCACTAACTCAAAATTTAAGTTATCAAAATGGAGCAAATCTCTAACTTGACACTATTAAGTAGACACCGTCTTTAGTTTCAACGTATCGTTAGTGCTACTGTCCGTTGTGCATATTTAAAATAATCAGTTCATATGCTAGATGTCGGTATAAACTACTGTATTTGCATCTTAGTTTTAGTTCTATTTTTTCCAATTAAAGCATCTAAAACGAAATTTAAGACCCTGGTATGTACAAGAAAACAAATTAGAATTCCTATTTATCTAAGAGCGGAAATAAGATTGTTATAAACTTCATCGAAATGAAGTTGAATTTGTCTTTAAACTGATTAGACTCTTAAGCTGGGACGAAAATTGAAGAATTGAAATCTCTTTATAAAACCGGACGCTACGAAGAGTCTCTCAAAGTTTTACCTATCACTGATCAATCTTGTCAAGAGAATAATAATGAATCAGGCCTAAATTGATATGATATTTGCATCATTCGTCATATTAGGGTATTAGTCACGACAGAGCATTAAGATGGATGCACATTTGATAATTGCAGACTTAATCTTTCCCTACAATTCTCACAGTTGGTTTTTTTTTTAATCATTATCAACAATCACTCGTAAGCATATTATCTAAGTCGATACATATTAATATACGGGCTAAGTAAAGTAACCGAAAATATTATTTTTGACACTATGGCAGAATGATTCCAGATACCTATTTATATATTCTCTGCCTAATCCTATCCATATTCCAGGTGTTTCTGTTTTTACACCATATTTTCTTATTCGTCTCATAACAGATTTTTATCCATGCAAGCATTCTGATAACTACGGTGATAAATTACTAATATTCACATCTCCTACTTCTATAATTATTTATCTAGAATTGTGTTATTAAGGACTAGATACTGAAGAAATCAATTTCTCATTCATTTGCTTTCGTCAATATTTAATAATCATGATTCACTATAAATATAAAGTCAAATATATATATACAAAGATTATGCGATGCATTAGATGCTAAATTTGGACTGATGTCATTTATTTCTATTGTGATAGTGGACTGTTTAACAGCATTTAATGCTAGATTCCTTATTAAATTACTTCCTAATTTACAGACCACACGCGTATTCAGCAACTGCTGTATTTATTCGTGAAATTGAATAATGTCAATACAGGCTTTCTATCGATCTCAGCCTGGATGTTTATAAATACCGTTAGATTGATGTCGTATTGACTACCTTGTTTAATAATAGGAATTGTTTGTTATTAACATATTATTAATTGTAAATAATATGTAGGTTATAATCTTTTATTCATGCCTAAGCTTGCATCATGTACATTCCAAAGTTTACAGAGTGCAAGTTAGTGTATAATCATTTTAATTCTCTGAATTAAAACCTTTCTACTAATTAAGCAATAACCAGGCTTTAAAAATATTTGAAAATATTTGGTAAATCTTCTAATATTTACTGTAAGTGTTTTTATATCATTAGATATCGTACCAGGTTTCAGTTATTATGTTAAAAAATTGTGCTAGAAACGACGGAATAGACTAGATAAATTGCCTTGAATACTGGACTGAGAAAAAACTTGCCCTAAGGAAATAGAAGGACTAGGACAGACTTTCTCCAGCCATTTTCTTAGTATTTCGTTGAGCTCCCCAGGTCTGAAAGTACAATTATTGTATAGTAAGTTGTATTATCAAAGGGCAAATGTACCAGCGCATTATTACGATTTATAAATTCAATTAAATATCTTCGCAAAAAGGAAGATCGTAGGATGGAAATTGATATTGAGAGGACATTTATTAAAATTTAAAATATTTTTATTTCAGCTTGTAAATAACCTCTTTATCTTAATCGATATTAAAAGTACCTTTCAAACTGAATGCAGTGGCCGCAATCTAAGCTATACGTGGTTAAATTAGGTACATATTTCTCCATATTTTTAACAAGTCCCTGTCGAAATATATTATCGTATTCTGCGACGACTATTAACGCCGGCTGAGAAACCTAGAGATAGAACACCAAGTGCATTCACGCCTGATCATCATGCCTTATTTCAACAGTATACTTAGTAAGGCTAGGAAATGGCGAAATTTTATCAGCGACAGGTTATACGAAATGAAACGGTAACGATTAATCGCTGAAACTACCAAAATTAACGTAAGAACTCAAACATCCAATACCTATCAAAATTACTGAATATTGTAAGCCAATTGATTGAAATATCATGTATAAGGAAATATAAAATTTACCTGTCTACCAATAAATTTAAGATTCCACTTCCAAGTTTTTGGATAGGTGCGATAGTAATTTAATCCAGGTCTACGTTAAGATATCCATATTAGCAGTGTATCATTAAAAGGTATTCTTTGTTGACTTTAATATGGTATATTCGTATATCATTTTAAGTATATCTTTCGGCTTTCAAAGAGTCCGCGTATGAACAGATTAATATTTTAAGCAATCTTATAAATTACATGACTGGAATTTTGCCTACTAATATTGAATTTCAATGTCCAGTTTTACAATAGCTCAGCCTTAACTTAAACGCTATCTCCGGGATTCCAAATTTTAGTTATTTACCATTTTAATGTAGAAGACTATACTGCAAGCCTTAAAAACATTCCTGGTATAGATGTACTATCGCTTTATTCCAGTATTACCTAAATCCAGTTTGCTTAAAAGTCTTAATGTACTCTTGCATTTCTTCTTCGGTTAAGAAGGGCGTATCTGGTAGTTCCTCTGGTAAGCCTACTAGTATGCCGCCTAATAGAGTATAAAAATATTATTTCTAAAAAAGAAAAGAGAGAAGTAAAGTAAAGACATCCTATTTAGCATAGAAATTAACTTCAACACAATTTTTTTAATAAAAATCACTGAATCCCATTATTGTAGCAAAATATGGTAGTTAAAAACTGGAATAGAATATATACGGTATGCAATAACGATTATTTGATGTTAAGATCATTTGTGTTAATTTATATCTCATTTATGGCTAAAATAGTGAAATGGAAATATCTACGTCGAACTAAATTACTCTTAAAAAAATAAAATTTTAATTGCAATGACTACTGTACTCTTTTTTAAAATTATATTAAAGTTAGTAGTATTTCCTAAGCAAAATGTTCTACTTTTCAAGCTCGCATTAAAACCATCCATAGAACGCACCTCTCTTCCGAACAGTACTAAAATCTACTTTATCTTTTAACCAGCTCTAGATTGTTACACATAAATATGTTTAAGTTAAATTTGAGTCAATATTTTGCGTCCAATCATAGCTACGAAAAATGTAATACAATACACTTAATGGGCCAATTTGAACTTACAATCGGACCATAATCTCCTAAATAAACGTTAAATGTGCGTTTATAATCTTTCTCAAGTTCAGCTTCTGCTTTACCCTACACAATCATTAAGTACATAAACTAAAAATTTGTGCTAAAACGCATGTAATACGTTGGATAATATTTTCAATACAAAAAATTTAGATTCTTATCTATTCACAAGAGTGCTATTGATAGATTAAACATGATACCAGCCTAGTAGAATTATTCTCATGCGATTTTTTTGAATCAAATATTCGACAAATACTGGTCATTGCTTTAATTATTTCCTTCACATGGAAATCACTCGTACTATTGTATCGATCTAAATAATACAAATTACTTGTGTTTTTCTTTCTAAAAGCATTTATTAAAAAATATTACCTCTTGCTGATAGTAAAACTGATAATCGAATTGTCTCGGATTTTTTTTGATATGTTGTAGAAAGTTCTTATATCGATGTTGAGGTTTATATGGTACGTTTAGACTGCCTACGGCTCTAATATAATCCATTTATAATTAATAAACAATCTATAAGTCTAACTTTAATAACGAAGTTAGTAAAATAGTTCAGCGGCCAACTTACTCAACACGATCTGGAAAATGTAAAGCACAAAACCAAGCAATGATACTGCCTAAGTCGTGGCCAATTAATATCGCTTTGTGTATAAACTGTATATAATTTTAATAAATTATGCTAGATCAAGATCGAAAGAATTTCTAACTTGAATCAATTAAATTACTAAGCAAAAATTTCAGCGTCGACGATAAATTATTATTTTATTTCATGCTTATAAGGCGTATAAGTATTTATTCTGTTCTAGTTTTACCAATGAATCCATGGTATCAATGACATCCTGTGCAAGAAAGAAGTATACAATCTGCTAAGTTGGCAACAATCTTTAACATGATTACGTTTCTAGAATGATTAAGACGCTAGTGCATATTGTTGCATTCGATTTACGTCTGTTATGTTGCAGAAATACCACTAATATACTAGTATGTACTTGCCTGCACAATTTTATCTGCGGTATAGTCTTCAATATCTAATTTACAAACGATAATTCACCAGATCATAAATAATTATAAACTAGAAATGTATGATGTCAGTTTTGAATAATCTGAAATATTTATTCAGGCTTGGTATTTTCTTTCTTGCATTAGAAAGTATTTTAAAAGCAATCAATGAGTTCTATTCACTAGCATTTGTGGGTCACTACCTGGTGGACAACTAGATTGACCAAATCCTCGTAAATCAAGGGCAATAGCTCGATAGCCTAGCTTGGCAAGATAGGGAATCTACAGTAAAATAACTCATAACAGTTAATGATGGCGGCTGATTATATAATTTAATATTATTTAAACAACACCATTAAAAAGAATGTCTTTTAAAACTCTCTATTAAATAAGTAAATAAATATACCAAAATAGTGATAGCGAGTTACTTTTAAGCTAAGCCATATTTATACTTAGCAATATCAGTTTGATGCTGCTTAAATTTCTTGATATTAAATAGCAATATTAACTTAAAACAGTATGAATTCTAAATTACTACACCGTTATAATAGCAAATTAACAGCCATATGATGAATTCTATCTTGCCTGATATCTCCAGCTATACCAATAATGCGGAAAGCCATGGCATAAAATAATCGGAAGACCATTCCCTTTTTCTACAAATTTAATTTTTATTCCGCTCTGACAATCGTCCATAAGGGAGAAGGTTCATTTCAGTAGAGTAACAAGACATTAACAAATATTTAGCTTGTTGTTAGCAGTTGGATCTAAAGCGATTACGCATGGCATAAATATTTATTAATCATGCTATTTAAGTAAGTTAAGCAAAACCTTGGTGACAACTTGGCCATGGATAACATTATTTTCAGTAGCTGCAGGAGGTCTAGGTATCGTTTTGAGCTGTAATATTTTGATACGCATATTACAACCAGCAATTAATCTTGTAGGATAGCTTAATTTTCGTTATGAGCTACATCGACTTAATAAAATCAAGTATTTTACATTGACTTGAAAGATATTCTCTAATTTTTGTATGATTGTTGGCTGATCAACTGCCAATATTGCTGTTATTCCTATACTTTGGGCTGCTGCTGCGTAGGCCTCAACCGCTTCAATTGAGATTGCCTGTAGATGAAAAATTTTTACACGTGAAGTGAGATACTAATGTTGTTTAGATTGGTACTGCTAAATCTATGAACAAAGGTAGATATCAGGGGATATTTGATCTCTTATTATATTAATTATTAGAAGAGGAATAAGCATTGCACACATATACGCACCTCTTCTGGCTTAAATCCCATCTGGTCGAGTGCATAGTGGTAGATTTGTGTATCTGGTCTGACTAATTGAATTTGATTTGATTCGTAACAGTAATCGAAATTTGATTTAATAAATAACTTCATCCTTGCAGAATATTCAGTAGAATGATAATCATTAATCCAAGTGTTGGCTAGCAGGCATGTCTTATATCCTATTGAATAAATTAAAGTAGATCGTGAACGTAATCAAGAAATTATCGCCTAATATATTTATTCGTGCTAAGTTAGCATAATAAGCAGTTATAGATAAATCGACCTAAATTTCTTAGTCGTTGCAAACTTCGAAGCAGAAAAATGTTGACTTTTAAATCGTTTATTGATGACAGAAACTCATCAATGACATTGCTAAGAACAATTGCAGGCATTTTATTAGCTTTAGCAGCTTGAAAAACTTGCTCTTTAAGTAACGGTATCATCTAGCAATGAAGAAGCCTATCGTTAGCCAAATGAAATCCTTAATAAATTCATGGGTCTTTAGCATCATTTAGGATGATTATTTCATCCCTGGTAATTAATTTACCTCAGATAATGTTACTTTTCCTAATAGCATTTTGGATGAAGGTTTATCTGGATCATCTCGTTTAAGAAGGTTAATTAAAAAACCTCTGTTTACATAAATCAAAAAAGATTAGAACATTAATACATCTCAACCGATTTAGTCTAGTAAATGTCAACAACAGTTGATATAATACGAGTATAACAATTTTAATTTCGTTAATGTTAACCCTTAGCAGCTGTGTGATAGATTATACTAGTGTGGCATTATTCTAATCTAATTTACAAATCATCGACAATATTCTAAATAGACTTTTGGTTTTCGTTTTAACAGAAATTGGCCAAAGATCATTGCTTTACATAGACATGACGATCGTTGTTATAGCTCAAATATACACTAGTGTTAATTTTTAAAATTGTGCGGCTTGGACTTTTAACTCATAACGAGAACCAACCTTAATAATTCTCCTACTATATGTATTTCAAAGCTAGAAGTTCTATTTTAAATTTATATTGTTATAAATAATTAAACGATATTTTAAAATCTTTAGGCGTGTATCGTGTCTTTGCAGCCTAAACTGACAATTTTGCCATTGAGGACCAAAGTATAGAGATCTATCCTAAATAGTTATTCTGTAGCTAAATCAAATATGCTTTAATAGTATTAACTACTCGTTTCTTAAAGACCTCAAAGACTTTTTAATAGATCTCTGCTATATCTCATGCCAGTATCGTTTATGTCGTTACTAAGGTTTCTGTATTTGCTCTTGGATAGTATCTACAAAGTAGTTTAGACTTTCGCAATACAATTTTCTATTATATTATATTATTATATCTGACTTAATCTTTTATTTTAACAGTACTAGATCAACTGTTGTTATAAATCCTATACTCTCTATGCTTACAAGGACAAATTTGGTAGATTTAAATCCTATTTTGTTGTCTATTTACTTTGACGTACTGGGAATGGGCAAAGCGTACACTTGTATGCGTGATGATTTTTACCTTGGTACGCCATAGTCCCATTCCGTTTTAGCTAGCTTATAAAGCACAGGAGTACTCATCACTCCAAAGTATTCACATATAACGACTTTATATCGGCTAAAATTCAAAAAAAAGTTCGATTTTTTCACTCTGCAAATCCCATCGTCCGCTATTTATTAAGACAGCAAGGCTAATAGGAATGGTTAGTATCAATATTTCTGCTTTAGACTTACCTATTTCTCATCTTTCTTTAAGGTTATATACTTTGATATACAGGTGTAAATTTGACGTAAACTTATCGTACATCAACTGCAACGCTAGCAAGATTGGCGGTAAAAACGAACAGTTGTAATAATCGTAAGTTAAAAATAAATCGAAATCTATAGAAGCGAAATTTTAAAATGATTTAACCTATTATTACTATCAGCGACTGATTTAATAACTGCTGCACTGAAGCTTATTTAAAAGTTATATAGCATCTATTCTTTTTATAAAGAAGAAGTTTTCATCACGTCGTCAACTAATTTAGGCTACTAGTGTCACATTCGGGGATAAGCTAAATCTCGCCAAAGTTGAAGCATTTTTATGTGCGGTATAAAATTCAACTAAATCAGACGAGGGTAAAGTTTTGGATATAGATTCAAGACAAGTTGGTTAACTTTGGTCTCCATAGTAATCTATTCTTTAATTCATGCCATATGAATATTTTATCCAAATAGATGCAACCAAGTTATTCAGTAAAATAATATAAAATGTTTTTATTCGTCATTTTATAAGAGCTACAGTAGTTGGAAAAGCTCATCAATTATATCGAAGCTGAAGTTATTAACTCGTAGAAAAGTCATTACTTACTGGATAGGATAGGCTTGCATTGCATTTGAATTCAGATTTTGCTTATTAAGCCGTGCTTTAAAATTTTACATCACAAAATCAAATTTGCTGGAACTCGTGATAGCCGATCATGCAAGAAAGGGTAAACAATTGTGCGAGTAGATATAGATTTCAATCATTTTCGGCGAATGCCAACTTCACCTTGATGCTGATTTCCGATTGCATTGGAATTATCATAACTATGTTAATTTATAAATGCAATTCTTGCGATTGGTCACTGCAGGGAAAAAATTATGACATCGATTATTAATATCAATATTGACATAAGGATAAAAATGAAGTCAGTATGATGAATTCTGTCGTTTCCCATCATTATTCTTTATATTGATTTATATCATCAATAAATCTTTGTAATATCCCTATTTAAGAGAATAATTTATAATCATAACTCATTAAAATCTTTCTATCTAATTGATTACTTTGATAAGATTGCCTTGCATTTCATATGAAGCATACTCAATACAAAAAGTTGTCTTCGTTCACTACGGCACTAGCTAATAGTGTTGGGTGAATCCCACCGCTGCCACCAATTATGTCACAACTGAGATTGCAACACAAAAATTAACGGGATTCTATCCTCTAAAGTAGTCTTAACTATCTAAGCAACTAACTCTAAGCACTCTTTAATTTACCAAACTTAGGTTCGAGTCTTAGACGATAAAATACTCACGCTAAAAATCAAAACTTTACTCTAAAAGCTATTTATTAAAATGAACGATTGAACTCACAACTTACAATCTACTACTAACCACTGATAACCGTCTGTTATCGACTAACTTATCAACTCCCTTAATTAAGAACTTTGAGGCTTTTATATAGACTCACAAACTTCGTTGGTGTAAAACAATAATAAATTTATAGCCAAGTCTACATGCTGAATATAGCAAGAATCACAACACACTTTCTATGGCATTTCATAGTAGTTAATTAATGGCTAGGTGTTAACATATGATTCATTACTCAACAAAATTATATCATTGATGATGCAATAATTAGTTAATTGTCACATACAGCTTTTAAGTAAGTAAAATTTCGCGTAGCTTCTCGATGATCAAGTATTTATTCAATGTTATTGAAGATTACCTGCAGACATAACACTGTTCATGAAACTTGTAAGGAATAAGCTACCCCCAAGTCAGTCTTGCGATTTTCTATCTGGCAATAGTTTCTCCAAAAATAATTTACTAGCTTTCAAGAGGTAATGCATGTAAGATAAAGAATTTAAAGCGTGATAATCAACATAATGTAATAAAATTTTTTATATTTAATATGTAATCGCATTTGGTAGGAGCAAAGTAGTTCTGTACATAATTGTGATATATACCAATCACGAGATTCCAAATTTTAGAAAAATAAGGGCTTTATTGAATCTTATACAAAGATTAACTACTCACAGCTCTACTCTAGCCGAATACTACTTCTAAAGACTTCTACAACGAACTAACAGAATAATCTAAAGTTGCAGGCTTTTATACTTTTAGTAGCATTCGCAGCTACAATCCGCATGGCAACCTTTTACATTATTTTAGACATAGTAAATTATTCTTAGTAACACAATTCTACTTGTATTGTCATTTTGCATACGGTCACGTTCATATAGTCATCTGTACTCTAGCATAGAGTCTATACCACTATAGACTATAGTTATGGCTACCAAATATCTCTTAGGATAAATATCTACCGTACATTATACTAAACATGGCTAACAGTCTACAATCACAATACTAAGTTACATTACACATATATACAACGGTATTTTATTATTGCACAGTATCTTTATTCTTGCTGATAATAAATTAGGGAGTCATTTATTACATATTCAAAGCGAGACTTAAAATATCAAGAAAAATCTTTACTTTTCTTTTGATAGCAAATGAATATCATAACTTATTATGCAATTGTGATAAAGTGATCTTCAAAACAATAAATCAAGAACTACAGTTTCTTACAAATTTCACTTTATTACATTTGGCGCTGCGAGTAGGATGACTAAGAAGATGGCAACCGCAATGACAAGTATTAGCGAGCAATGCTTGAAGATCTCCCAGATGAAGCTGGAAGAATTTAAAGAAGAAGCTAGAAGACTAAACGTTGACATCTCGAATTTAAAGAAGAAAGAGGAAATTAGCTTGAAGCTAATGGAAAGAATCCTTCAAGAGAAACCGCAAGAATAGTCCAGAGAATCATCCTTTTCTCAGGCTGTAGAAATACTAACCCAAGCATTAGGCCGAATTGCTAGGCCATCAGAACCAAGGACTATCTGACTATCTGACAATCTTACACTCTAGCTTACAAGTTAAGTTATTCTCATACAGTCTTATAATAGTAATCTAAGCTATATTTGGGGCTGCACTACAGCAAATAAATATTAAGAATATCGCAATAAGGTATCTTGCAAGGATAGAAGATTAAGAGTAACAAAGTTGAGAGTTACGAAATTGATGTTAGATTAAATTCATTCAGTAACTTAGCTAAAGGATGAATAAGACGAGATTCTGCTGCTGCTCTAATCTAATGACTTATTTATAGAGTCAATGGAAAGTGATTGATTGCTTCGCGAATTGATGCGCTCCTCAAAACTATTATCAAATTACTTTAATTCATTATAATTGAGCTATAAACAAAAGTTTAAAGATTTTTATTAAGTTACAAAATCTCTAACTCAAGATCTTCTCTGATGAATATCATAATAAAAGTTATTCTATTATTTTAAAAATTTCTGAACGGTTTCAGCAGATAATGAAATTTATCACTTAAACAGCAGGTGCTATACGCTAGAGTAAATTGCGTTTGGGAGACTTGCATATATTGGTAGCCTATAAATAATTCATTTGCTAATTGTTACCTAGAAAAGTATTTACCATTTCTTAAGCAATTATTTCCAGTAATTTTATAGTATAGAAATAAAAGTAGTAAGCATGTTGTTGCTAGGTGTTTTCTTAATTACTGAAGTTCATTTAAGCAAGATATGTATCTTTAACTAGTCTACAAAAGTAAATCCAACGTAATTTGATGTCTAATACCGGTACGTTTGATCTTCTATAACTTCTCTTAAAGGATATTTAAGATATTCAGCTACTTCATCTATAAAATCTTTGAATGCAATGGTAGTACAAACTATAGCAACTCGAAAGAATTTCAAAAAACGCATGATTTAAGAAAAAGATCAGTAGCTGTAGGAATGAGAATATCAAAAGAAAGCCATCCAATTTGGACATAATTATAAATTTAACATACGATTCAGATTATAATTGCATCCTTTAAGTGGCTAGATGCTTGAAATTTTAACCATACAAATGAAGAAAAAAGCAATATGATATCGATTTTTTCTCTTATTTTCTTCCTTATGGTCTGCATTTAGTCGTCTATATAACAAAGTTTTTCTTATACTTGCAAAGGCGAGCTTATGTATTATTAAAAATAAAGATGGCACAAAATAATGAAATAAGAACGATATTCTTTTTATTATTTGAATCTACAGTCATGTTATTAAGTCTACTAGATAGAAGAGAGCTCTTCTCAGCATTTTTTCAAATGAATATATCGATAATAATGATTAAAAATGGAATGAAAGAAATTAAAACTTAAAATATTCCTATGATTATCCTGCTGAGTAAACTATAAACGGTGACGGTTTTAGAGATTATAAAAGAATATTCAGTATCTATTGCGCTAAATCTTATAACAGAAATGATATAGACAGTAGCAACAATCATGATAAACGTTTTAAAAATTGAAAAGCTATCATAATTTAACACTAAATTAAGATAAAATAAACTATACTGAAAAGTAAAGAAAGCATAAATATGAAATCAGCCATTAAGTAAGCGATCGGGAAATAAGTAATTTTTTTTTAACACTGAAATTTAGAGAAGAAAATAAAATCGAAAATACCTGAAGTCCGTAAATAAAAAGCATTAATGATCAGATAATCATTTTCAATTAAAGCGTACAAGAAAAGAATAAGCCAATTCGAAACTATCCATCCCTTTCGAACCGGTCATGCTGGCAGAGTGTTGGACCGTAAGTGATTTGGATCGAATAAAATAGCAAGTTTTCACTTATGTACTCTTAGACTCTGCTATCCGTTCCGCTACGACACTTGTAATTATCTGACTTGGTAAAGAAATTTAATTTATATAGAATGTAAACTAATTTATTCAATGGCAGTTAGGCTACTCTAAAGTTATAATCTATTTTTGGACGGCTTTATACAGAATATAAAATACTGATATCTTACAACAACAAACCTACAAAGGATAAATCCCACAATGGTATCTGTTTTGCACATCGAAAGTTACTGTCACTTTGCATAACATGTATCCAAGGCACCGAATTATTGGTAAAAAGCCTAGGCAGCTGAAAATAGTGCCCATGGATAGGTATTAAAAGTGCAAAAGATAAATAATCTGTCATATAATCCTGCTATTAATTATCGGCAAAATGAAATGGTCTTGTATTGAAACATCAAGGTATTGCCGGCCTCCATTCGAAATGTCGCGACTGCGAGACTATTGTAGCCACTAGCCAATAAATATTTACGAGAAATGATAGAATATAAAAAAAAGCCAAAAAAATATTTTGATTCTAAATTAGTGCCTAATAAGCGGCGGAATGTAGATCCGATGCATAATTTATCGTTAATATTGTTCTAATGGTATATGAAATGAAAATTTTAATGTTTAATTTACAGATTGTCTCAACCAAACTAGTAAATCTTTAAAGTCAAAAGATTTCAAGGCAAAAATACTAAAAAGTTTAGAGCCATCATCCTTAATCCAATTAATAAAAAATAACATTTTTAAAAACATCTAATATTAATATAATTGAATTATTATGCACTTAATTAAAGGTATCTCCTGCTCTATTACCATTTGTTACGGTTTAAGATATTATGTGATAATGTTATTGAAGTAGAAGTAGACGGTTACGATTAGATAATCATAAATATTATGATCTGTTAATATTGTGAGGTTCAATCGTTAATGGACTTCCATTAACGAATGTGTAGAAGTAAGGTACTTAATATGCCAATGACGTGTAATAACCAAAATGGCGGTTGTCACACTTGTAGGGAATCTGTTAGATCTTAAATTGTTAATTGGCGCTATAATATTATTAGCGCATAATAATATCAATTATCACATATTTGTTCGATAGTAATTAATAGGATTACAAAGTTATAGAAAAGACTAAGTTATGTATAAGAATATTTAACAGGTGGAAAAGGTGTAGATTTGATACAAGTATATAAGAGGTTGTAATTTACCTCGTTAGAGAGGAGGAAAATACGGAAACCTAATAAAGTTAGTTTAGTAAATTTATCCAGACGCTTCTAGTCCGCCTTTACTGTTGACTGAGGTCCTTCGCTGAAGTGGAGCGAGTAGTGACGCCTGGTGGCAGTTTTACTGTAGGACAGAGGAGAGTAGGATAAGTGTGGAACGGGAATCCGATTGTTGCAAACGACGTTGTGACACCATTACTATACACTTTTACAAGCAGTAATTATGCTGTAATTAAAATTAGTATAATAAAATTATTCAAATATACTTGACATTATCAAAGTAGTTTATAATGAAATAATCCAATTATGAATTAAAAAGGATTGCAGATGCAATATTAAGATAGCGTTTTAATTCCAAGTTCTGTATGATACTGCAACAAACGAGACATGTTCTAGCTGATTATTAAATAGCTAAAAATAGATTCTCACATAAATTGCTTAAAATAGTACTAAAATAATTGAAAGTAGCCACGAATATATTTACCAAGAGAAAAGCATGAAACACTAAAATAAATCTCCATACAGTACATTTTTCTAAAAACTAAAACATCGCTTACAAATAGTAGCAATGCCATCAATACTTTAATTTATTCTACGTTCCATTGATAAATATGATTGTTACAGTGTTAAATACTGTATTACAGTAGAAATAACTATGTTAGGATAATTCTGTTAGACTATCCTTATTTAGTTAACTTCTAATTTGGATATACTGTATTTTAATATAGCACTGACTTTTTATGACAGTGACACTTATACACATACTGAAATTATAATAGTTATAATAGGGAATGCAAATCATCTGCTTACAGTTCGAATCATTGTGATTGTAATTTACTTATGATAGACTGTAAATTATCATGGAAATGTTCCGTGATAGGACATATCGTAATCTGACTATTCTGTATTAGTTATTACATGTCTATGTTCGTAAATACTGTTGTCTGCATTAAGAGAGCAGTAGCTAAAATTAATATCTAATTCAGTAAATGATTCTAATGTTAATTGTATTAACTATGACTCATGGACTATTGAGGAATAGTATATAAATGCAGTATATCGTGAAATAAAGAAGAATTGTCCAACTTAGTGTTTAACGTAAAATACGAGGCGTTTAAGTCTTTGTGTAGTCTGCTAGTAGAGCAAAAGTGCTCGTGATAGTGCAGATATCGTTCCTTGATACGTAGTTCAAGGAATTGACTTATTGATCGTAGATTACGTTATCTTGTTGCAAAGCTGTTTTGTGACAATGATACATACAATCTTTTTCATTGTAATACTGTACATGGAAGATATGATGATATACGATCTTAAAAATTGCTAACAAAACCATATGAAAGATTTATTAAAATTAACATTGATACTTTCATGCAAAATAACTTAATGTTCTATAAAAATGGAATTCGTTTAAACATTAGTTTAACCTTGAAAGTTATCTTTTTACTAAATTTCATATAAATAATGGAATTGAGAATAGCGACATTTGAAATCAAGCATAAAGATAACATGCCTATAAAAACAAGGTCGGATTTTCCTTATTGACATCCGGCTACGATTTGCCTGATATAGCCTGTCCTATATGATTGTCACGGTACGCCGTTACTAATTAAGTAACTGTAAATTAATGAATGCTTATGAATAGATAAGATAAGGTTATGTGCTATGTTTTAATGCGCTTGTAGCTGATAATAGGATGGTAGAAATGAGATAAAAATAGAAGTTGTTAGCAGTTAATTTACTGTAGGTTTATAAGGTGTGTTAATCTCTAAAAATTGAGCTGTATATGGACGAAGGTTAAGCGTCTTAACACCTGATAGCTTGTAGCTATCTAAGTCTGAGAATATCGACATGTATATTTAGTAATGGTATTATACTAATTAATGTAACTTGTAAAGTATGAATTCTCACTCGTTAATATTGGAATTCACTGTAGAAACCTATTTAAGCGCGTGTGTTTGTAGAATAAAGTAAGTAATTGCTCAAGAAACGGCAAGACTCATATCGTGAAGAATAGTGTAATAATTAGTCAGTTGTCTGTGGAGATCAGCCGAGAAATCGAGTTCTCAAATACTTCTCTCATAGGAACTGAAAGTACTGGGAGAAATGCCCAAGTTTTAAGTAACTACACTAGAGTTCTTTACTTTCCTTTGCCACAAGTGAGGGTTGTGACAATGATAAGCACAATATGGCTGAATGTTGGCAATGCTAAAAGCGGACGCACAAATTAAAGTTGTAATGTACTTTCGCCAGCTATTCTTCGTAATTATCTGATTATCAGTAAGTTGTCCAGGTCGTGTATAATTACGAAGGTGAATAAAATCCTCCAGTAAAAATATTCCATTAAGAAAGACGGAAGAACAACATCAAACATTGATAAGATAATCATACGAACCGAAATAGATGGTGTAACTTTAGGCAAAACACACTCGTTGATCCATGTTTGAGGTTTCTATCTCTACTCTCAAAGGTAAAACTAATCCAAATGATATTACAGTTATAAACATCTCGCTACTGAGAATAACACCATTTTTATGAATGCGATAGAATTGCATCAGTGGTTTAAGTATCGCAAAGTAGCGATCGATCGCGATCAAAGCCAAGTTCATGAAAGTGATTCCATTTGAAGTGAAAACGACCGATATGACAGCTTTACAAGCAAAAGAATGCTGTTCAGCATTTATAAAATTCGTTAACAATACAATGTAACCAATGGCAATTAAAGCATTTGAAAGAGCATTAGAGAAAGAGCAAACGAGTATAAGGTTGTATGTCACTTTTCGAAAAGATCTATCAGATATTAAAATATACGATAAGAGACCATTGGTAATACAGCCAATTACTCTTAGAATAGTTTTAATTTTATCAATAATAATAAATAGCTCATCATTTTATCTTTCTGATCGATTACCGGTACTATTTATCATACCAGTAGACATAGGCAGTAGTGTTGAAGCCGAAAATATCGATCAAAAACTGATAAACTTTTAAAACTCTTGATGCATACCGCTCTAGGTCAATTAAGGTCTAAACAACAACAATGAAATAAAATAACATCGATCAAGTTTCTCTCAATTAATCCATATAAGGAAGCTAAAATATTTTTTAACTTCGTTTAATTCACTCTCTATAGCGAACAATAAGCAAAATTTTTCCATGCAACTAGTTAGCAAACAACGTTTTGAACATATTCCGCTAAAACTGTTTCTTTCGCTATTATTTCCATATCCTTCAAAAATAAGCCTACGCTATTTTAAAGGTCTAATTATAAATATTCATATCAGAAATGCATTTCCAGTATAATTCATTCCTCAGCAAGTTTCGTTTATAGCTAGACTGAAGATACATAGTCTTCAATAATTAGTATATAATATATTGTTATAAACCAATACGCGTAATAAAGTAAAGTTTGCATAAATTTAATAGATTCTATAGCATTTTGGGATATTCACCAGACTAATTAGCCAATATCGGCTCGGCAAAGTTTTTGAAAACATTGGTTTAGTTTAGAAATCTAGCAAATAGTAAAAGAATAAGGAAGATAAATACCAGGGAAGAATTACAGATATCGAGATAGATCTTTATTTAATAGCCAATTGTAAATTACTTAAGCTTTTTCTGCAGTACGATTGCTTTTTTCCACGCTTTAAAACTCTTAGTACAAATCTTTACATTAATTATAAATAAACTTTTACTTTCTCAATTAAAGCTGCTGAAGTTCGAAAAATTTACCTTAAATAAAGATAGAGTTCCTTCTTTTAATTAATTTTTTTAACTTAATCTAGTGACGTATTCGAAGGTGTTCAAAATTTCAATTGAAAACCCTAGAAGTAATATTTGAAAATTAAGCAAGGTTTATTTTCAAACAGAGAAATAACGTAATGTACGTTAATTTCACATTTGGTATTTATTGCTGTTGTAATGACTAACATTAATATTAATTATCAATATTCAGATTCAGTTCTTTATATAGTGTAATTCATTTAAATTAGTAATATTTATATGAATGAGAATACATAAAGTTGATAATATTTACGGCTATACAGGCTATGGTAGGAGAAAGGGGAGCTAGCTTAGAGTTTTGACTAGATTTGGACTCGTTCCTCGCTGGTAATATACCTGTGTGACAGTGTTATATACTATATTACAGTAGAAATATCTATGTTAGGATAATTCTGTTAGCCTATCCTTATTTAGTTAACTTCTAATTTGGATATACTGTGTTTTAATATAGCACTGACTTTTTATGACAGTGACACATATACACATACTGAAATTAATAGTTATAATAGGGAATGCAAATCATCTACTTACAGTTCCAATCATTGTGATTGTAATTTACTTATGGTAGATTATAAATTATCGTAGAAATGTTTCGTGATAGAACATATCGTGATCTGACTATTCTGTATTAGTCATTACATGTCTATGTTCGTAAATACTGTTGTCTACATTAAGGGAGCAGTAGCTAAACTTAATATCTAATTCAGTTAATGATTCCAATGTTAATCGTATTAACTATGACTCATAAACTATTGAGGAATAGTATATAAATGCAGTAAATCGTGTAATAAAATGGATTCTTAAACTTAGTGTTTAACGTAAAATACGAGGCGTTTAAGTCTTCGTGTAGTCTGCTAGTAGAGCAAAAGTGTTTGTGATAGTGCAGATATCGTTCCTTGATACGTGGCTCAAGGAACTGGCTTATTGATCGCATATTACCTTATCTTGTTGCAAAGCTGTTTTGTGACAATCGGCTTTAGTGTAATTTTATCTTTAGCTACTTATTGATGACTTCTAATTTTAACTTAGGAAATTGAATATTTTAACGTATCTACTAGCCTGGTCTTTATTAATTACTATATCTCAACAATGTGTTACGATTTTTAAGCTACATGTTGTGACTCAGTTTGATCTTTTCGAATTTACGGAAGCTTGCAAAATTTCTGCTGAGCCAACAACAACAGATAAATTTCCTTTCTTTTCTATCGGTGGTTGAAATCGACCTTTATTAACTACAACTAACTAACTTACTAACTCACACTCTAACCGACTCCTCCAGATAGTAAAAGCGCCTCATTTATATACGCTAACATTGACATGAATATGCATAACTTCTCTAACATTGCGATAACATTCTTGAGATACCATTTTTAAATATAATACAATTGACTAATAAACATACTTGTACCGTACAACATTGATTTATCATTTACCGGTACAGCAATACAAGATAACGGCAACAACTATGCATAGTTAAGGATATTAATCCTTAAGAACAATATTATCTAGCGATGTTAGTCTAGCAGTCACGACACTACATGTATTTCGGAATCTAGCGTACAACAAATTAATTCATTTTGCATAAAATGGATCGTTTACATCGTTTTCTAAAACTATTTAATTCAGTATCTAAATTTTGTTACTTTGTCTACACCCTAGTGCAATGGCTCTTAATTGTTTCATTGCCAAAATAGACTTGACTTGGACATCGCAGTTCCTATATTATAAACAACATTATGTTGTAGATTTATTTCAATCAGACAAACTCATTAATTTAATTGAAGTCCTACTAATTCATTTGGAACATTCTTTGATACCATATTGCATACCGTATTTAACGTTCGTAAACATTATTATATCCATTACATATAGCTATGAAATCTATCTTTAATCTCAAACCACATATCTGTGCATTAAATTCTTTCGCAGCATCTTGTGAATAAAAATATTTCTATCCCTAATTGTTATTAAATCATATTAGTAATTTAAAGCAGTGAACCGTTTCTGGGTGATTAGCTATCCAGTAGTAAATCGAAACTTTGAACGACTTACAGAGTAAGTTAGAGATCGAGCCCTTTTAAAGATTCTATGAACACTAGCACGAACATTTTTATCAAATTTCAAGTAAATAAACGGATTTAAAACGGTCATATTGCTAATGAGTGACAAGGATAAAAGACTTAAGAAAAAGAAAACAGGACTCTCTTTTCGAATTTGATATGTTGATTTTTGTATAATGGCTTGTATGAGATAAATAACAGAAAAGGGCCACGTATTCAGAACGTTGAAAGCTGAAATACTAAGTAAAGCTTGTATATGTTTACGCTTCTTGAGTTCTTCGTCTTGTTGATTGGCAGTAAGTTGTCCAGGTCTAACGTAATGACGTTGATGAACGATAATTCGCCAGTAAAAGAAAATAATGATCGTCGATGGAATGATAAAGCGTATTACTGTCGATGTCACCATGATTATAGTGTTATAATTGGTAACATTAAGATTATCACACAAACGAGTATCTTCTTGGCGAACACCTATTTGAGAATTTCCTAGTATCCCTATTACAGCTACAATAAAGAATATTGACAATTCACTAGTAATAAGAATCCGTTTCTTGTAAATGCGATAGAATAGTGCTAATGGTCGGACAACAGCAAAATAGCGATCGACAGCAATCAAAGCTAAGTTCATAAATGAAATACCATAGGAAGAGAAGACAATAAATAGCACTAATTTGCAAATCACAGTTCCTGATTCATAATTCGCTAGTTTTCCTAGCATTACAGTATATCCGAAAAATAAAGCTATATTAGAGATAGAATCGGATAAAACGCAGATTAATATTAAGCAATAAGTTACTTTGTGAAAGTTTTTATCGGTTATGAATACATAGGAGAGAATTAAATTGGCAGCAAAACCGAATATGGTCAAAACAAAGCCCAAAACCGAAAATATGGTATAGAATTGAAAATAGGTACTAGTAACGGTATCATTAGACATTTTAAATGTAGATAATTGTACAAATCGAACAAGTACAAGGACAATGACGATGAATCAGAACCGATGCAGATTTTCTAAAATTATTTTAATAAATTTGAGTCGTTGAATAAAAATAATGATAAATTCAATCGATTGAATCGATGTAAATCTTTTCGAACATGCTTTATATAGAAACATTCTTCTCCGTAGAATGATGTAATATGGAAAGGTCCAGTAATTTTTAGTATCGCCTATTTATATACTATCTCAGTACAGTAGCTTTTATTAAAATATAAACTACAGAGCATTAGAAATCAAAGAATGCTTACTTCCTATAATTAATTAATTAATTAATTAGCTCTCCGTCAAAACAGCGAAAGTATGCAATGTCGATGCTATGACAAGAAGAATCAAACTAGTCATTAAACAATACGTCTTTGTTTAAATATCCCGTACAGTACATACTCATTCTGTTTAGCAGACATGTGATAATTAAAAGCGATTAGTACCTGCATAAATAATACATTCATCACAAAACGATTATAAATTATCGTTATCATTGATACTATCTTTAACTAGAAGGCATTGTTACAATTAATTACTCCTAGCACATGGTATGCCAGTTATTTCAAATTCATAGAAATTAAGAACAAATCAATTTACAAGACCAAGCTCATGTAGTGGTTAATATGAGAAATAATTCTGTAGCAGACGATGTTTTGAAGCTTTATCGTTGATTGAGTGTCACCAAATCAAAAGTATATCTTCTTGTTTTATAGTTGTACCCATATCTAGAAATACTAGAATATCAGGAAAATTGATCATTTAAATACGAATAAGTATTCTGTGCGTAATATAACTTAGATTAGCAATACAATCGTGAAAGAATTGCAAATTTTTTGGTCTTAATCGAATATAGGTTACTGTAAGGTGCAAACCAGAGCGAATTGATCTCAAATCTGTATAAACTATTTTTAACATCAATTTACAGTGTATATCCATTTAAGATAAAATCCGATCACAGGAATTCCAAAATTGTAGAAAATTAAAAACTTTATTAGTTTTAACACGAAGACTAGCTGCATATAGCTCTATTCTAGCCAAATACAACTATTGAAAGACTTCTAGAAAGAACAATCAGATAATCTAATGTCTCCTGCTATTATACTCTCCGTAGCCTTCGCAGCTACAATCAGTATAGCAGCATTCTAACATATTTTATAGATATTCAGCTTATTATTAGTCGCAATATTTTACGGCGAACCATCATTAATCCAACATAGAAATGATTACAGTATCTTAATAGACATAATTCCTACCACTGAAAGTAAAATGAACTAAGCATACCCTAATATATGATTTATAAATCTATTTCTACTTCTAACCTTATTAGTAGCATAATCACCTTACTATATATAGTCATTTGTACTCTGGCATAGAGTCTACCCTTACAGTTTATAATTATGGGCTACTAAATATATCATAAGATAAATATGGAAAAGACACTACCGCACATCATACTAAAAATAGTGTGACGGTGTTATATACTGTATTAGAGTAGAAATATCTATGTTAGGATAATTTTGTTAGCCTATCCTTATTTAGTTAACTTCTAGTTCGAATCATTGTGATTGTAACTTAGTTATGGTAGATTGTAAATTATCGTGGAAATGTTCCATGATAAGACATAACGTAATCTGACTATTCTATATTAGTCATCAGATGTTTATGTTCGTAAATACTGTTGTCTGCATTGGGGAGCTGTAGCTGAAATTGATGTCTAAGTCAGTGAATGGTTCTAAAGTTAATCGTACTAACTTTGATTCATGAACTATTGAGGAAGAGTATATAAATGCAGTATATCGTGTAATAAAGTGGATTCTTAAACTTAGCGTTTAACGCAAAATACGAGGAGGTCTAGGTCTAGGTCTTTATGTAGTCTGCTTGTAGAGCAAAAGTATTCCTAATAGTACAGATATCATTCCTTGATACTAGGTTCAAGGAGTTGACGTATTGATCGTACATTACGTTATCTTGTTGCAAAGCTGTTGGGTAATTATTATCTAATAATCTACAATGACAATACTAAGTTTTTTACATTATTTTGTCCAGACGTAGTGAAAGGTAAGGTGTAGAAATCAAGCTATGAAACTTTAGCTAACTTTGATTCTACGTTCGTGGCACTCTAGTCGACTTTACGGAATTTCGAAAGCAAAAAAAAATATGGGAAACAAACGAACAACAATTTATTAAGAAAAATACGAGTTGGTAGTTCTGGCGTAAGTCAAGTAATTAATCACGTACAGTCGTAAGCAATAAACTCATTTATTCTGAAGTTTTCGTCTTACTGTACCGTAATAATTATATTAAATATTGCACAGTTCTTATACCTACAGTTTAAGATATCAGGCGATTTATGCGGGCGCCTTTAAATATATAATATGCCCGGGCGTATAACTGTTCTTTTTTACGGTATTAAATTAAAACAACTATAAACCAGACAATCGCTAAGATATACAGCTTGATTTCTACAAATAATGCAGGTAAGATAACAATATTCAAAAAGCGGTAAAGAAAATTTTTAGTTAAATTGAATTATCTGAGTAGTGTCACATTTCAGATTTATTCTCCACGTTATGAAATATTACCATGACAATAGTCATGTACATTTTTATTCTAGCAAAATTACTATGCTAGACAGTTGAATAACTCACAATACTATAGTACTGTAGGAAACTAGATTGCAGTGATACCACAGTAAATAAGGTGGTAGACTAGCGGTCTTAGATTCAACTTATCAAGTGTAATGGGCATCGTAGATGATTAGTGGATAATGTTATAGATGTTAATGGAAAGGCTAAGCGAGGCTGCTAGGCGCCTCGGTTAGTAGCACCAGCACATCTCAGTGAATTACACATGATTGGCCCAGAATGAGGGATGACAATCGAACCTAGCTATGTAATAATATCTTCTTCAAAGCGTAAAGTATTTTAAGGTAGACGATGATGGAAGGTATAAAGGATTTTATTGAGATACAAGTTATAGGCTAACAATGATATGGTTGTTATAGATAAGGTATTTGAGATAGCAGGAATGTAGGAACTGACTAACGAGTTAGCGTACAAGGGTATTTATAGGTTTTAGATGAGATTGAGATAATGTCTTTATATGTATAGCATGTCGTCTATATGTGGTCATGATGTCGTACATTATGAACGTAATGCAATACAGTACTTAAACGGTATGTGATAAGTATTCGTATATTAGGATATTACTATACTAGGCATCTTCTATATAAGATCATTATGTTACAGCTAAGGGTCCTGCTCTTGCAGGGGCAATATCGAATGTCAAGTAGCATAAGGAATAGTATAGGAAATGTTAAGTAGAATTTTACTTGAATTGATCGGAAACGGATTCGATAAACATGTTTGTCAATAAGCTTTCTAGGTATGTATAAAAGGCTCACTCCTTTAGGGAAGAGACGGGTCT
Organism: Trichoplax adhaerens; assembly: GCF_000150275.1. Classification (NCBI taxonomy): domain Eukaryota; kingdom Metazoa; phylum Placozoa; class Uniplacotomia; order Trichoplacea; family Trichoplacidae; genus Trichoplax; species Trichoplax adhaerens. The sequence goes on along the minus strand of NW_002060955.1, from coordinate 1,463,246 downwards.
ATAGCCTTTGAGCTAGCTGTGTGTAGTTGTGTGGTCTTAAGTTCTACGATTGTAATATTCAACAGTAAATTTTAAGTAATAAACTATTTTTAACCGTTACATTGAGGAGTTACTTCATTGCGTAAAAATATCGCACGGCTAAAGGTAGTACTTATTATAAGTGCGATATCCGATACGATATGCACTTATCGTAGTAGACTTTACAGATAATAACCACATCAAAGATTAACGTGAGAGGAATTTTATTTTTGATTCTGATGATTTCTAGAAGCGTTCATGTAATCCTTATATCTATTCGATAGCTAAACTATAATATTTAGTGTGCTATTAAAATACTAAATCTTTGTTATAAAATTTTAAACATCATCCTTAAAGACTCTATGATTTAAATATTAGAGCAAAACTAAGGAGTTAGATACGGAACCGAGTAAATACAATATGTTATTTCAATATTAATTTTTTGGTATCTTAATCTTAAAATGAAATATGACAGATAACTGTAGCAGCTAGAAATTAAGTAGTATTTTTAAATCTCTGAATATCACTAGACAACATCAAAATTTGCCTATTTAATTGTACGAATACAATTCTATATTGATAGCATTATAGTTTCTTTGATATCCAAGCCAAATACTGTGAATCCTTGTTAGAAATACCAAAATATTTTTTAGGAAGAATTAATAATTATGCATAGAATTGCCATTTACATCTTCGAAATGGCTACAATAGAAGAAATGTGAAGTTTTCTTATAAGAACTGATAACTTTCGGGAATGAAAGCTTATATTTATTTAATAATCTATAAATTTGAATCACCGATTTTTTAGATGTATCACCAACAAAGGAGTTGCAATTTACACTTTTCATCATAGTATCTACGTATTTGAATAGTTAAAATTATAAATCATTAAAATTTATTTTAAAATCACATTTCCTATTTCTGGTAACAAAAAGAGTATTCTCGCTACAACTATAATCGATACAATAATATTGAGTTAAATGCATCCTATAATAATAACAAATTATTTAATAGAGTAAGAATCTGGTGTGCAATGCATTCTATGATAAATGACTTTAGCTTCTAAGTCTAATTTAATAAAGTGGGTAACCAGCTCCAACGACATTAGAATTTCTAAAACAAAGCGAAACTCTAACAACTGTTCATACATGTTAGGAGTATTTTGCTTAACAATTTCGAAAAAGCAATAAAAGACTTCTTAATAGAATTCATATTCTTTCAGCTTCCTCTTTTGTTAGTGCCATGTAGATTTTTCAATATCTCATGAAATCTTTTGCGAATATTTCCATCAAATTTTAGATATAGAAACGGACTTAGGACTGTGATGTTATTGGCGGTAGTCAGAGACAGCATGCATACCGTAAAAAGCCCTGGATTACTTCTTTGTATCTGTAACATAGGTGTCCTGGTTACACCACATACGAATAAGACTAGGAAGAAGGGGAATGTGGCCGATACGTAAAAAGATGAGATACTAATTAACGATTTAACTAGCTTGTATTTATTAGATGTTGCATGTTGCATCTGCTGTAGTTGTTGCCCGGGTCTAATATAATTCTGCTGAAACAGTATGATTCGCCAGTAAATAATGATAATAGCCATCGAAGGCAATATGTAATAGAAGACGGAGAATGAAACCAAATATACTCCAACCGATACTGTCATATTGGGATAATCACACATACTCGTATATTCATTCTCATCCTGAGATTGAAGGTAAACCGTATCAGGTATGGCTATTGATCCTGATAATAACCAAATAAATATTTCGCTAATAATAACAATCTTCTTTTTATTAGTTCTATAAAAGTTATTTAACGGTCTAACGATGACAAAATATCGATCTATGCTAATTAAGCATAAATTAAAAATGGAAACACCATATGAAATGTTAATAATTATTCCAGATATCTTACATACTGTGCCCATGGTATAAGATTGATTCATGCTTATTCCCAGTAGCATTCCATTAGAAATGAGTCCCGATATATTCGATACTGCATCGGAAATTGCGCAAATCAGCATCAAATTGTAAGTTATCTTACGAAAGTATTTGTCGCTTATAAAGATGTATATAATCAAAGTATTGGCGATTAAGCCAACTGCAGCTATAGTTATTATAACTGAAGCATAAATATTAGCAATTTGAAAGCTATATGTCGTAGTATTAGATATTGTCATACTGAAATGATCGGATGATCGTTAAGTCTAACGTAGACGTAAATGAAATATATTCGAGGTCTTGAGTGAATGAAGCTTTGTAACTTAAGTTAGTAGATAGGTTTTACTATTTTCTCTTACTGAAGCAATCTAACTGACTTTACCGGAACCAATGCCACTTAAATATCAATTGATTAGTATTGTTCTTAAAAGATCGATATTATGGTCCATTATTAGCTAAATTATTGTTAAGTTTCACCGATACCTCCTGCTGTCGAAATTATTATTCGGAATAAGTATATAGTGTGGATTTGAAATAACTTAAAAATAGAAATTAAAAGCAGAAAACAATCTGGTATTGAGCGAGACTTTTAGATCTTCTTTAGCTTGTTTATTAAATTTTTGTTTTAAACACTGTATCATATTGTAATAGAAATCGATATAATACAGCCCTGAAAAGATTATCGTTCTGTAACCAGTACTAGTATATTAACGATTGAAAGATACTGCTTCAGCATATTTAGGTAATTAAAGCCTGCAATCTATTTAGCATTCTCAAGCTGTAAGTAGTGTTATGTAGTGTTATACGGTCTATTAGTTCACAATAACAAGTTACAGTATCAAATAACAAGAATCGAATCGGGTTATATCTTATCACTGGCCTTTATATTGATAGTCAGTTGTATGTTGCACTATATCACGAGTTAGTACTGGCGAGATTCAAGTGATTACATACTCTCGAAAGCGACAAAACATTATTTATCTTGAAGTTTTTGTCTAACTGAACCGTAATAATTAGAGTAAATAGTACACAACACTTATACTTACGCCATAAGATAGCAGAAGATATAAGTGAACGCCTGTAAAAACGCCCGAGTACACTAGCTTATCATCAAATTGAAACAACTATAGACCTGATAATCGTTAAGACAAACGGCCTGATTTTTTTAAGTAATTTAGGTAGGTAGGATAGCAATGTCCAAAAAGCGATAGAGAGAATTTTTTAATTAAATTTAATTATCTGAGTAGTGTCCTATTTTAGATTTATTCTTCACGTGATGTAATACTGCTATAAGAATAGTAATGTACCATTGTTACAGTGCTTAGCTCTGTAATACTATCGTGTTGAGTCTCGATGCTTTAATTTGCTTTCACCAATTTATTTTTAGTTAATCTTGTTTACGAGTTGTAGCTATAATAACTCGTTATAATTGTTGGCGTCTCATCCCTATACTGAGATCTATAAGTTACGGTAGCTAAAATGTTGACTATTGTCACCACTGAGTAGTGACAATCCTAAATAGGATTGAATTAGGTAATTAATCAATCAGTTCGGAGCTAGTGTTGTAGAGTGATGGTTCTGTGTGATTAGTAGTAAAGCACAATAAGTTTGTTCCTACAAAACGTATCGTAGAGTCTCTTTTTGTGAATAGAAGCAAGTCAGTGTTCATCCACATTGATTCTCATGAGTTAGTTGGAGATCTATCGGAACTAACAATTGAGTCTAGTGTTCCGATCGCGTTTAAAAACTGCTTTATAACAACCGTACATTCTTATTACAGTAAAATTACTACGCCAAACAGTCACATAACGGATAACACTATCGTATAAACGACATACACTCATTGCTGTAGACCTTACAAGTAGTCAACATATCAAAAATTATCGTCGGAGGAATTTTTATTTTTGATTCTGATGATTTATGCAAGCGTTTAAGTAACCGTTAGATCTATTAGTTAGCTAAACGATAACATTTTATGTTCTATTCAAATGCTAAATCTTTGCTATGAGATTTTAAATTCCATGCTTAAAAGAGTCTATGATTTAAATATTAAAACAAAACTAAAGACATAGATACGGAATTGAACAAACAGAATAATTAACTTCAATGTGGCTTCTTCGGCATTTTAAGACGATATAAGATCGTCAACTGTAGTGGCCAGTTATCAAGTAGCATTTTTAAATCTCTAAATATACTAGACAACATCAAAATTTACCTATTTTGCTGCACGAATATAATGCTGTCTTAACAGCCTTATAACATCTATTCACAGCCCAAGCCAAATACTGTGAATTCTCATTAGAAATGACAAATTCTACTGTAACATGGAATAATAATTATGTGTAGATATCACGATTTACATCTTTGAAATGGCTACAACAGTAGCAATTTGTAGTTCTTTTATAAAAACTGATAACTGTAACAAATGAATTTCAGTTTACACTTTTCATCTTAACAATATTTAGTTAAATACTTGAAACTCTAAATCATTAAAATTTGCTCTAAAATCACATTTTGTATTTCTGGTAGCAGAAAGAATGATTTCGCTTTAACTGTAATTGATACTATAATAATGGGACAAATACATCCTATAATAATAGCAAAGTGTGTTACAGAGCAATAATCTAGTATAAAATGTATGACGTGATTATTACTTGCAGTTTTTTTGGCTAATTTATGTTAGTACGACGTAGATTTTTCAATATCTCATGAAATCTTTTGCGAATATTTCCATCAAATTTTAGATATTGAAGTGGACTTATGACTGTAATGTTGCCAGCGATAGTCATAGATAAAAAGCATAGGGCAAATAGCCCTGGACTACTTCTTTGTATTTGTAACAGAGAGGTCCTAGCTGCACCAATTGCGAGTAAGACTACGAAGAAAGGTAATGTGGCTAATACGTAAAAAGATGCGATACTAATTAACGATTTAACTAGCTTGATTTTATTAGATGCTTCATGATATATCTGCTTCAGCTGTTTGCCCGGGTCTAATATAATTTTTCTGAAACAGTATGATTCGCCAAAATATAATGATAATAGCCATCGAAGGCAATATGTAATAAGAGACGGATATTGAAACCAGATACATTCCAACCGATACTGTCATGTTAGAATATTTGCATAAATATTCATTCTCATCCTGAGACTCAATGTAATGCGTATCAGGTATGGCTATTGATCCTAATAATAACCAAATAAATATTTCGCTAATAATAACAATCTGCTTTTTATTAGTTCTATAAAAGTTATTTAACGGTCTAACGATGACAAAATATCGATGTATGCTAATTAAGCATAAATTAAAAACGAAACACCATATGAAATGTCGATGAATATTCCAGATATTTTGCATACTGAGGCCATACTATAAGATTGATTCGCGCTTATTCCTAGTAGCGTTCCATTAGAAATGAGTCCCGATATATTCGATACTGCATCGGAAATAGCACAAATTAGTATTAAATTATAAGTTATCTACGAAAGTATTTGTCGCTTGTAAAGATGTATATTATCAAAGTGTTGACAATTAATCCTACAATGGAGATAACCATCATAATTGACGAAAAAATATTAAAAAGCTGAAAGCTAGATGTCGTAGTATTAGACATTGCCACACTAGAATGATCAGATAATCTGGCTAAGCTTATTTGACAGATTATCACTAAGAAATGTATATATATATATAAATAAGATCTTGCTTGAATGAAGTCTCGTAACATAAGTTAGCAGCAAAACTTTGTGTTCCTCTTATTTAAGCGATGCCGATGAATCTGTTACCTGTTTGAATTATTAAACGGTCAGCATAAGGAATTTTAATTATAGTACATTCCAAAACTCATTGATGCTAAATTTTTTAAAGACTGGAATAAATCAATTTAGACTGGTAGATGGTCGATTTCTCTTCCGAAATAACCCTAAAATAACTTCAAACTTTATGGCGTACGCATAAAAGTTAAATTATTTTTTAGATTCATTTCTCTTTCTAGACTTACCGTCCTGTACGAAGTAAATCTTTCTAAATCGCCCCTAAGATCATCGCGACTGCCTTAACATAACTGTTAAAGTTGCTACTTGATCAGGCTATTAAAGTAATTGAATCTGAATTATAAATTTAAATACGAAATTCTTTACGGAGATATGATTTTGCTGTTAAATTTTTTCTGAGGAGATGTCATCATCATTATTAATAAAGACATTAGCTAATGATTAAAGCAAAACTAATTTTCTGAAATTGCCGATACCTTAAAATTGAGACTAGACTGCGTTTTTTAATGCGGCCAACGATAATTAGAAATTTTTGTCATAAAACTAACATGCAAAATTATACAGAAAGCTTGATTATTGTTTTTACTATTCTTCTCTGGTACAAATATATCAGAACCAAGATAGTTGTAACTAGCAAAAAATAAAAAGAATGAAAATCTCTTACCGCTACTATCTCTATAAAATATGGGGATTGACAGTTTCAATGTAATCTTACTAACGATACGGGAACCAATACCCCTTGAGCACCGATTGATTAACATTGTTATTTAGAGATAGATATTAAGGCTCATTAAAAGCTACATTATTGTTTACATTTCATTAATATTTACAGCTGTCGAAATTATTATTTGAAATAATTAAATAGTAAATACGCAGAAAAATAGAAATAGAAATAGAAATAGAGAATAAGTCTAGTTTGAAGTTTAGATGAAAGTGTATATATATATATATACTATAGTGTGTATGTAGTGCATGTATGTGTCATGTCATGTTAAATAGAAATTAAAAGTAAAAAAAATTGGTATTGACCAAGGCTTTTAGATCTTCTTTAGCTTACTTATTGAATCATTCGGTATTAAACTGTATCATATTGCAATTGAAATCGATACAATACGTGTCGAAATATGATGGTTTGATTTCAGTCACTTCACATTTGTCTCAAGCATGCCTTATATTATTAGAAGATACGAATCAAATTTATCTATTCACATTTGCGTATGTGCAATATTTATTGGTCGGTACCCGGTTAAACCAAATACTTAAATTTTTTATTAATATTTCATATGAATGTAATGTCATATATTGGAGATTTTAAATTTGTTAAAAGGATTTTTCATCAATCATAATTATGTATCATTTGCATACTTTTATACTATCACTTAATCATCTCGACTATTTATAATCGTATTATAATTCAAGTTTCTCATACTGTAACTGATAATGATCACCTAATAGGGTGTTTATTAACTTTGTGTTAAGAAGAGGATATTGAATATAAAATCATAGAACGTTTTAGATAATTACTATCGTATAATTATTTGATTTAAAACTACAATAAACACCCAATCCTAGTTTATTCGGCTTATCGAATCTACTTAGCAAGACTTTGGATATTATAAACAGTAACCATTCAATTTTACGTATGGTTAATCATAGCAATATTATTTTATACATAAAGAGCATTTACAATAAATCTTAAGTCTTAACACACTATCAATATACCTACAGCAGCACAAACACTGTCCGGAAAACTGCTTGTAGGTCTGTAACTTAAAATCGACATGGCCACAGCCGGCCTATTCGATTTCGTTTCTAGGCAAGCGAATACTATTGGCCGAGCATAGGTTTCTACGAGATAAGTTGTCAAATTCATCTATTTGGAATCCGAAGACAGATTCTTTCTAAAGTAATTTAGGGTTGCCATAATGAATGATACACCCGCAATTTTAGCCTCTGAAGGATATATTAATTATGATTAAACTGTAGTAAAGGCCAATAGAGTTGTTACTGTTGTTAGCTATTCAAGTCTATTTTGTTATATTTATTTCTATCGGTAACATCATTCAATCTTTCTTTTTCAATCTCCTTCACCTATTAAACTCTTTTGTAATCATGCTCACTGCTACAAGCTGCAATTGATCTTTTCTTTTTGTATCATATTAATGTTATTTTGACTCATTACATACCCGCATACTAACAGAACTTGCTGAATAATCTATTCGTAATAATTCCCGTAAATATGAGGCTATTATAGAGAATAAAAGAATTATCTTTGAGCTACAGTCCGTAAGTAGGAAGAAAGTATAAGCTTAATTTGCCCTATCAAGGCCTTATTTGCGTGCATCTCTCTATTCTGATGAATTTTCCATCGTTGGTAGACTATACACCACAGCAGTTGCTTACTAAAGTAAGCTTTACACATACTTTAATCTTAAAGTTATAGAAGTTATTAATATTCCGATAGTATTACCAGAGTATTTTTGCTTAAGCATACTTAATCAAGAGAAAGTAAGCCCATGTAAAATCTTGCTTATTTCAATACAGTTAAATAACAGCACCATGCTAAATATTCAGGTTAGAATTAGATGCATGTAATAGTTTCGAAAAACTGAAGTCACGTTATCCTACAATACTTACATTATAATAGACAATAAATTTTACTCAGCCGATTTTAGAATTTCTACCAAAATCACATTACGCCTTCATATAATTTACAATTATACATTCAATTACGAACTGTTAAGAAATTCTGATAAATCTACCAATAAAAACTCAAATTTAAATTCAAAACTTATTTTTCAGGGTGATAATCTATTGCTACTCACGGACAAAGAACACAATTACGACAAAACAATAAAATTTTCAATGTATAAAAAAATTGGAAGGAATTAAGTCTCATAATTAAATTTTGTACTTTTGTCTAAATATAAATTTACGACGTATGATCTTTAAGATTTAATCATCTTATCCAATTCCGTCTTCTTCTCGCGCTTCGAAGACTTTTTATCATTTCACGGAGCCTTCTGCGAATATTTCCGTCAAATTTCAGATACAAAAATGGATTAATAACGGTGATATTACTGGTTGTGGATACAGCAAGCATACATAACGCAAATAATACTGGATTTCTACTTTGAATTTGAGCGAAAGATATTCCAGCTACACCCATTCCAAACATGACCACAAAATAAGGCAGAGTAGTTAATACGTGGCATGTTGAGATGCTAATTAGTGATTTAATTAATTTCTGCCTGCTAGATATATCCTGCTGTGACGGTTTCAACGGTTGCCCTGGTCGTACGTAATTCCTCTGAAATATTATAATTCGCCAATATGTAACTATAATAACCATTGAAGGTAAAGTATAGTACACGAACGTTAAGGATACTAAGTATACAGAAATGGAAGTCGTCACATTGGGGTAATCACACATAAATTCATCATCTTGACGAGGTTGAAGAAAAGTCATATCAGGCAATGTTACTGCTACGGAAATGATCCAAATGAATACTTCACTGACGATAAGAATCTGACGTTTATGAACCAGGTAAAAATTATTTAACGGTTTCACGCAAGCAAAATAGCGATCGATGCTAATTAAGCACAGATTCATAATTGATATACCATACGATGTATAGACAACAGCGCCTGATATTTGACACATAGCTAGCATACTGAAGGATTGATCTGCATTTTTGGCCAATAGTATTCCAGTAGAAATAAGAGAAGATGTATTGGATATTCCATCAGAAATAACACAGATAAGCATTAGGTAATACGTAGTTTTACGAAAAAATTTGTCAGTCAAAAAGATATATAGTAATAAAGCATTGGCTATTAAACCAATCACGGATATGCTGCCAATGGTTATTGCAATGTATGCATACAGTTGACGATTTTCACTGGTAACGTTAGATTCTTCCATCCTAAAATACTTTTAAAGAAACAAAATTGTTGTACTGAAAAAATGGATATGCCAAAATAGCCGTCGAAGAGGTCAAGAAGATTTACAAAGATCTTCAAATTTATGGAAATGCAGGATCTTTTATTTGCGAATAGCTTTCTATTCTCCTTACCGAAACAATCCCTAAACAATCCCTACTAATTTAAATTAATGACTTTAATAACAGATAGTTTTGTGCAAGTAGCTAACCTTAATCTTTTTCAGTTTTACTCATTATTGAATTAATTATTAAAAATATCTTCTTTTAAAATTGATCTTATCTCTTTTCTATTCGAATGATGATGTCATAACGTGTTTTTTTCTAATAGAACTACCATCTGTACTTTTATGTATTGTGTTTCTAGTCCACTCATATATTAAAGGGTGACTACATAGACTTCATTTCTACTACTCCTACAACTTCCGGCGAGTTAGTTGGGGATTGAATTGAAGTTATCATAAAAGATTCTTTTAATACAGTAAATTTTAATTGTTTATAATGCTTTCTGAGAAGAAATTACTGCAAAGTCACATCCTTATAACAATATGGACGGTTTACTCGTACAAAGAATAATATCCCATATAAAAGCTATCTATTTAAACAACGTAAGGATAAAATATATAGACGTAACTTAAAAGTCGGTACATGATATTTATGATATCATAAAGAAAGATTATTGAATTGAAGTGTCTGCTGCAGATATATCGTAAATTGTTTTTATTATAAAATGACCGAAGATTCTCGAGTATAGCTGCGAATGAACTAGCCGGTCTATTTCACGTTACTCTAAACCGTGGTTTGCTAATTCCTTAGGTTTTGTATTAAGTAATTCTTCACGTTGTCACTCAAAATTTACATATCTTTCTTCGAGACCAATATGTAAGCAAAAACAACTCTGGTACTAAGACATATAGATCTTTTATCACTATTACCGTGTTATTTCACTGTTCGAATAGCTTTGTGGTTGCAGCTTATAAGGCAAGGTCTATCATCATAATTCTAAGTAAAATAGTGAAAGGATTATCATAAATATTGTAAGGTCGGCTGATATACGCACATTTGATATCAATGGCTATCAAGCTTATCAAAGTAATAAATAATGAAATGCTAGTTCAAAATAGTTGAATATAAGAGCGATCTAGCGCAAAGTATGATTAATTATAGTTACTAGCGGCGGGTTAAAATATACCATAATTGAGCCACTACTTTACTTAGAATAATTATAGTTCAAGAAATATATCCCAATAAAGAAGGATAAATAGACTAAATTTGTTTACAAGTATGATGATTTTTATATAAAAAGTTCTGCCATTACTGTTCTTCGTTGTGTGCCTACTGCATGATTTCTTATTAAGAAGGTATTTTTAGTCAGTACGGTACGGAAACTTTTGTTTTGTGTTGCTTTGTCTCATAAATTAATTTGCAACAATCACATACAAGTAATTGTCAGCAACAAAAACGTTTCTAATCAGAATGTTATCTGTAATTAAGTATAGATGAGAGCAAAATAGTACCGAAATAATAATAAAGCAAAGCAGCCTAGTAAACGAAGTTATGAATAAAAAAAATAGTAACAATGAACATTAATCTTTCATTAGCATAAAGTGTAGCAACTTTATTCAATTAATATCATCTCAAAATGAACACAATATTACGATTCTGCCTGTCGGCTGTATATGAAAACCAGCGGGAGCAATATATGCAGCCTATAATACACCTTTTGAGAATAAATTATAAGTGAGGGATAAATTAGTTAGACGGAGATAAATTTTCGCTATAGGAGAAATTTCAATTGATCTTTAGCGATTCAGGTTAATACTTATCCAGACACTATCTTTTATCTTGAAAATTATTTTTAAATCATTTGCAAATATAAACCTATCGTTTGAATAAATTTAACATTTTGCACTAAATTTTGATATTTTGAAAGAACTTCTTGTTACTCTTGGTCTTTTATTGTAACAATAAATTGATAATCCAGTAGAGCTTGTAAGATAACAACTTATTTTTCCTAGATATGCTATCTAGGTCCTAATCAACATCCTTACAGAATAACTGCCGAAACATACTCTTAATAAACAAGCATATTGAATATGATAGCTCTTAGCGATACAATCACTACAACAACCTTAGTACTTCGTAACACTTCTGTTACCTGTTTTACATTTAAGTGCGTAATTTGGAACAAAGTGCATCATCGCTCATTGTACCGGTTGAAGAGCAGCTGCGTAATTAGCTCAACAGCTATTTTCTAAAAGAGATTACTATTATTAACACTTTCATCAAGTCAGTTACGCCTTAGATTAGCAAAACTTAAGATAACGCGGTAGTAAAATTGAATTTGATTATTATATGTACTAAAACATTTCTTTCATGCTAGCAACTCTTTTGCTTATCCAATAAGCTTTCGATCCATTATGATAGTATCAAACATTGAAGTTGAATCTCAATTTTTGCCAGCTTTAAAGGTATAAAATCACTAATTTGCTATAAAAGATGAACCATATGACATAAATTTGTAAAATTTAACATTTCCTTTAAATATATTTCATTATAATCTTAGGGCAGATGACAGCAAGCAATTCTTTCAATTTGAATAGCTAAATATTATATTGGAATTCCTTAAAATCTCCTAAAATTATTGCAATTATTTATCTTGCTTAGATCTTGATCATTAATTCAATCAAAATGCTTAATTAAAACTTCAGTTCTAGTGGATTTATTTTTGTAATTTCATAATTGCTTGCACCAATGCTGCATTGTTACGAGCTAGGAAAAGCCCTAACTCGTAACAAGGATTGAGAGAGTGATTTCTACCCTTTACTACTGTTATTTGGAATAACAGACAATTGGTATTCCAAGACAGATACGGTTTAACACCAAGAGACCTTCAATACTTGCTAGAAAATCATAATCTAATTTATTGTCAGCGAACTTGCCGTTTATATAGGTTTCGGATCTAAAACCGGTTTAGCTACACAAGTCACCTCGTCTATTAGAAATTAACTAGATTAATACCCTAAAGAGATTCTAACTGCACAGATTAGATACAGTCTAATCCTATTGAAAATAATGTAACAGTATCGAAATAATCAATGCTTATTAATAGTTTAACAGATACATATAAATTTATCCTACTAAGACAATTCCTCTAAACATAGGAATTGTACTTTGAACCTTAACAACTTGGAGGTGATAGATATAATCCAGTTTAGCTGGTTGGCAATTACTATTTTAGTCTATGTTATCCTAAATTAAGGATATCAACTGTTAACCACTAAAATTACAATTAGGGAGACCGTAAAACATTTCTGAGATATAAACATATAAATAGAACGTAACATAGAAATAAAATATACATCACGAAGATTAATTTAGTGACATGTACAAGTAAATTATCAATTTTATAATCCATACGGATTTAGAAGAATATTTAATATCCTATTCAAATTATATAAAGGTCGCTATTTATGAAAAGAAATATTTATATCAATCCTTAATTTGCTAGCTACCATTCTCTGCCAATAATAAAGAATACTTTATTGTATCATAGCATGCATATACAGTAATAAGAGAAAAGTTTTCAAACCAAGATAACGTGAATTTTTGGTAATGAAGTTGTTGCATTTTCGAAACTCTTCTACTTTGTAACAAGGAAGATTTGAATGAAATCTCCAGACGAGTCCAGTAGAGCTAGAGTATTGAACTAATCTGTATTGTTCTTACTAACCTTTATACAGTTGGATAAGGCTAGCAGTTTACTTACGTCATATTAAATATACTAACAAATGCAATAACATTCTTACAAATAAGGTAATAGCCGATAATTAATCTATAACAAATGATAACATATCAGGAATGTATTCAGGCTAACATTTCATTTATAACCTTTTCTATGGGCTTACATACTGTAAATTTATGCCTAAGTGGTTATGATACTGTAGTCAAACAAAATGATTTTAAGTTATAGTGAACTTATAATATAGAAGCTGTATTAGCATAACTAACGAAAATCTGTTTCGTAACAGAAGGTTATTAAAATTTTTTCCAGAATATCAAAGAATTAAGAATAGATTGCAAGTCAATTTCGCTCGTGAATGAAAGCTGCGATTAACAACGTATATAAGAAATTTTCGTAAACTTTTCAGTGATGAATATAGTCTATGATAGATGCAATAGCGATAATAACTTATAGAAATCATGAAACCAAGACGAATTAGAATTTCTATTCATCATGTATAATTATGGTCTTGTATAAATCTGAATGATTATTAATTTACTAATGAACTTTAATCCATTGCACAAATATTTTAGAGGTCACGAATTCCTTATTAAAATACAATTTATCCCTATTATTATTCCAACCATCGAAATATTACAACAAACAATGAAATCTTTACCCTGAAAAATTAAAGATAATTATCTCATTAAAATTTTAAGAAATAAAGAATCTGCTACATCTAGTATCTCCTCGCTGAAATCAAGCCTTGTAATCAATCATTACACATAATTTATGGTACCATACAATATAAGATAAGTTTTATTCAAATACTAGAAAACAATAACTAGTTCGATCCAACAAACACCCTTGGATAACGGACGTTAAATTCTTTTAAATCATTAAACGAGAATATCAACTGGGAAACTTTTATCCGTAAAAAGTAATTTGGTAAAAGATAATTTAGTTTCTTATACTTACTTGTATTAACCAGCATTATCTGTATTAATAAGTTATTGTTCTTTTAGCGTTACGAAAATATTGATTGAATGCTAGAATTTTATAAATATGCTGTTGATCATTTTATATTATAAGCAATAACTTATCATAATTCACGACACTTAGAGAAAATTAGAAATAAAACTTCAGGTTGAATAGAAGAGAAAGCTTACCATTTCACCTATCAATCAATTATTATAGTGCCTTATTTATTTACTTCTTCTATCAAGGTATAAACTATTTAAATTTTTAATCACTTTATCGAAGTTTTGAAAGACACAGGTGTTACGAAATAACTTTCGTAATCGTTCCTGAACTAAACTATCTACTCTTAAGGTTCCCCGACTAACTCCGGAAATCCTTAGTAAAGGAAAACTAACTTATTCCTATGTTATACAAAACGATTCCAACGATAAATTTAGGTTATTAAATATTTTATTAATAACTATTACAATTTAGTACCAGTGTACTCTAGGGTAGCCTCAAAGGAACTGAGATTAAAAATTAATAAACATTCGCAATTTCACTACTAGCCACTTATCATGGAGCATCAAGTTCCGTAACAATCGAAAATCCAGATGTCCTTGAATTATCTTCTTTGTTAAAATTATATCATAACCGTTCAAATAGACATCATTATCGTTAAAATATCGCTATCTGTAATATTTTTTTCCAAATTTTCAAAATGCTTAATACTAAAATTAATGGTAGATAAATATCATGAAAGTCAGAAAGATACTAGTATCATCTTTGTGATGTAATTTTTAACCTAGCCTCTAATTCATCACAATTAAATGTTAACAAGTAATTACTGCACAGTATATAATTTATTGGCTTGCATCACAACATTATGAGAAGCTAAAAGGTCATGTGCTGTTCGTGTGATCGCTTTATCTACAAATTTCATTTTAATCACCTTCATTTATATTACAGCTCATTTTCTTTGCAGAATAAATCCCAATTGATGCACAATTAACTTAAAATCGTCCATATTACAAACAATAAAAGTTATAATTTTAAAAATATTGCGATGAAGCATTACTGGTGACCTACATAACCAGATCAATATAACAATAAATCATTACCCTACTAAAGGACTGGCCTATAATCAATTAATTGAAACGAAGCTACATATCACACTTTATAGTTAATATTAATAAAAAGCTTAAATAATATTTTAGACCTCAAGACATAGATAGTGTTAATTCTGTAACTTCATTCCGGACAAAAGAACGATTTTAAGATTTTTTGCAGTTTTAATCTATGTCTATGCAAATTGCCTAGGCATTAACAAATTGCAAATTACATTTACCGCGTTTTGTAAATTGACTGGGCATAATACAAACTAACTAGGCATTATTTAAATCGACTAAGTATTATACAAATTGCTTTAATGTTTCGAGTTGACGATGCTAGAAGAACTGTAGTTCTATATGTAATACATTTAATTTAATATAATCTTCTAAAATCTTACATTTTCTCCTTTCTTGCTATACAATATTCCTTAAAATCAAATTTCTGATGTACAAATTAAGCTCAACTATTATGTATGTTTCCTTATTTAACATCATCAGTTTAACAAAGGAAGCAGTGTTTTAACGAATACCATAGTAAACTGACGAAAGTCCTACTTCAAAAACTAATTCAGATAATTAATTAATATAAACACAATCAAAAAGTATAAATTTTATACTAAGTATAGCTCGAGAGAAATCTAGACATGTATGTTGTATAATGCCGTAGTTAGTATCCCATAGTTAATGAACTGAAAAGAGCTACAACTTGTATCAAAAAACATTATACTTTCTTCTGTTTTTATTATTATAACGATTTATATATCGATAATATCTCCATCAGCATAATCTACGCCAACCGTTTTTAACTTATAAATATTAAATGAGGCTAAAATGCTCCTTTAGAATGCAAATCTACTTACTGTTATGCCATGCAAATATCAATCAAAATTTTTTTCCTTAGATAATATCGCAAATGTATTGTACTTATGTGAAACACTAGCATAGATTTATCGGAACTTACACGTACGATATTCTAATTAGCAGTATTTGACGTAGATATGTTATCGTAATTAGAAAGAGACCATATCACATTTATCTATATCAAGGAAAGGCAATGAATGGTTTGATTAATTTTACATAAGGTATAAATAGGTTGGCAAGCTTGCAGATGATTAAAATACTAACGAAAATTCAGGCTAGTAGGAGTATTAATAAATAAAAAGCTTAGTTATTATAAATGTGACTCTATAATTCTCTTTCGTATCCATAACATTCAAATTCTTTTATGATCTCCTTTATGACAACATTTAAGTATTTCTTTAAAATTTTTACGAATATTTCCATCAAATTTTAAGTATAGAAATGGATTAATTACTGTAATATTACTGGTAGAAGCTACAGCAAGTACACATATGGCAAATAATACTGAACTCTTTTCTCGTACTTGCAATAGATTTGTTCTAGTTACACCAAATGAGAGCAAGACTACAAAGTAAGGAAATGTCAGTAAAACATAACTTAATGAGATGCTGATTAGCGATTTAATTAGCTTCCTTTTGCTTGCTTGTTCATATTTTAATTGTTTTATAGTTTGTCCTGGTCGCACGTAGTTTCGTTGAAATATTATAATACGCCAATAAGCAATAGTGATAACCATCGAAGGCAATACATAATATACAACGGTATAGGAGACTAAGTATATTGAAATTGATTTTGTCACATTAGGATAATCACAAATAAACTTATCATCATCTGGAGCTTGAATAAATGCAATATCAGGTATCGTTATAGACGCTGATATTATCCAAATGAGTATCTCAACAATAATTACAATCTTCTTCCTATAAACCCGATAGAACATATTGAGAGGTTTTACGAAAGCAAAATAACGATCGATACTAATTAAGCATAAATTCATGATCGATACGCCGTATGAGATGTAGACCACTACCCCGGATATACTGCATACTGTTAGCATAGTATAAGACTGAGTGCCATGTTTACCTAGTAGCAAGCCAGTAGAAATGAGTGAAAAAATATTGGATATGCCATCGGAAATAACACAAATTAGCATTAAATAATACGTAATTTTGCGAAAGTATTTATCTGATATAAAGATATATAATAGCAACGCATTACCCATCAATCCGACAAAATTTATACCGCTTACAACAACGGCAAAGTAAGTATATAATAGGCCATCATTAATTGTTGCATTCGAAGCTGCCATGATAGAATGATACTTTGGTGTTAGAGCTTGTAGATCCTGATTATATCTATTACCTGATTATCAGCTGAGAGGTAAAACTAGCTCAAGCAAAATCCTGTTTAAGAAATAAAATTTTGAGTATAAAATCAGTTCAAAAATGTTTTTACTGTATTTTCCCTTTTGCGATTGTTGCGGTATAACAAATAAACTATCAGATAAACTGTTACAGATCTATAGCTATTCCTTATAAGTAATTGATCTTTAGCTTCTATATTTCAATCTGATTTTATATTTAAGAATTTTCTTTAAAATTGTTCAATAATTTCTACTATGCTTTAAGATTGACACTTCATGGTAAAACAGTCCCTCTTTACAAGGAATCGTTGTACGTGCCTACTACAAAAGCATTATTCCAAAACTTACTTGATAGCATACACCAAAGTATTTTTGTTACCAATTCAGATATATTTTCACCTATTGAAATTCATATGACTTCATTTAATATAAGAGATTTTTTTAGCTTCAGTTTCTATACTACTATAGCAGCATCGAATTGCTTTGCATTTCATTGCTATGACATGATTACTTAAGAAATAATTTAGAAGCCTTAATAGAAAAATTACAAAATTTTAAGCCCAATTCTTTTAATTCTTGCCAAAGCTTCGAGTAATATAAGGTATTTAATACGCAGGTCTTTAGATTAAATATTGACCAAAAGTATTTCCTCTTCCGTTTGCGAGAATACCACCGGATCAATTTTAAACTTCCATGAACTGTTAATGTAAAATTTAATATTTACAATGGAGCTGCATGATTTCATAAACTTGTAAGTCAAAATATCTTGCCTAATATACTATATTTTTGCGATAAAATGTTACGAGAAAGCAGTGATAATGTTTAATCTAACGTTAAGGTGAATTTAGATTAAAGAAATAAATTATTACAGTTATCGTTGGTTACACAACAGTGTTTTTACCTATTGTAATAGTCTAACATTAGTAACTGCTGTTCAGGTACACAATAAATACAGCACACCTAATTGTAGACTATATACCTTAGTATTGGAATAACCTCGACAAGAAAACTTTTACACTGGTCATCACTGAATATCTTCTAAATATTTGACTTCGCATAATTTGAGCAAAACATAGCAGATATAACTTATGATGGCATCAACATAGTTAATCAGTGCTCTATACATAGTTTGAAAGATGACGCCCAAACTATTATACAGATTATAAAAATACTCAAGTTAAAAAATTTATTGTAGAAGCAATAGATTTTGAGAAAGATATAATTATCAACCGAAGAAAAAAATAGCATTCATTTTTAAAAATAATTACCAGCTGATTGCAAATAATACACTGATTAAATGGAGTTATTTTTCTGACATACTCGTACGATTGTATTTAGAAGTGATCATTGATTTAAATTGCTAATTACTATTTTCGATGTCCAGCTGTTGAATTTATTTCATGCATACATCTGTAAACAAATGACATACCTTTTTAGTCAAAGAAGAAGTACAATGAATAAATATAAAAGAAATATACCAATAAAGAATCCATTAATTTTAGTAATAAATTTTTCGAATTTCTACTATATAATATGATTTTCAGCCATTCAATTAGCCATACCATGACGTAACATGTTATTTCTATTAGTCTTATTAAATATATGTATCAGATTTGGCAATGAGAAAATTTCTGGCATATTTTTACTAATATATGCAGCAGTTGGCCTTGGATTTTGTTATAGTCTTAAATAACGTAATTTGGATATAATATAGATATCCTTCAGTATGATCGATTAGAATTTTTAATTATAACTATACACCAGCAAGTGTAAGATGCTAACAAAATATTAATAATTTATACTTTAGAGTCTTTAGCGGAATACCTCATCATTGGATTCTAGAATTTAAATTATGCATATATAAAGTAAACATGAAAGGATTTACTTTATCTACCACATTTTGAAAAGGAAGATTTTCAACTTGTAGCATAGTTTACACATTGTGTCATTATGTATATTAGTCAGACCCTCACTAAAGATTTATGTCCACAGTAAGCTCTTGTATGATTTCATTGCATAAAAATATTTAACAAAACATTAAGATACGGTGCATAGGACAAGGAAAAACGAAGGTCTCTAGCTTCTTATGCTATACTTCAAATAATATCTTCTCTGAAGCTCTAATTACTGCTGTTGATTACTTCATCATCAATGATTCACAGTTAATACATCGCTCTGAATAAGCTAACCTTAATCCAAGACATGAAGTTTGATTACCGAAAAACTAATACGAATCTAAGCTTTAAAACATCTATTATCACTACTTATATAGCATTATGCTCGGCTAGATTATCTTTACAAATATTCAGTCAGAGATAAGTAAGTTTAATCTCAGGACATATAATTTTACAATTATTTTAAAATAATAAAATGCTATTACAATATGAGGAAAGACTACTTGACAGCTAAAGTAAACAGAAATCGATAGTGTTGAAAACTGTTCATTCATGCATTCTTCCCTTCCAGTAATATTGATTAATTCTGAAATGATAAATAATTTGACGGTAGGGCTTGCAGGTTCGATGATATCTATCTACTAATAAATTTCATTTGAAATCCAAAAATTTGTCTAGGCAAAATTTGATTAATAAACAAAATTTCGAGCGTAGCATTAATTCAAAAATTTCCATCGTAAATATCCGTTTTACTGATTTTCCTATATGCTTACTGAGATATCAGATGATATGTCAAAAATTGTCATTTACTCTTAGTATGTAATTGATATTTATCTTTTATTTTTACATCTCATTTAATATTAGACAATCTTTCTTTAAAAATTATCCATTTATGTCTTCCTGGATTATATTTCGGTGCTTTGCTTTAAAATAACTCGTGTTCACATTGCTTCACTATTTGTGCTCACTGGAAACTATTGTTTCGTATCTTGTATGAAACACCAAATTAGTCTTTATTATCTATTCCGATAGATTTTTCTCTTACATAAAGTACTCATGACTTAATTTATTATAAGGGATTTCTTTTTTAAACTTTAATTTCCGTGCTGCTACTACTAGGGGTAAGAACCACTTTCCATTCCATACCTGTAATATCTAATCATCCCATAAATATCATAATGGCGTTGATAAAATATAACAAAGTTTTAGAATTGAAATATTAATTCTGATCGAGGTTTTGAATAATGTAAGGTTTGGACATCAGGATCTTCACATCATAAATCTACTATTGGTGTTTCACTTCGGCTCCTTGGTGCTTGAGTTAAGGCATATCAGCCTTAATAATTTTTTATTATGCAAATTCGAAGTTACAGTAAAGATACATAGTTTACGAATCTATATAACAAAAATTTTGTAGTATGTACAAGTAGTAATCTTCGTGACATATACTTTGTTTCTATGTTACGTTCTATATATGTTTATATATCAGAAATTTTTTACGGTATCCCTAATTGTAATTTTAGTGGTTAACAGTTGATATCCTTAATTTAGGATTACGTAAACTAAAAAAGTAGTTGCCAACCAGCTAAACTGGACTATATCTATCACCTCCAAGTTGTTAAGGTTCAAAGTACAATTCCTAAGTTTAGAGGAAATGTCTTAGCAGGATAAATTTATATGTATCTGCTAAACTGTTAATAAGCATTGATTATTTCGATACTGTTACATTAAATTCAATTGAATTAGGCTGTATCTAATCTGTACAGATAGAATCTCTTTAGGGTATTAATCTAGTTAATTTTTAATAGACGAGGTGACTTGTGTAGCTAAACGGTTTTAGATCCGAAACCTATATAAACGGCGAGTTCGCTGACAACAAATTAGATTGCGATTTTCTAGTAAGTCTTGAAGGCCTCCCGGTGCTAAACGGTATCTGTCTTGGAATACCAATTGTCTGTTATTCCAAATAATAGTAGTAAAGGGTAGAAATTACCCTCTCAATCCTTTTTGTGAGTTAGGGCTATGCCTAGCTCGTAACGGTACACTACTTTCACCTTAAATAAAATTATGACGAAGCAGTGACAAAAACTTCTTATTAATAATTTGATTTGTTTCAGGAGATATTTTTACGGCTGAGTTGGATACTTATTAGTTTTTGCCAGTTGTAACCATCTAGCATTAGTAAGCGATACCATACTACGTAGTAAATACGATACTGAATCATAAGACAGTAATGCTACGATGGCCAAGATAAAAAAAAACTTTAACTTTGTCTTCAATGAGTATCTGCTAAATAAATTATTAGGTACAATTTGAGTAAAACTGAGCAGATATGACTTGTAATCATATCAAAATAATTAATTTATATTCTAAATATAATTCACAGGACGACACCATAAAATGATGAACAAGTCTTAAATCAGAATATATTGCAACGAATGTTAGAAAAGTAAAAGATTTAGAAGAATAATTAACTAATTATCAGTTGAACAAAGAGAACAGCTTTTGGCTTCTAAAGATTAAGATCTGATCGTATATAACAATACATTAATTGATTTGCTTTATTTTTAGAGATATATGATCACTCTTAGAGATGATCTTTAATTTAAATTACCGACTACTCTGACCGATGCCCATCTGCTAACTTTATTTCTGACGCGTATGTACACACGTATTCGAAAGATACATATTTGATATCAAAAAAAAACTATTGAATAGGCTTAAAAGAAACATACCGATAAAGAATTCATTAGCTTTTGCTATGCATTTTTAGATCCACTTCGTAATTTAATTTCTAACTATTCTATTTAAGCTATGCCGTAGCCAAACCAAGATCTCATCTACTCTTTTTACTAGTACTGTTAATAACAGAGCTTATCCGTAGTAAGCCCTAATATTGATATTACCTACATAAAAATTGAACAATATACTACTATGATATGGTGAAAATCAATTTTCTATCTAGTTTTTTTAGTAGATGGATTAGATTTTAGTAAGGTTGCAGATGAGGCATTTTGTGATATGTAGTCACTATTATATGTTGACACTAAATGAGGACCTTTGATAACTCATCAATAACATATGTACAGTATAGATAAAATATGGCAAATTTATGCTATGAAACCTTGAGCAGCTTTACTAATCATTCAGTTCCACATCGTTATAAACTACAGGAGTGGATCAATTCATCTCAAAGTACCATTATCCTAAGTGTAACATGTGCATCGACCTTGCAAGCATCAATGCTATCATTAATGGAGAGATACGAGATCTTTTTACTAGATTTCTTAATCCAACAGAAACCAGAACCCCTAGAATTTTAGTAAATTAGTTTTAGTTCTTAATCAGAACTTGAAAACAACGGAAAGATAAAAGCAAAATGCTAAATAGTGCAAATGTAGTAATCAATTAGGATATACAGATTATACGGTAGTAAACAAGCTAATCCAAAATATAGTTTACAGTTCCTACACATAAATAGTGAATATATAAGATTTTCTGATGTTAGAGAGATTTGGAAAAAAGATTTCTACTAGTAGTTCCTATATTTGGCTTATATGTGGTTAGACCCTTCATGTAGACAGCATTCGCAATAGATACTCTTATTAGCTAATAATATACAAACTATTTAAAGAAACGTTAATAGCATGCTTCGCTGAAATCATATCTACTCTCACCTTCAAATGTTAAAGAGCTCTTTATAATCACTTAGCCACCGCTGGAACAGCACTAACAAAACTAGCTTAATTGAGGTTGCTATAAATTTCGTTTCAGAAGGAAAGTCAAGATAGCTAATCTATCGTACCTTTCTCTGTTAGTAGAAATTTTTCGCAGTAATTTTCTTAATTTCTAAGTTGTACTCTTATTATACTTCCTTGAAAATGCGATTATTGGCTAAAATACTACTAAATGACCAGAACTCAAACCGAATTTATGGAGCCACTCAACTTCAGCTTTACATGAAACATAATACAATTAAATAAGTTTATTGAATGGACTTTAAAAAATATGATAATTTCAAATTAATAATAAATTGTTGCGATAAATTGACTACTGTAACCCAAAACTTTTAAATCATTAGGATCTTCAATTATCTTAATATTAACATGTAATGCTTAATTACTATTTTCTTCTCATTTCACGAACGCGTACAAGTATTTCACGAAATCTCCTACGAATATTTCCATCAAATCTTAGAAGCAAGAATGGATTAATAATAGTGATATTACCTGTCATAGATACAGCCAATAAACTTAAAATAAATAATGCTGGACTTCTATTTTGTATTTGCGTTAAGTTTACTCTTGTTAAACCCATTGCAAACATAAGTGCAAAGTAAGGAAATGTCGTCAATACGTAACATAATGAGATACTGATTAGTGATTTGATTAGCTTCTTTTTATTTTCCAAGTCCTGTTGCAATTGTCGTGATTGTTGCCCAGGCCGTATATAATTTCGTTGAAATATTATTATGCGCCAATAAATGATAATAATAACTATTGACGGCAATACATAGAAAAACGCTGAAAAAAATACTAAATATACTGAAATTGATGTTGTAATGTTAGGATAATCACATATAAATCGATTGCCTCTTTGTGCTTGAATAAACACAAAATCAGGAATTGCCACAGCTGCTGATATTATCCAGATAAATACTTCGGTAATGATGATAATTTTGCTTTTGTAGGTTCGATAAAAATAATTTAACGGTTTTACGAAAGCGAAATATCGATCGATACTAATTAAGCATAAATTCATAATGGATATACCGTATGAAATATAAACGACTGAACCAAATAAGCGACATATCACATCCATACCTTCTGACTGGTAGAGCTTGGTGATAAGTAGCAAATTACTAGAACTGAGTGAAGAAATGTTAGATATACCATCAGAGATCACACAAATTAGCATTAAATAATAAGTCGTCTTACGAAAAAATTTATCAGATGTAAAGATGTATAGCAGTAAAGCATTAGCTATCAAACCAATAGAGCACAGGCAGTTTATGAAAATGGAAAAATATGAATAAGCATCGTCATTTGTAATAGTGGAGTTAATGTTCTCCATTTTGAAGTGATGTTTAGAGGATATGCTTTTGAAACGCAAATTTTGTAATAAAGCAATAATTATTAAGTTCAAAAACTTCGCCAATAAATTTATTAAAATCTAAAGGTTAAAGAAATAAGAGCATAAAAATGCCACTCTTAAAGTTGGATTTGCTAAAGAGCTGATTTAAATTACAAGTCTATAACTAAAATTCATATCGATTACTCTTATACAACAAATCATCAAATTAAAAAATAATTTAAGAAATTATCTCCTCTTATAATCGTTGATTAAATATTGCAACAAAATAAGAATTTAATAATTTTGCAATAATTAGAGCGCAGTATAAAACCGATTGTATAAATAAAATATGCCAACGAAATTTTCCTTTAGTGCAGTTTCTATAGATTATCAAGGCAAAAACTTTCCTACAGTTTTCCTTTCATTAAATATGAAGCATAAGATATGGATACCACTCACGCTTTCCTCTCTAAAATCCTTGATATATGAATTCTGTGAAGATCAAAGTATTGATGCTATTACAAGATAATTTCAATCAAAATTCTCGAAAGCCAACAGAATTTAAATTTAAATTTCCAGATTGACATTTATCAAGAGTGCAAGCTATACCTTTGTCTTCTTCAATTTTAATGAAATCCGAAGCAGTAGTCACGTTTCTTTCAATTTTTTAATTAAGAAACATTGATTTTACGATTAATGCGTTGGGTTAAAATACCTAAACAAAAAAGTTTACATTCGTCATTATTTCATCAATTTATTTATTATTTAAAAAACGAAAGAAACTCCTATATTCCTGCAGTACTGCGATTTTTTTTGATAATGGCGCAAGTCACCTTGATTTAATGTTGCTCTAATAGAATAACGCAATTCACTTATCATGAAGCGACTTTTTCTTATATAAATTCTTATCTTTTAATAATGTTACAATTATCCCATAGCTAATAAATAAATGTTATTAACAATTAATAAAATCTTAATTACTAATTACTAATTACTAAGGCTAATACCACAATTAATTGACGGAGTCTATACTCCGTCACACTGGACTACAGTACTGTAAACTGATCTTTTAATAGACTTTAGTTCTTAGCTTTTAATTGAAGAAATGTTCGTTGTTATGATTGAGATCTCCTGACGATGGGAGATTATTAATGTTTTGAGAAATAATGGAAGTACAGTAGATATCGGAGGTAAAACATCTGACTGTACGCTTACAGGGCTTAATTTCTTCCTAGAAGTCTTCCTTTTCTTCGTTTTAAATTTCAGTTTATAGCAGCCATACAAACTAATGGCAAACTGTCATCAGATTTATAATGGAATCAGCTTAAGTAATATTTCTTTTATTGCAGACGGGTTAAAATTTATTATTTTCCAATTGTATCATAGTTGAGTTCATCATTAGAATGAGGGAAGTTATTATATTGCGTACTTTTATATTAGTATTTTTCTGCATTTTGATTAATCAGTAATTGCCAAATATCCATTGCTGTGAAAAAGATTTCGCGCAAGAAAAGGGTAGAAGAGTAGGTAGAATTTGAGCGAATTGCCACTCGCAAATTAACAAAAACAGTTAAGCAGAAAAAATTCTTTACTTTAGACTATTGTTTGTTATAAAGAGGTAGCTACCGTACAGATACAGATATTGTAAATGAATGTAGGAGGTAATAATGCCTAAGATTGTTGTAACTATTGAGATTTAAGGCTGAAGTCAGCAATACCTACAGCTATGATCATGGAATAATACGGAGAGTAAGATTATTGGATAAATTGGAGTACTTCATATATCAAAATGGAATACATAATAGCAAATGAATAGAAGAATTAGCAACAATTTTAAGTCACTCGAATAAAGCTAACAGTCGATATTTGGATGCAGAGTAGAAAACTATATCTAAATCTATCCTAAAAATGCATACGTATATTTCAGGATAAGCTAAAATTATAAACTCATAGTACAATCGTAATATACTACATCTGGTGTGTAATATTATTAGACTATCAGCGAGATTGAGGAGAGAAATGCGTTCCAATAGTAATCCTAGCCTGCATGTTGCTCCCCTCTGTAGTTTCGATTGTCACGCTAGACTTTCAATTGTAGCAGGTGTTTATTTAAATTAATCATCGCTGAAAGAGAATTATTAATAATCAGTAATAATATCTGTAATGATTCCAGCTAATTGTGCTGTAGTAGGTAGTACAGTAGGTAGCCAATAGTAATAGCAGGAGACTATTATTCGGTCATTACAATATCATAATCGGGAAAAAAGAGAAACTTAGCTTCATAAAGCTCGATTTGCTCAAATATAAGCTTAATTCGACTCCGGCTGTTGATTAGTCCATTATCTCACAACAAATAACAGTCAATACGTGCTACAAGCTTGACCAACTCAATTACAGCCTTTAATTATTAGAATGGGTAATGATTTGTCATTTTTTCAGAAATGACATCGGACATGTGGTTGACCAATGTAAGGTTCCATGATCACCACTTGTCACAACTACCCTTGCGACACAAGAAAACAACACAGCACTTATAGTAAACTTTTCTTTAATCCGCAGAACTACTCCGCTAGCCTACGGTATAGAAACTGGAATCTTTGCGAAGTACTGGCTCGCTCAATACAATATACCGTATAAAACTATCACAAAACTTAGCCTTAACCTGAATCATTTTTTATTGATCACAGTCCTTCTTATAGACTCTTTCTGTAGTTACAAACTTATTTACTATGCTATTAACATACTTCAATCACAAACATGTTATTACGATTAAATTATCAAATACGGACATTCGAGGTAATATACAATTTCATACGTAAATCTACTTCGACTGTAAGCCCTGTCAAGCTCCTATATTCTTGATACTTACTTCTAACATATCACTATATCATCATAATATCATTATAACTTAGGTTATTACTAACAATATCATTTCCTAAAGTAGTAGTTCATAATTCTAAAAAGTTCAAAACAAAATGTTATTATAAACTATACACCCATATTTAAGTTATTTCGATGACTGTGACACCACTTCAATGTAATTAAAAAGGTGTAATGATCTACGCGAAAGACAAATCAAGATTTGCAACGAGGAAAATTGATACTATGAGTTTATCATTAACTTTTCTTTCTGCCGATTTCTACTTGCAGCATGGCTTTAAATTCTACAATTTTGTCTTGGTCAGGATATCAAAGTAAACTATTAGTCACTCTTAAACAAAAAATGAAGCCAAACTATGCTGAAAAGTCAGCCAGCTTGCAGTGAATCTCTCTATATATTAATTTATCAGGTCATAGATAATATTGCAATTACTCATCTATTAATTAATAAATATAAACGGTCGTAGACAAATAATTACTATATATTTCCTTAATCAGTTACCCTATAAAGCTATGCTACGGCTGCTTTGCAAAGCTAATTTGAAGCAAGGTTCTGCGAGAATATCTACATAATGAAAAAATGAGCTTAGTTTCAAAGTAGATGATTCTGTAATTCGCTAAAAACGATAGTGCATTTGAAGGATAAAATTCTATTCCATGAGTATAACCTCAACGAAACTTATGATGCTACCGTACTTGACTTAAGTTGCACATAAAACATATACATAATTTCTTTAAAAGGATTTTAGGTCAATTGTAGTTTCAAATTAATGGCAAGTTATTTCGATAAATCAAATGTTATAACCAAAATTTTATTAAATTATATTATTGGGAGCTAAGATTATCCTGATATTAAAATGATGTCAATCTGCTAAATTCAACCTCATCTTCTCGTTATTCTACTAACACTTTCAATTTTTTTATGAAATCCGCTACGAATAATTACTCGGAAGTACTTGAGTATTTCATGAAACCTTATACGAATATTTCCATCAAATTTTAAGTACAGAAATGGACTAATAACAGTAATATTACTCGTCATGGATACAGATAATAAGCTTAAAGTAAATAATGCTAGATTTTCTCTTTGTATTTGTGTTAAATTTTTCCCTGCTATACCCTTTGCAAGCATAAGTACGTAGTAAGGAAATGTCGCCAACTCATAACATAATGAGATACTAATCAGTGATTTGATCAGCTTCTGTTTATTTGTCAGTTCATGTTGCAGTTGTTGTGATTGTTGCGAATGTTGCCCAGGTCGTATACAATTTCGTTGAAATATTATTATGAGCCAATAAGTGATGATAATAACTGTCGACGGTAACACTTAAAAGATAACTGATACAAATACTAAATGAAATGAAATTGATGTTGTAATGTTAGGATAATAACATATGAAGTGATTGCCTGATTCTACTTCAGGAAATACCAAATCAGGAATTACTACAGCTGCAGATATTATCCAGATGAGTACTTCAAAAATGATTATAATTTTGCTTTTATAAGTTTGATAAAAATAATTAAACGGTTTAACGAAAGCAAAATATCGATCGATGCCAATTAAGCATAAATTCATAATTGATATGCCGTAAGAAGCATAAACAACAGATCCAGATATTTGTCATATCATCTCCATAACTTCCAACTGGTTGATGTTAGTACTTAGTAGCAAATAATTGGAAATCAGCGAAGATATTTTTGATACACCATCAGAGGCAACGCAAATTAGCATTAAATATACCATTAGCTTTTATGGTGATAAATACAGCCTACTGAAATTAGTAGTTTAATTGGGGAATCGGGAATAATCTTCTTACAATTCAAATCACTGTGATTGCTATTTACTTATGGTAGATTGTAGATTATCGTAGAATGTTCGGTGATAGAACGTATTGTAATGTGACAATTTTGTTTTAGGGTTAGGGTTAGTCATTCGATGTCTATGTTCGTAAATACTGTTGTCTTCATTAGGTAGCAATAGATAAAGTTAGCTTTTGATTCAATATCAGGTTTCAACGTTAATATTACTAGCTAAGATGTCTTTGCTACTGTAAAAGAGTATATAAATGCGATAAATTGTATAATAAAGTTAGTTCTTATAATAAATGTTTAACGTAAGATACGATTCTTCTAAGTCTTTTTTTAATCTACTGGTATAGGAAAATAGTTCCTGAAAGAGTAGATACTGCTCCCTGATACGTGGTTCAGGGAATCGACAGATTAATCGTGCATTACGTTATCTTGCGGCAAAGCTGTTTTGTAACAATAATTTAATAAGAAATTACGCTATAATCAGAAATTAATTAAGTACCTTATTGAATTACATTTAAATTTAGATAAAACAAATTAGCAAACTGATAGCTGCACTAAAGCCATCACAAGCAGTTTAGATTTTATACAATTTTAATGAATGAAGTATCTAAGGATAAAACCGGATATTAATTTAAAACTGATGCAATTCAATGCTTGCTTCTCCGTGAATTTCATCATTCTGTATTAAGAAGCAGTGTTAAAGACTACTAGCTAACAAGTTTACTAGTCTAACGTAAAGTACTTCCTATGAGTTAGTTCTATAGATTACTACCCTAATCTGAAGCAATACCTATTAAGAATAGAGTAACGCTGCTGTAACTTCCAAGGATCACTCTTCTACAATGCTATTAATCAACAGACACACTGTCCTGTAATGTAATTGAAAACAACTTTTTTTATTGAACTCACTACTTACAATTCCACCGATATCTGCTTATTTAAGATCTACGCTACTATAACATACTAAAATTTCAACGGTAAACTAGGTCATTACTAGAAATTCAAAATTCGACGAAAAATAACTATCAAACAATTTTAAAATGGCCTTTATTCAAAGCATTTATTCTATTATCGTAATTAGTATATTAATTATTTTGTAGCTTTCTGCAGATATATGATCATATACATTTAATGACCATTATTTAAATTAGTTTATTTTACATCAGCATTGCAGCTGTCTAAACTTTCTTTCAAGTACGAGTAATAAGCTTCAATTATCAAGGAAATAGTATATGAAAGATTAAAAGAAATATAAAGGATACACCAATTAATTTTATAAATATATGCGATTTCTTAGTAAAAAATGCGATACTTAAGAATTAAAAGTAATCAGAAAAACGAAATTTAGCTTAAAATTAAATTATTGTCTAGTTTTATCTATAGATGAAAATTAAATTTTAGTAAGTTTATCGATGAGGGATTTCGTAATGTATGGCTGCCAATTATTTATCGCAATAGATTAGAGTTTATATAATTTATCATTGGTATCTATGCTATCATTAACGTAGAGACACAAGATCTCACCATAAAATATTTCTTAATTAAGATTGATATAACTTCGTTGAAAATATAGCCCCAAATATAGCTAAGATTAAGATTGCAAGATTGCTCGAGAGTAGTTAAACTTGTTTGTTAAACTGTAAGATTTTGTAAGTTTCTTTGTAGAGATAATTACGGTACGTATTGTAGCAATTCTACAGAGATGGTTATATCAAGATTTTGAAATATGTATAGCTTGCGCTAAATATGTTAGTACTACAGGATTTATATTATATAATAAACGTTTGCGACTAATTTTATGTTAATAATTTAGATATTCTAATTGCAGCTATATTGTTCTTGGTAGCTGTAAAACAACCTAATTTATGTGATGAAGTGACAATCACAAGAAAATATATTTCTTATTTTATCATTATTTTAAAGATAATTATCGTAAGAATATAACTTAGACTTAAAGCTATAGCAGAGAATATTCTTCTTAATATAGAAAAATGCGAAGGATTAGATATCTTGATGTTGCTTTTAAATTGATGTGATTTAGTAATATATGATCAAAGTTTCTCATTGAACTATCTAATACGTTGTAACGATATCCGATTGAATTAGGTAACAATGCTAAATGCCGATCAGAATCTGATAGTATTTTAAAGTTGCTAAACAATTGCTGTAGATATTTCCATTACAATTAACTTGTATTGCGAAATTTAGGATCCAATGTTCTCTATAAATAACCATGATATTTTTATATAAATAGCAGACAACTTGATAATCAAAATGATTACATGTTAAGTGCTAAGCTTGTTTGGTTGAACAATACTAATATATAAAGAGAATTCTAGTGAATATTCATTTCAGCCTACTGTATAATTTATCCTGACTATCACTGTGTAATAATAAGATGGTTACCGTGCAAGATGTTGTGAAGTAACATAAGAAGCATTAACCTTCCGATTATTTCAACTATCGAGATCTAACACGAAAGTCTGCATTATTTACGCTATAGCGATAGAACACATTGAGAAAGTAAGATTATCGGGTTGCAGTGCTTTATATATCATAATAAAATATGTAATAGTTAAGTGTGGCCCAAAAGAAGGCACTAAGCTTTATCTAGTAAATGGTAAAGTTATGAAGTATCCATTATTAATATGTAGATGTTAAGGAATAACTTTATTTTCAATTTTAATATTTAAAGCATGGATAAGATTTCTTTCCCGATGATAGCATATTATAATAACGCAAAGTGAAAACAAGATTGTTAATAAAAGCTACTGAGCAATTATAACCAGAAGCCTGCTCTAGCTAATTTTACTTAAAGCAATTAAGTAATTTATTAAAACGACTCCAGTTCTCATTTTTGTGCAGTAACTTAAGTACAATTAGATGATATTCCTCTGGTGGTTATAACTACCGCATAGCTAACAATAATTAAAAGACAATTACAATATAATATTGTCACGGTGCCACTACACCGTTTATGATACAGTAGAAATTAAGTATTTGTGTCTTGACAGATTTCTACCTATATAAGTTAGGTCGACTAAACTTTTATGATTTGACTTGTAACTACGAATATTGCTCGTTAGTAGATGATTTCTCTAGTCTTTTACGAGTACATCGCGTTGTTCAAATTAATTGAAATAAAGTAAAAGTAGCTCGACGTTGTGAAGTTTATCTGTGTAATTACAGTCTAGAAGGGAAGTTATTACAACATTATATCAATTGTACTGAGTAGCTTAAAATTAACATCAAAGTTTACCGATAAATCAACTAATTAAAACTAAATTTAATTCTATAGAGACCTAAACATAGCAACCAGAAGGATCTTTCATTAATAATACCAACTTTTAATTATTTATCGTTCACTCCCATGTGGATGTTTAAGTATTTTATGAAGCCTTTTTCGAATATTCCCATCAAATTTTAAATATAGGAAAGGATTAATAATGTTAATATTATTTGCCATGGATGCTGCAAGTATGCTCAGCACAAAGATGGCTGGACTAATCCCTTGTATCTGAGTTAAATTTTTTCCAGTTATACCCATTGCTAATAAAATAAGAAAGTAGGGAAATGTAGCTATTACATAACACGTAGAGATGCAGATTAGGGATTTGGTTAGTTTCTGTTTATTTTGTAAATCACGTTGTAATCGTTGCTTTTGTAGGCTAGGTCGTATGTAATTTCGTTGAAATATTATAATTTGCCAATAAACGATGAGAATAATCATCGACGGCAATATGTAGAAGACAAATGAAAAAGATACCAAGTACGCTGAAGTTGATAATGTCATATTAAGATAATCGCAAAAGAATCGACCATAATAATCTCTTCCAGGTTGTAGAAGCCAAAAATTCGGTATGACTACAATTACGGCTATTATCCAAATGAGTAATTCGATGATAATGATTATCTGCCGTTTATATATTTTATAAAACATATTAAGAGGGTTAACGAGAGCAAAATATCGATCAATACCAATTAAGCATAAATTCATAATGGATATTCCGTAGGAAATATAAAAAACTGAAGCATGCAAATGGCATACTTTGACTGCATTATGTAACTGATTTATTTTACTATTTAAAAATAAATTAGTAGAGATAACGGAAGAAATACTCGATGCAACATCAGAAAGAATACAAATTATCATTAAATAATAAGTTGTTTTACGAAAAAATTTATCGGAGACAAAGACACACAACAGTAAAATGTTAGCTGCCACGCTAATAATGGATACAGTGTGGATAGCAATAGTAAAGTATGTATAGATCTGCACAACATTAATGGTCGTGTTAGATGCAGACATGCTTAGGTGCTGTTCGATGAGGGCACTTACAGAGCTTTAGTTTTGATGATATATAACAATCAAAACTAAGGAGGACGTAAATACAGTCTCGATTAATCGGTAAATTTTGAAAATTATATCAGTTTTAAAATTTTTAAATATGTATGTAACAATTTCTATAAAGCATCTAGAAATTTTATTAATGGTCCATTAATCGATATTGGTTTTCGAAAAGTAGCTGATGTAAACTCTGCTCTTTGATTTGATGATACGCTAATTTATCCAAGCGATTGGTTTTTTAACAGATTTGTGTCTATTATGTTTCATGTTTGAAAATTAAGCGCAAAGCCAGTTCTCCATTTAGTATATTATCGCATTACAGCCTGTGTTTCGTTAACGCTCTTTATCTTACGATTTATTTTTTATCATATATCGAATTAGTCTTTAACAAACTGTTGAATTACACGTTGATATAGTACACCAAAAGAAATTTATTCGCTAAGTGATCATTTTTAGGATTTATCTGCGCAATAAGGAATTAAAACCAATTAAGACTCATAATAATCAGAAGACTAGCCGAATATATGATATAAACTTGTGTTGCATACAGATCAGAAAGCAAATGTTGTAAGGATCTGCAATTAAATTAAGATGCTAATTCTAAATCTCGAACGTAAACGACATTTCATCACCTCTAGTCTAGCCAATCATTATCAATTTAACTTATTTGCTTTCGCGATAAAATACCTTCTTAAATGAAATTCAGGACTTAGTTACCAAAATACAGACTCAGCTGAGGAACAGCTTGGCATCAACAACCTTAAATAACATACTCATCCTTTATTATCTCTAAAATAGGGATATATCCAGGTGAGCAAAGGAAAGTTAAACCAAAAATTTTAAAAAGTAAACGTAAGAAAATAACCCTGCCTGGCAATATAACTATATTAATATTGTTTTATGTAGACAACGATAGTTTTTAACTGAATGAAATTGTTTTTAATTCGAACAACGAAACCAGTTTTACGAATAATAACTGGTATACTAGCATACTTGTCACAAATTATAATTTTTATGATATAATAACCATATTAAATCGCTTCAACGGGGTTATATTTTCAAGAGAAAAAATCTCACCATTTACTATTGCTACATTACTACGTATTGATCCTACAAAACAGCCAAAAATTATTTATTGATAATTATAAATCACCAAGTTATAAAGCACAATTATGATAGTAAATGAACCAAGAATTGGCAAAATAAAATGAGGTCGCAGTGAATATTTATGTGGTATTCTTATCAATTAAAGTCAGTAGCGATGCTATTTTTAATCAATAACGATCTGTAATATTGGCATGGCAAATTAATTTAATGCTAAATACGGTAAGTAAAGCAGCATATTAAAGTACATGTATACCTTGAATTACAGACAACGACGAAAAGTTTTACAATGGTCTTTGAGTAAGAGCCAACTGCGATATAAGAATTAATGTTAAAAGTTCTGCTTAAAATAGCCTCAGGAAGCTAGAAAGCAGTATAGGAAGAACAATGAAATTCTGTTATCAGTTGATTTTATAAATAGAAATTTATTTCAAAGCTGATTACCTCTTAATACGTATTAAATTCTATGCAAATTACCTTATACTATTCTCATCATTTGTATTGGTGGTGTATTCGTCAATGGTACAAATAAAAATTTTTACCTGCACACGTGTTCCAGCTGTCGCAATCTTAATTGCATTTAATAAGTGCATGCTACAAATAAAACGAAAATGCAGAATAATATACTAATTTACACCCAGATTTGACAGACGCGTAAATAATATTTTCACTCAAAAATAGCCAGCCAAATTAATCATAGAAATAACCACTGGTGCGTACTGCTTTCAGCTCAGCTTTCTATCATAATATCGATCATGATAGAAAACTTCAATCTAACACTAAAATATATAAACAAATCAACTGTTTGAGATGAAGCTTCTGTACCTAGATGAGAATCGTGTGCCTAGAGTGTACGAGTATTTCATTTCAGTCAGTGACTGTCAATTATTTAACTTTCTTTTTGCTCTATTAAATTTATTATTCAATGGTTTTATTAAATCTTATACGAATACTTCCATCAAATTTCAAGTATAGAAATGGATTAATAACTGTTGTATTACTGATCATAGACGTTGCAAGTATGATCAGCACAAGTACCGTTAGACCATTAGTTTGCAATTATTTCAGGTTTTTTCCTGTTACACTCATCGCAAATATAAGTACAAAGTTGGGAAATGTCACAAATGCATAACATGCTAAGATGTTGATCAAGAATTTGATTAATTTTTGTTTTCTTGCTATATCACGTTGAAAAGGTTGCATCCGTAGCCCAGGTGTTATATAATGGCGTTAGAAAATTATAATTTGTAAATAAAGGATGACGATGACCGCCGGTAGCAGATTATTGAAAACAACATGATTCTAAATAAACTGAAATTGATACTGTTCTGTTACATTAGGATAATTGCATATCAGTTGATCAAAAGTGTCTTTTCAAGCTTGCATAAACACTAACTCTGGTATAGCCATAACTACTGATATTGACCAAATGAGTAGTTCGATAATTATGATAATCAACCACTTAGACCTTTCATAAAACATATTAAAAGATTTAACGAACGCAAAATATCCGTCGATAATAGTTAAGCATAGGCTCATAAATGATACTCCATAAGATGTGTAAACAAATATTCCAAATATTCGATACGCAGTCAACAAACCTTTTGTCTGACTGATATTACTATCTAGGAGCAAATTAGTGAAAATACACGAAGAAATATTCGACAAGACTTTGGAAGCAATACAAACTAGCATTAAAATATTACGTTGTTTCACGAAATATTTATCTGATATAAAGATATATAGTTGTACATTATTGGCTATCAAATCAATATTACATATAGAACTGATAGCAATAGAAAAGTAAAGGTAGACTTGAAAATCACTGGTCGCATAGGTGTCACAAACTTATGTTGCGAACTACTACCCTAAACTAATAGATTACTTATGCCTTGTTCCACTACACCTGGAGATCTACTGTATGGTAGTTCTTTACTACTTTCGGTTACACAGAGATAAGACTGTTCTAAAAGATTGGTATAGTTTTTATTGTAGCGGGTGCTAACGTGTCGCCATTATTAATATCTACTGTATATAGGCTCTACTAATTAATTTCAAATACAATTATGCCTTTTGTCGTCTAGATTGCGCAATCTAGACATTAATATTCTCAATTTCAATTATCGCTTACCAATATGATTCATTAGCTAAATACTAACAAAATCTATTTAATTAGCAAGTACGGTGCTTTGCTACGTAACAATAGGATATTAGCATATTGAAATATGGAGATGATAATGTTTCTTTTTTTTAATTTTGATCTCAATGCTATAATAGTTCTGAATTTAAGACCGAGGAGTGTCAACAAGCACTAGGTGAGAATTGGTAGTTCAGTTAGTGTTTTGCAATTCAGAAAAATTAGCTATTTTCTTTATGCTATTATAAGCAGCTTTAGCATACGATTTGATGGGCGTGAGTATAATTTATAATAGTTCATAAAATATAATGATAATTATGACTTAGCGTTCGATATTAAATGTGAGCCTAACATTACCTGAAAGCAGAAATGCTAGGATGTTTGAGTCTTAAAATTTTTGCTCAAGCTAATATTTTCGATTGTTATATAGGTGCTGCATAAGTAGATACAATTAAAAAAATGGATACACAAATCGTACGAAATATAAATGAATTGATTAGCTACATATTATCAATACCGGCTGAACTAGAATAATAATCAAATTAATTTTCTCAAATCAAATTGCGATATTAGTGTGTCACGGTACGCCGTTACTAATTAAGTAACTGTTGATTAATGAATGCTTATGAATAGATAAGATAAGGTTATGTGCTATGTTTAATGCGCTCGTAGCTGATAATAGGATGGTAGAAATGAGATAGAAATAGAAGTTGTTAGCAGTTAATTTACTGTAGGTTTATAAGGTGTGTTAATCTCTAAAAATTGAGCCGTATATGGACGAAGGTTAAGCGTCTGAACACCTGATAGCTTGTAGCTATCTAAGTCTGAGAATATCGACATGCATATTTAGTAATAGTATTATACTAATTAATGTAACTTGTAAAGTATGAATTCTCACTCGTTAATATTGGAATTCACTGTAGAAACCTATTTAAGCGCGTGCGTTTGTAGAATAAAGTTAGTAATTGCTCAAGAAACGGCAAGACTCATATCGTGAAGAATAGTGTAATAATTAGTCAGTTGTCTGTGGAGATCAGCCGAGAAATCGAGTTCTCAAATACTTCTCTCATAGGAACTGAAAGTGCTGGAGAAATAGCCCAAGTTTTAAGTAACTACACTAGCGTTCTTTACTTTCCTTTGCCACAAGTGAGGGTTGTGACATGGTGATATATACCGATCAAGAAATTCCAAATTTTAGAAAAATAAGGGCTTTATTGAATCTTATACAAATATTAACTACTTACAGCTCTACTCTAGCCGAATACTATCATTAAAGACTTCTAGAACGAATTAACAGAATAATCTAAAGTTGTATGCTTTTATAATTTTCGTAGCATTCGCAGCTACAATCCGCATGACAACCTTTTACCTTATTTTAAACATAGTTAAATTAAAAGTACAATGAATTAACTATATCCTAATATATGATTTACGGTTCTATTTTTACCTATAACCTTATTAGTAACTCAACACCTTACTGTATACAGCTATCTGAACTCTAGCATAGAGTCTATACCACTACAGTCTATAGTTATGGCTATCAAATATCTCTTAGGATAAATATAGAAGGTACGCTACCGTACATTATACTAAACATGGCTAACAGTCTACAATCACAATACTAAGTTATATTACAATTAGTTTTGCTGAATCTTCGAAAATTGCTATCATAAATAGTCACAAATTAGTTATCATAGTTATGATTTAATTAGGCAAATAGAATTAGCTCAAGTTAAGTGTTATATTGAACAGCTATATCTTATTTACAGCGCATGGTCTAATTTATTCTTGTAAAATGATAGAATGTTCGCCTGTAGATAGTAGTACGTACCACCAAAATTATTACGAAATTATCTCAACAAAATATCTAAATCTGGTTAAGTACAGAGTTTAAGCCACGTAAAGATGTTCTTAATATTTACAGTTAGCTTTCAGACTAATTTTAATTAACAGTAATAATCGATTACTTGTTTTAGCAACCGATATTATATCAACAAAATAATTATAATGGATCTTCTAAAAGTATAAACGCGTTAAAATTGTGATGTCACACAAAATATTTTTAGCATAATGTGGGGTAGATGATTATAAAATGAAGCACAGTATGCTATAAAATCATAAGTATTTGGCTCTAATAATCTACGTCTATGTCAGTTACTGATAGTAAATCATAATATTTGATTTAACACTAAACGACCAATCGCGGAAGTAAATAGTCACCGCGGCAGTGAAGCAATAGCCTGCAAAGAATGAATAATTATCAGCTGATCACGAAAATAGCGGCTCCGTTGAATCGGTAAATGTAATTAGTTAGCAAACAATGTTACTAAGATTATATTATTCCTATTATATATTTTTCGCATCCAAATCAAATATCAATAGATATTTACCCATGTACCAGCTGTTGTAACTACCATTATAGTAAAAAAGCGCTAAATGTAATAAAAATGAGAAAGTAGAATAAAATTTCAAAAAAATAAAAGCAGCTCGTAAGTTTTGCGTGATTTTCTTCTACATCTATTAGTTAAAAGGGTGATCATTCGATACGTATTATCTTTCTAATAATAGAAGAAAACAATAATATTAATAATGAATAGTCTGATGGTTGGAAATAACCATAGGAAAATTTAACCGGTTAACTGTAATGCATAAACAGAGACCAAACATTTTAGAAAATTTCTAACTGGGTTATTTTCAAAGTATTAAGGCAGTTTTACTGGGCTATTGGTGAATTTATTACTACATTCAAGGATTGACTATTTAGTTATAATTTAAAATTTTTTTGGTATTATTTCGAGTTTTACGTTTCCAGGTACATTAAGAAAGACTATGTTATTAATGTGTACAGGTAAAGTATAACTACTATCGCAACATATATAAAAAGTTTCCACCCATTCTGAGAGATGGTAAAGGATGAGTTTCGCATGACAATCTATATATTAGCATGCTGGCTCATATAGCACAGATAATTACATTAAGCACAATCATAACGTAAATCTATACGTTAGCTTTACTCCAAGAAAATTATAGTAAACTGTTGCCATCACTTTTCTGTTAATAGAATACGAACTGGTCTACGATCTGATTTGCTCCGTTTAATATCATATATAGTGTAAGATGACTGCAATTGTTTAGATTATTGTCAAGATTAACCTAAGTCAGTAAATTCCTATGACTGGAATAAGTTAGGAATTTTAATTTTGCTGAAGTTTAATGAAATTTATAGCTAGGTAATGGGAACTTAATATTAATTAAATTATATTATAAATGTTCTAAAAATACCTAGCCAATATTTATCAATTCATAAATATGTTCGTTGATAGTTCGTATCAAATGTAAGTATTCGTCGAATATACTTAATATGACTATCACTTAAAGAAATAATCTCATAAATCATAGTATCAAGTCCGATACTAAATTTACATATAATAATGTACTATTTATATATTACTTAAAAACCGCCTGTCACAAACCAGCTTCGTGACGAAGATAACGTAAAACAAGTGTTTAAATCAATATAGTCTCCAGGATTCAGTATCCCTTAACTACCTCACAAGAATTTAGACGCCTTCGTTTCTACGTTAAAACAACTATACAACTCTTTTTTTATTCAACTATCTGCCGAGCTTAAATATCTTTCGTTAGCAGCTATCATGCATGAGT
Organism: Trichoplax adhaerens; assembly: GCF_000150275.1. Classification (NCBI taxonomy): domain Eukaryota; kingdom Metazoa; phylum Placozoa; class Uniplacotomia; order Trichoplacea; family Trichoplacidae; genus Trichoplax; species Trichoplax adhaerens. Next base: position 1,422,643 of record NW_002060955.1, on the reverse strand, counting down.
CATAACAGTTCAAGAAATTTAGCTCATATTGGATAGCCAAATTACTACAGACATTATTCATAATTTTGGACATGTGCTGAACGATTCTAGATAATTAGACTACAGTATGTCCACACACAGAATTATCTATATTGTATCGTCTATAATTGAATTTCTTCAGGATATTCATCACAAGCGTTACAAGACATAACACTATATTCAATTAATATTAGTTACCTTAAGAGAAGTCTTACTACAATACAGCATAATTTACTGTAACAAAATAATAACTACTGTAGTTCTTACCGTAAGTCATTATTAATTATCGCCATATATAATGTTAAACACTAAATTTAGTCATTTACTCTTCACGGTGGTTCGTCCCGTGACACCGCCTTTAATCATGTTCATAAATTTATACACTAGTGTTGCTAGCTAATTATTTGTTAACTTCTTACACTGACTATATAATATATATATTCACTGAGTGATATGTTTTTACGGTTGGTATAGCAGGTTTACCTATTTCTTCTCAGAATAAATTGTGGAAGATCTCAGAAAATTAAAAATAAGCGTAAAAGCGAAGGTTTTCAAACTTAAACTTATAATTTCACATTAATTTTACAATCATGAAATAAACAAACAATTCATTAAGATAGTACATAGCTCATAGCTGAAAGCAACATCAATGTACTGAAATTAATGCCTATAAATCAATATTTATAGCGTAAAAAAGAAAGACTACTGGTACGGGTTTACATTAGGTTTATTAGCCTCGACAGTTTTCTACCTGCTTTCCTCTAACTGAAATACTGGCTCTTATCAATTTAGGAATGAAATCTCAACGTACACTGTTAGCTAAGTAAACACCAATTAATTATTATCACTTACATATTATTTCAAAAATTCGTAGTTGTCTATTAAATATCCATGAAATCCTAAGTAAAGGTATTATCAATCAATACTAAGCAGTATTATTTATCAAAATCGGACGAGAAATTTTTCAGACAATGCCATTTCGTAATAGTCATATATTAATGTGTCGGAATAATCTTATGAAAATTAATATACTACTACGAGCTAAATGTAAAATATTCTAGTATTGTTATTGCTACGAGTATATTCGTGCAAATAATTCTAACTAATAACGATTTTCTACCGTTTATACAAGCGTTAAGAACATAAGAAGTTTTAATTAAAGCATAATAGCGATCGATGCTATTAGTATTTATTCCTCAAGGGTATTCGACTTGAAGTATAGATAGAATCGCACCCACGATATGTTGCTAACAAAAAATAAGGCAAATTCGTTTTTACACTGTTGCTATTCCAATTTTTACTGGCGCAAATACGTTTGATATACTATCGGAAGTGAAACAAAATAACATTGAAGAATCTATTATTAGGCAAATTTTAGTTAGCAGTAAATACCTAGAAATGATATATTGGTAAATAACCAAATAAACAGACGTTTATCAATTAACTGTTACATGAATTCTGTCAAAGGCGTTCAATAACGGTTGATTAATTAATAATCACCTAGATAGATTATGATTATAACTTCTGCTATAATATGACTTGCATTAGCTCATTTTTATAGATCCTATGTATGGCAAAAGCATTTGCATTATCTATGCTTTAAGATAATCCAAATTACAGATAAATTACGAATTACTAATGTAGCCAGCAATGCCAGCTACACTTAAATTTGATAAAAGTGTAGCTTAATTGCTGCTTTATGCAATTATACCTACAGTTGCATTGTCAAAAGGTGCTATAAATCAATATAGAACGTTACATTTATGCAATAAGTAATAGAATAAATCTAAACTACCTTTCATGTTGCCGTCGCTAGTGATTGTATTGTGATAGATGGGAAGGTAAAAAGATGCTTTATTCGATCATTTTGTACAATGTCGCGGTATAAGCTTGCTTTCTGCCCCCCTATATACTCTACTTTCAATATACGACATTATGAAAATGAAATTTTCTATATCGTTAGCCTACGTAGCGTTTCCTATATTGTAAAAATAAGTATATAAGGTTCATCTCATAAAATTTCGATGAGCTCCTAGTGTGATGGAGGGTTCGATATCTCAGAGGTTTGAGATTTAGTCGCCATTTACAATTATTACAACAAAGGGTTTATAAAAGTTATGCTTTATTGTAGGTTAGTAATATGAAGTACAGTGAGTTAGTACGGTAGATCAGCGTGCAAGCTGTCGTGAGTAACGAGTAGAAGTATTAGACTGTGAGAGACTAACTAGAGGACTAACTGAGAGGCTAATGAACTCTGAGGTAGAAATCGCCGGTATTTACAGTTTTAAAGATAGAGCACATGCAGAGAATAGGATTGTGGAATTAGATACAACATATACCATAACAGGTTACAAAATAGCAGATGATTGTAGAAAACAGCGAGTACCGTGATAACTAAATACAGTAGTCTATATATGAATGTAGAGTAAGCGGACTGTAGATCTGTCTAAATATAAGAGCAATACAACATGTCTATATTTAAGAGTAGAATATAGTTACAGTATATTCTAAATACACTACACCTAGCATCATTTAAGTGCAGAGTAATAGGAACTGCAATCCGCTAAAAATTTCTAAAAATATTATTGACAAAGGACTGTTGCTATCATTAAACACCTTTATTATTATATATTATGACTGAGATTTGTATACGTATCGTATCATAGCAATATTCATAATTCCTTCATATCATTTTTACTTAGAGAATAAATTTTCTTTAAAATAATGCAATCAGTCATATTGCTCACTAGCAACTTCAATATATCCCTAGATAATTGCTACAACTCGGTTAAAATAAGCAGCCAAAATGACGATATGTAGTAGACTATGCAACATTTTGTTACTGTTTTCTTGAAATGGCAACTTAGTACAGTAATTTGAAACACAAATTCTGTCCCGACCAATATATCATTATATATTACGTAATATTTCCGAATAAATGATAGAATAGGGAACATAATTTAACTGTATATATTATATATAATCAATACCTATAGCGAATACTTCTGAAAGGCTAGCAAAGTTATTATACTTGCATGATCTATGAGAATAGAGTGAAATTGCCGCAAGTACATCAATTCAGATAGAAAAAATTAAAAAACTGTACATACATTGAATTAATGCTGCATTGTAATTTTTTTTAATATTAAGACGAACGGACAAAAATCGTCAAGCTTGGTGCAGATATATCATGAACAAGGAATTTTTTCCGGCAGAATATTCTTTTCACTTTTGCTCGAATATTAGAATCAAATTTCAGGCATAGAAATGGATTAAAAATTGCCATGCTCATAATCACCGAAAAGGCCAATAAGGAAATTACAAAAGCGAATACACTCCGCTTACGAATTTGTAACATTGATTGTTGAGTTATTGCTAAAGTCAGTAGAAGCAAACACGATGGCCATGAGGATAAAATATAGGATAATGAAATACTAGAAAGTGCTTTGATTAATTTTCGTTTTCTAATGTCATCCAGACGTTGTGAAGATTGTCCAGGTCGTACATAATTACGTTGATGGGTAATTATTTGCCAATACATAACTGACAATAAAATAGAAGGCATAATATGCAACAGAACTGCATAAAATATGAGACATAATGAAACACTTATGGTTATGTCTGGAAAATCACAAAGTCTAGTATCTTCTATGTTAGTTCCAGCGAAAAATAAAGCAGGTATAGGGATTAATGTAGAAAGCATTAATATCAAAATCTCACTAGCTATCAATATCTGCTTCTTATGTAAGCGGTAACAGGGTAAAAATGGCTTTACCACTGCCATGTAGCGATCAATTCCAATTAAAGTCAAATTTAAGATAGAAACACCATAAGATGCAAATATAACGTAAATGAAAATTTTACATGTAACCAATACTGAATAATAATTGTGGCTGTTTCCAGCAACAAATACACAAGAAGCGAACGAAACAGAATTGCTTACTGTATCAGAAATAACTCCGATTAACATCAGAACATAATTCGTTTTATGGAAATACTTGTCGGCTATCAAAATATATATTAAAGTTATATTTCCAGCCAGTCCGACGCTAGATAGAAAAAATCCAGATATTGCAAGGCAAGAATAAAATATATCGAATTCCGTAGACGCATTGTAATAGGTAGAATTCATCATGCAAAGAAAAATATTTAAAAATTTCTCTTGTTCCAATAGAAGATAACTGATGCAAACTACACTAATATTTTTGAATTGAAGCCCCTGACCAAATATAAATGCTTTCGCAGCTGCTGCTAAACAACGATTCCGTAGCTGCCTTTCAATTTTGCTGATGCCTACTGATATTAAAATACACAATGTTAGGGATTCTTATAACTTTATTTCTCTGTATTTGTAACTCCGAGCAGTCGCAAATGGCTTCCAATGACAATAAGACCAAACGAAAGGAAAGATATGGATTTGTTCGATTATTATTAATTCGAAGCGAATAAACTATTGATCAAATACTCTTAATAGGAAGAACAACAGCTTCAGGAAGTATGACTAAAAATAATAAGATGATAATTAAAATTAAAAACACTGATTTATGAGCATGAGGCAAAACTAACAATTGTAGACACAGTAATTGTGCATTCGATCCATTTTGTATCAATAACTCAAATGCAGTCAATAAATATATATGTTACATGGGCACCAGATGCCATTGTATTAGCCAATTGTACCATGTAGCTATAGCTTCTAATGATGGATAACACCATGACTACTTTAAACAATATTTAAATATTTTAAAATAGCCAAAATAGATCACCTATGTTATCTCTTCAGCAGGTTAATTAATTTATTTTCGTTCCATATCATCTATATATTGATTCTCTGCGAGTCTTTAGAGAAATAATTTTTTTATAGGATCAAACAAAAATTGAATCATCGTGTTCTTTTTGTTTTATCGATCACAGATTACTATCAATTTATGATCGAGGTAGATACTGTAAAGGGAATTGAAATTCTACCATCCTGCTATATTAGAAAATTTGAGATTCGATATAGACTGTTAGTACCAAGGCTATTTCTTTGTTGATGGACTCTACTTTTACTTTCTAAATTTAAAATTTTACAACTCTCGTTAATATGAGGACTAAATTTACCCTCAGAAATATTCAAATGTTTATTTTTCTCAATGCCATGTATTATAGCTATCATTAATTACTCATGTTTTTTCCTAATGAATAACAAGACATTGACGAACTAAAACATAACGCCATATATTAACAGTGACAAACTATAGCATTACAATAGATATACTTAATTATACCAAAACGTCACTTAGCGATTATTTACTTTACCATTCCAAAATGACCACTAAAATAAAATCACACCTCGCTGTTCCTGGGTTATTGATATGAATAGCAGCATACAAAATTGAATAAATTTTCGGTAATTATATTTAATGTCTTTATGCTTTTGTGTAGAAATTTATTTTAATATTAGGTCAATAAAGGGCTTGTACCATAATTATGTTACGGCTAATATCCAAATTCTATTATGATATACGGGTATATTCGTATTTGTTATTGGAAAACTAAAGATTTTTTCTAAAAATTGTTTATAAAATATACTATATATACTGAAGTAGGCTGCTTATCCTATCGAAATCAGCAAGATTGCTCTCTCCTATAACTAATCTGTTGCTTTTACTGATTTATACTGTCTAAATGGATATTTAAAAAATATCGATAATACAGATTTTAAACGATAGAAATGTAGATAAAAATACTACTCTTGTATTCTTATAGTCAATTATATACGTGTGTATTCGTATATATCATAATATTTGGTTATTGTTAAACAGTTGGGTTATTAAAGAGTCATGGACTTTAATACTGTCTTATTATGCTATTAACTCCATTGTTCATTTATTTCTGGACTTTCACGAAAGCTCTTTTGAACTGAAAAATTGCTTTCCAACTTTGAATTTAGTTCAAGCATTTTCCTATAAGATTAATATTACAGGTTTACCTCTTCAAAATCCCAAATTTAAAATGCCGTTTTGTAATGTCTTTATCCTATCATAGTTATAGATTAATCCGATACTATATGATGATTCTAAAATTAGGGTAGAAGACATATCCAGGTAGATTTAGGATAAATTATCCACGCCATTTACGCTCTTATATCTACCCAGGTATTTTATAAATTTCTTCCATTCTAACTCAAGGATTTACTCCTATAAATTACTTTTCAGTATGCCATACTTACAAATTAAAAATGAATTCGTTGATTATTAAGCTGAGTCAAAAGTATCGGATATTCTGATTGATTGTAGGGTCTCTATGCAAAAATTAAGTGTATAATCCTGCAGACTGCTATCATCTGAACTCTATAGCAAGAATAAGAATCTTCAGTTCAATTTTAGCGCATTTGCAGCATTATGCTATTAAAGCAATAGAATGGAATTAAGCGATCTAGCTAACAATAAAAATTCTTTTTTATATGTCTCGTTTTTATCTCCTTTAAGCAAAATGAAATTTAATGACGATTAGTGAAATCAATTGCAAAAATTTCAACGATTTAATCTGACGTTGGAAATGTATTATAGATAATTCAGTTATGCATAGCAGAGTCGTAAATCAATACCTATGAATGGATAATCAGAACGTGATGGTAACATTATTATCTTCCTCACGGATGCTACTTATAACTATTTTATAACATCCTTCATTGATTTATAGTAAATAAAATCATTATTACCCATGATAAAAAATATAGAGAAGGTAAATAATGTAATAACCTTAGGTTATAAGTTCCCGTCATAACTTTTGACGCCTACTAAGAATTACTTTCTCTACTAGAAACATCTTACAGAGAATTTAATCATGAAATCCAGTAAAATTCCTTTGCCAAACAACTAGCTTTCTTTATAATCAAGTATTAGCCCCTTTAAAAAAGAACTACATCGTTATCAGATCATATTTGGATCTGTAATTATCATATTTGTTGAGGATATACAATTCATTTTAAAGCTACTGAACTATAGTTGATTCTTTTACAAATCACAAAAAAGTTACTATTGTATCATTAGCGTAGTATTTAAATTTGTGAAAAAACCAATCACGAAAATTCCAAAGTTGTAGAAAATTAGAACTTTATTAGATCTAATACAAAGACTAGCTACACGCAGCTCTACTCCAATCTAATATAACTATTCAAGGACTTCCAGAAAGAATGAACTGAACAGTCTAAAGTTGCCAGCTTATATTCATTTCGTAGCAGTCACAGCCACAATCAGCATAGCAACATTCTACCTTAATTTACACATTGTCAAATTATTATTAGCGACAACATTTTACAGCGAATCATCATTAATCCGATATGGAAACAACTAAAGTGTTTCCGTAAATATTATTCTTAGCAGTCAAAGTATGGCAAACTAAGTGTTACGTTTCTAGTAACATAGGATAGTACACCTGGGTCTAAGGGTAATTTATACTTTATTTAATCAGCCTTGGCATGCTAACACTTATGTTAACCGAAAATCCCCCCAACTCAGCGTTACCGCTGTATTTATACCTTTACCTAGGCGCGTACAATCTATTACAATAGCTGATACCGAGGTACATCTGTACCGTACACTACAACATTTCAGTTTTGCTAATGCTACTGTACCTGTACGTAACACTAAGCATATCTTAATATATGAATTACAGTTCTATTTTTACCTCTAGCCTTAATAAAACTAAACACCTTACTATATATAATCATCTAAACTATAGCATAGAATCTACCATTACAGTCCGTAGTAGCGAGCTACCAAATACGCCTGTGATAAATATAGAAAGTTACGCTTCCGTACATCTTACTAACATGGCTAAAAGTCTAGAATCACAACACTAAGTTTCGTTACAGAATTGCTTTTAGCATGTTATAGAGCGATAAAAGTAACAAGTAAGCTTACTATATAGATAGACTATATCATTCATGAAAAAAGAAATTGGCTGCATCCCGGAATATTTAATGTTCTCATTTATAGAAAGGTATTTGTGACGTTAAACGGTTCTATATTCTCAAATTCCTGAAATCAATCCGTGAATTATCTAAGTTATTTATTGAAATTGTATATAGTTCTCGTCTCAATATTGATTTGATTAGCTATATAGCTTTCATTCAGTAATTTACAATATGTTTTATCAATAATAGAACGGGATATTTATCGTAACATAATTCATAACAATAATTTAATATCCTTTGTTTTAAGACGAAATAGGAATTTAAATTTTTTTTCGCTAGCGGATGTTATACTTTTGGACGTCAATAAAAATTTATGATCGAAGTATCTTCAATAGCAGGCATACCATATATATAATGGTCGAATCAAGTTTAAAATTAATCATTAACTTTGTGGAAGCTTTATAAATTGCTTTGGTAACTTTATAACTAACCAAGGCAATCTGGTTTACTTCAAAAAGCAGCCAACAACTTGGTTATTTTATAAAATGATTCGTAAGCTATATAGAATTTGCAATGATTTGATCACTTTATAACGTAATTCACTACTTTGTAAAATTATTGGTTCAGTAAACTTAAGTTAGCATACCGTAGTTTTTCCTTAACCTTTGGAAAATTATAATCATAATAGGTAAGCCTAATCTTTACAATAACAGAATTGTGCTCGTCGGTATTTATGTTGGTTATTGATGCATTTTACATTTCCTTCAAATTTTAATAACAATGCTAAGACAACATGCTTTAATTCTCTATTAAATAGAACGAAACATTTGCATTAGAATTACTCTGATTTTGATGTGATATTTAATTGACTTATAGAGTTTGGCAATACTCGAATGCAGTCTATCATCGTGTAACTAAGAACAGCTCCTTCAACGAGAATTTACGAGAATTTTTTATAACTTAAGCAATCAAGTCAGCAGTGTTGCTAAATCATCATTTATTCTTAATCTATCTTTTACATAAAAATTATGTATTCGTGGTGAGACTGCTGTCTGATTTTATCAATAAAATTATTATTATAATTATTAGTGTTTTACTGATGCACCTCATATTCGATTATAATGGCAGCTACGTTTGATTGTGTTGGTAGCTATATTTAATATATTTAAGTTACTAAGAATAGATATTATCGTGATACTAATATTAGATTATTACTTACTACTATTTTAGAAATTGTGAATGACTAATATTGACTAGCTGACTATTTATGGTACTAGATTTACATGATATGCGATACTGTAATTATAAAGATGCTTAGTACTGAAAGTTACTGGGTATTAATAGAAGTGTATTGATATCTTAAGTAGAATGATTCAGATTGCAGACGATAATGATTTCTATTGAGGAAAAGTGTTTAGTTAGATGAGTCGAGTCTGATTGTGGTCATAAATGAATTTGACGAAGTGTATTTAAGAACTGCGGAAATGAGCTCACATTAGAGACTTCATTTCACTTTGAGCTCGGAACACCATAGACTAGATTCTTGTAGTAATTAATTATTTGTAATGAAAATGATAAGTGTAGAGATCAAGCTACAAAACTTTAACAAACTTTGATTCTACTTTCGTTGCACTCCGGTCGACTTAACGCTAATACTTTGACACCAAATAAAATTTGGGAAAATAATCAAACAACAATTTATTACAAAACAAAAATGGAGAGAAATATAAACCGAACAACCTTACGAATACTTAGCTTTAAGTATTAATAAAATAAATGACAGACTTAAAAACTGTCAACGACCAAACAACCTTTCAAAAAGAACAACGTTTTAACTTACAACAATTCGACCCCGAAGGCCTTTTAAATTCAACTAGTTATTCAAATAAAATCTTCTTCTACTCTCACTCTAAATTTTCTAATTGCACTATCATTTATATCACAGTAATCGCTTTATAGGCTTCGCAGAGCCGTCAGAGGTATTTAAAACTAAACAGTTGCTAACCAATCGCTCTCAAGATCCGTTTTAGAAAACTACTTTGCACCATTTAAGAAAACAAAAATCACTCAAAGCTCAGACACAATTTACCCTACGATTCCTTTACAAAACACTATAAAACCAATAAGCTAACTATAAAATACATCAAACTTCACTTCTAACATAATTTCTATCATTAATGCACTATAAAAGTCTAAAAAAATTAACCTTTAAACATCAAGATTTAGTCATAAAAATAACATTCTAACTACTTAACAATCAACACAACTTCTGCCAATTTCCATCTTATTTTCTATTTTCCTAACTAACTTTCCTAATGTGACTTTCAAGTCACGTCATAAAATTCCAAAGTTTCAAATTCGTAACAAAAAGTTCAAATTTCAAAAATCAACTCTTACGATATTTTTCATGAACAAAAATCCAAAAATTAAAAAACAGGAAAATTATATCAGACATAAATTAAAACAGGAAAATTATATCGGACATAAATTTGACCGGTTCCGAAAAATCCGAATTTTATAAAGATCACAGTAATTGCTTATCAGACAATTTTATATGACTATTGCGACTACTTTTCTGACATTAGTATCGCTGAGTATTGACAGTTGATGTTTTAGCGTCAGATTGTACGATAACTGTACGATTATAGACTACATTACAGTACTTTACCGTCATGTTATAAATTCCCTTTCTCTAAGGATAGGGTTTTGTTACTAAGTCAAATTCCTTTACAATTTAAATAGACGATCAAACGCCCTTTCTTTAGATTAGGCAATTGCTCTAGGGCTACTTCTATAGTAATCTATATAATACCTATATAATTCTAAATAAATCTATAAATATAAATCTATATAATTCTAAATTATAAATCTAAATTATAAATCTATATATTTTAATATTTGTATCACTTTATTACGCTAATACAGATAGAAGCATATTATAATGTGGAAAATCTAACACGGCACTGCTGCACATTACACTATGATTAAGAATTATCACTGATTAACGCCAGATATCTTGTCATCATGGATAGCTGCAGCCTAGTTAGATTAATTTTGTTAGGATTATGAGATATCTCCTAGTCTGAAATATGTGATATCAGAAATTGTATTACTACTAGCCTAGGTAACCAAAAGTTTATAGAGTAACTAATGTGTTCGGTATTCACATCATCTAATCTTGCCGATTTATGTATAAGATTTCTAATGATAAAATGAATAATTGTTGCTGTTCATGGTATTTAAGAAAGAATGTCATTCCATTCTGCAACAATATAGTAGATAAATGAGAATGACTGCCTTGTAATTTTGATATATCCTAAATGAAATATCTACTTGCGTTATTAATCTGTAAAGACAATCTTCTAGAGTAGATCTGTCTACCTATAACTGAAATCTATACAAGAGTATACCGATTTATGATACAGTTATGTCATAGAGTGCATAAGAAAGGAGAATATTAGATTTTGCCTTTGAAACAGTAATACAATATGATTGTGTACCATAGTAAAAATAATAAATTGCTATTTGTGGCGATCATACTAATCATTCGTAAACCTATCTACAGAATTTCATAGGATGAATTCTTACACAGTACTGTAATATAAATTTAATCTTTGCTCGTTCTTAATTACATGCCAATTCTACAATATATTCGATTTCTATTGATTACTCCACTGCAATGCTCTTTAATTAATTATCACTTTGATTAAATACGCTCCAAATGGTAGTGTTTCTATTTTGCAAGAGCAAGAAGGAAGCAATTGACAGTAGTAAAGCTATGTGAGAAGGAATCAAATCGATCAAATCTAGAATTTGCCGCTGGCTGAAACGTAACATTTCTTTTCTTCTTCTCAAATAAATTCAATTAATTGATCGTCATAGCAATTGTTGAATCAATTTTTCTGTTTACTTTTTCAACCAAATACAATAAATTAATTAAAGAGAATTAGTTTAGTAAAGTTGGTAATATATTAAGATTAGTTATAACTAGTCTTTGTTTAGCAATGGTTAATGGAAACTGAAATTGATGTATACTACAGTTGCATATGACACAAAGATGAGCTGAAATTATTGATATCGTAAACTTATTGGGAGCCAAACCAAAACTCTAGAGAATCTACTTTGTTTCATATAGCGTGATGATTATAGAATTGTAATCACCCTAGATCTGGCAATAATAGCGTTTGTTCACCTCCGCTAGCCATTTACGGATAGAATTGTCGATAAGAGATTAAATCTACCTTGCCCTGCTCTTTATTATATTATTGGTAGGATTTCTTTTTATTACTTTAAGAAAAGAATTGAATATGCAATATGACAGGCTAAAGAAGTTATACTAAAGAGCTAAAATTTTTCGCATTGTTTTAAAGAACTTTGCCTGAATATATTTATCAAATTTTATAATTATTAATGGATTAAGAATAGTAATATTAGCAAGAGTAGACATACAAATAACCGAAATGATAAATAGGGCTATGCTTTCATTTTTTACTTGTAGTAACGGTTTTTGAGTTATTGCTTGTACAATGTTAAATATACAGAAAGGCCAAATATTAATGATATTGTAAGCTGAAATATTTATGAAAGCTCTGAGATGCTTTTGTTTTTGCGTTAGTTGCGTTTGTCTTCCATTAATATAAATACCTTTTAGGCGTACAAAAATTTGCTGATGAACGATTATTCGCCGATATATAATGAAAATGAACAACGATGGTAAAATAATGACTAGAAATGAGTGTAATATCATCAAAATTGAATCTGTTATAGTTATGATCTTATCATCACAAAATGTTGTCTCATCCTCGTAAACTCCAATAGCCATTGTTCTTGGTAAAGCAACTATAATAGAAAACAGCAATAGGACTATTTCACTCATAAAAAAGATTTGCTTTTTATGACGACGATAAAATAAATTGAGAGGCCTAACGATTGCAATATAACGATCAAAACTAATTAAGCATAAATTGTAAATGGATATGCCAAGAGAAGAGAAGGAAATTTGTTGAATAGCGCGGCAAATCAAGGTTCCGTAACTGTAGCTGATCGAAGTTGATATCGTGAAGCTGAAGGCAAATATAGCTGTTACATTTGTAACGATATCAGATAAAACCCCTATCATCACTAAAGAATAAGTTGTTTTATAGACATGACGATTAGTAGCCAAAATGTATAGTAGGATAAGATTGATTAACAAACCGATAATATTTAGCGCTATGCCTACTATTCCAAAATATACAAGAAATTGACGGAGATTTAGCCTGTCCGTTTCAACAGATATATTGCTATAATTACTACTATTGTTATCCATATATAAGAGGATAGTATAACATCAGTTAACTGCAAATAAAATTTGATTCAGGTAATTCGATACGTATTCCAGAAATTAGTTTAAATCCTTGAAGATATCAAAGATATGAAAATGTTATGGAAATTAACATTAAAACCTAGATATGAATTATAAAATAACCCTAATAGTTGAGATTTTTGTGCTTGTTTATGAGAAATGAAATAGCAAATTCTTGGTGGTAAGGTCATAATATATTAGATTAGAAGAGGAAAACTTCTCCAATTGGATTATAAGACATTTTGCTAGCACTTATCGAAGGTAATTAAGAAGGATGTGTTGATCAATTCAGCTAAGAAATGGCATCGTCAGACGCGGTTAAAGCCAATGTAACCGTATCACCGCTTCGTATTATAAACTATAATCGATTCGGAGACAAGCATAATATAATTTAACGGAAGTACGCAAAGAGATAGGTATATCGCGATTGAGTTTAGATTGCTTTCTATATTGACGTCATTCTTATTGAACAAATAGAAATGCGTTGTTAATAACCGGTGAAAGATTTAATCTATTGATATGTCTGATAGCACAAATTGAACTGCCAAGATTTCCGATAACATAGTTTTACAACTGTATGAGTATATAAAGAATCTATTATCTTGTTCATAAGCAGAATAGCTTGCATCTATGCCGATACAATGGACATATAGAGATTGAAAGTCCAAAGTCATTCGCTGTTGTTGACTGGAAAAAAAATCCTTAAGAAATATAGTACCATCAATGAGTCAATCGTTGGTAATAATTAAAATAGCAGAACAACATTTACTTTCTCTTCAAAATATTAATATATATGAATACTGAATTGAAATTGCGCGTAGCAATCATTATAAGTACTCTCTGAGCCCTTAATATGCTGTCGAACGGATACTGTAAAAACGGTAAAAACCGTACTGTGAAAAAAATTGAGATATTGTATCAGTGTCTTTGAGATAAATTAAATCTTCTTCTAATGAACGAATAAATTAATTTAGATGAACCTAGTTCTGCAATCAACTGCCATTATTTCGAAAACGGTTGGAGTTGCATATAGAACCAACTAATCCTTTTACAATGCATTCGATTAGAGTATCCTCAAGGTTTATGAATTACTTCAGCAACAACTTTGATTTTATCGTCTCACTATTGGTTCCGTAAGCTAACTTCCGAGCACAATACCCAAACGGATACGCCTATTTATAACGAAATTAGTCTTTTAAAGAGTATTCTTATTAATTAAGCGACTGAAATTTAATTCTACATATTCCAAAATTAAGTTGATTTGAGCTCAAAAATGGCCATCAAGAAGCCATTTCACTTTCATTGATCATTCGTGTACTGTACAGTACTATCATACAGTACAGAATACACGATACTGTAAACTGTACACTGTAACATGCCTTAGGAGAACAAGCCTTCTCGTCGGATGGACGGACTTATTGTACCAAATGAGGCCACCAATGTTAAAAAATGACTACTTCGTACTTACGGTAGTAAGTATGGATCTTCCATGTCTGCTTTCTAAATCTTTGGTACGAACTTCAATAATACTTACGATCTTATATAGCTATTTTCAAGCAGAAATTGACTAACAGATAATAAGATTCAGTGTAATATTACTTAATTTAGTAAAAATCAATCAAAAACTGAATCGACCGTCTGGATACTTTAGTACCACCATCATAATCCTAACCAAGTGTTTGCCACCATATTTGAACGTGATGAGGCAGAAAGTGTCTGTCTGTCCAATAGTGATCCATCCGGGTCTCCATCTAGTGCATGAGTACAGTACAGTACAGTAACACTCTGCAGCAAAGTACTGTTGGTACAGTAAAGTAGAGATTGGGTATAAGTGTATAACGCGACAGCGTTACCTTGTAATGTACACTGTGCAGCAACGGCGGATATATTGCAACTGGCGTGAACGCTGTAATGTCCATCTTTTATCACAGTCAATTGGTAATTTGATTATGGAGGAATTTCTGCTAGATTGAATAATATGCACTGATATGGCGTTAAGTTGTTAGGCATTGCTCACGATTTCCCTGTCTAACAATTGATGTTTTAAATTTATGATTCTTATACTCAGATATCTTGAAGTTGTTGCTTTCAGTAAGGGAGATTGAAGATGTCGACAAGTTCGTTGTATCCTTTTTTAAAGCAGACATCCGTAGATATGCATGACATTACTACGTCATTGATTCCAGATTCCTTTACAACATTTAATCCATGGCTAAGTCTGTGGTTTAATCAAAAATTGAATGCTTGTCTGATTCTAAATTTCTTGATCATTTATTCATTGAACACGTATGTTGTCATATTCTTAACACGTATCAATCCTCTAGCCAATTAACTGTCCCGTTTCCTGATAGCAAGACAGCAGCAATTGCTTATAGGACTCTAACTGTCGACAAAGAACCCAAACGTAGCTCAGCAGTCAAAAATCTACAATTAAACGACAATCAATTGCTTGTGTCAGTATTAAAGTAGGATGGTCAACAAATTACTCTCATAGTTTATAAAATACTAAGAATTATTTCGTGCTGTAGACTAATAATGTGTTGGTATAGCGAGTATTGCATGGCTACCTTCAATTCTCTTGATGTTAAGTTACTCCGGATAGGAATCAACAATGAAGCAGTATTAAAAATACCTACTATACTTTAATTAATGTATACTTCAGAGTGACTAAATGTGTTGTAGTATAACCATTGATCGCTATTCGTACATCATTTTTCTTCTCTCACCGACAGGCAATTTAACTCACCTGATCCAAGATCATTAAGAGTTGGAGTCAATTCGTTTTTGGATTTGTTAAAGTTAACCGTCGAAACAATTGAACAATTTGGAGAGTAAAAAGTTGCCAGACTATTCCGATAGGCATCGATCACAACTACAGTAGCAAATATTTGGCCTCTTATTTATCGGACCTTATAACACAAGACCGCTCTAAGCATTCCGATCCCTTGCGATCAGCTCATTACGTGTAAATCGTGAAGATACGACTAAATGATACCGAGTGGATCTTTTGTATGATAAAATTTGGCAATTTTTTGCACTAGCTTTGTAATATATGATCCTGATACATTGTAAAATTACCGTACAATATAAGCATACATTATCATGGACTGTTAAAGTAAGAAAGCAAGACAGGCAAGATACTGTACGCCGATTCTGGTATTGTTGAAATTAATTAATTATAATTGATTATAGAAGAGTTCAATAAAAACACCCATCTGCATTAATATTCAAAGCCTGTTTAATACTACACTGAAAAATCACTGCCGTTTATTGAACGGTCTGCCAACAATCCTTGCGTTTTGTTACTACCGCAACCACGTTATACAGTCGCTCGTTAAATATATAATTATGGCAATTATCGTAATTTTGGACTACTGCTTATATGCAAAGCAACAAACACTCGTATTGACCTACAATTTAACGATATATTAACCGAACAAAATTTATTCTGACGCTTGCAATATGCAGATTTAAAATGGTACATCATACAGTGCTGACATTTAAACTTGAATTGATTTAACTTAACTTATAAATTATAACAGGTAGTTCACAAGTTCTTCGATAAAATATATCTGTTGAAATGGCAATCATACAAGTGGCCTTTTACAAATATTTCTTCATAAATCAACATGGTTAGCGTACTATTACGAGAAAACGCTGCTGTAGTGCCGTGATTGTAGCTAGCTACATATAATACAAATCTATCGAACATTATAACCTTTAAAATTCATGACTTATTCCAATCATCGGCTGTTATCATTTATAGAATACTATATTCACTTAAGCAAGCAACTTAACAAGGAGCTGGCGAGTGTTTTGCTATTAGATAAATGGACACGTTATTAACTACAATAAATTTAAAATACTAATCCTTATACGAGTGTATGTCGTATGATTTAACCACTACACATCAAACAGGCTTCCTTATTTTCGAGAGAGCAAACCATCGCACTTTCTCTATCTTTCTGCAATTTTTCTTTATCTACAGTAAATTGTATAGCACTGGCCGCCGGCTTTGTCCGTAAATAATACATGCCAGTCTTCAGGCCCTAACACAATTACAGCAATGTAACATTCAATCGCATTTTATAAATAGCTTATTTAGCTTTTGTAGAACCCTTTAAATAGAATTGTGCGTCATTCTATATTCATACCTTTTTCCAGGCGTAAAAATGCATGCTGGTTAACTTCGCAAAATTGGGCTCAGCAATATGTACGTTAAATGATTGACTTTGATCAATGTAAGCTCCCCGATCAGCTGCCATATCGATCAAGGTTCTTTGAGAAATTTCCCATACGGTTTTATATAACGCTTTAATATCATCTGGTATGTTGTTTATTTTCTGTGATATAACACAATCTATACATTACTTTCTTGATTTCCGATGAAATACTAATATCATATTCAACTTATGTCTTTCCAATTTAATATTAGTACATAGTACGTACTTGAATAGAGCCGTTATTAGCAATAAGTTCATTTTTCATCATATCATTCCAAACACCCATATCCGTTAAATCTTTCAGCAAATGCTGGTTGACCACCTATTTTCCAAAGCGGTAAAAATTTTGAACAGATTCATAACATAAGATTATGTCCTATAAATGCTATATCTTAGTGTTAAAACTAATATTTTGTACATTGAAACGTCAAGTCCCCTTAAAATATTATAAAATCTTATAATCATTGCAAAGTAGACTATTAGAATAACCTGGAATTCTCCTGACAAAACACGTCTAGAATAAATATTGCTTGTATACGGCTCAATTGATTCGTTATTACCAAGGATTTGAGCAGTAGAAGCCGTTGGCATTGGAGCTAATAGTAAGCTATTTCGTAAGCCATACCTATTGCATCAAATAGGGATGGTTAATAAAAACACTCCATGCACACTACTCCAGTTGACTAGCAAAAGTTTTATGTTGTAGAACATACTTTTTGATGTCTTCTTTTAACGAATTCCAGTTCCATAAATCAGTCGGTTGCTTTTCCCACAAGTCAAATTGTAATTGCTAAAAGATATTTCAAAAATGCCATTGTCAATGTCGTAAGTACACGAGCAAGGCAATATGATAGTATCCGTAATCATTAATTCCGACGAATAGCTACTAACCCCTTGACTTGCTGGAGACCCCTCATAGGTTTCGTATGGACCAACTTCTTTTGCTAGCTCACAGCTAGCCTAAAGTAACATGCGTAAGTTAGATATGTAGAATTAAATTATTGCATAACGTAATCCACCACTACGTTCAGTATTCTACCTGTAGAGCACCATAATAAATACTTTCAAAAATTTTTATATTCAAGTCGCGAGCCTCTGGTCCATCGAACGGGAAACGCATTAGAATAAAAGCATCAGCTAATCCCTATAAGAAATTACATAACCAAAATAAGATAGATGATAATATATAGAAATTAAGATATAATGTAAATACCTGAACTCCAATCCCGATAGGCCTATGTCTTTTGTTAGATTTCTCAGCCTACAAAAAATAGCATTCGTACAATACATTATTTCGCAATTATTCAAAGAACATTTATACGATAAATTCCACTATCAATCAATATATTAAGGCAACGCTATCGATTTACTTAACGTTTACTAATATATTAATTGCTATTCATAATTCGCGTAGCCTACCTCCGGTACAGGATAGAAGTTAATATCTATGATTTTGTTCAGATTGCGTGTAATTACTTTAGTCACTTCCGCCAACTTATGAAAGTCAAAGGTTTTGTCAGGTCTTACGAACCGAGGTAAAGCAATCGAGGCGAGATTACATACAGCAACCTGTAAGATTGTCATATTTTTACGTCAGTTAACGGAATAAAGATGTCAATCCGATCTAATACTCGCTAATAATTCATGTACCTCATCAGGGCTTGTATATTCTATAATTTCCGTACAAAGATTGCTGCTTTTGATTGTGCCTAAATTCTATAGAACGACACATCGATTGCTGTTACATAACTGTTAGGCAGAATTGAATATTAACGAAAATCATGTTGACAATTTGTAACTACCATACGAACCTTTTGATTACTTTTACGATTGCACGCATCTTTATATAACATGTAAGGAGTACCAGTTTCTACTTGGGCTTCCAAGATTGCGAACCAGAGTTTTTGCGCTCGAACTTGTCGAATAAACTTTCCAGCGTCTTCATACCTGTACACGTTAATAAAAAAATAATTCTTGTTATATTATCGTCGTTTATTACAGTATTGCGTAGAATGAATGCACCCAAGCATTAAAACGTACTCTGTATATAACTTTTCAAATTCTTCGCCATAAGTATCATGTAAACCTGGACAATCATTCGGGCACATTAACGACCATACTCCGTTTTCTTCAACTCGTTTCATAAACAAATCCGGCATCCACATTGCATAAAACAAATCTCGCGCCCTCTATACACGATATAATTATAAGGTAGTTTTAGAAACAATGTGCAAAATCATTCGATTGCTAATTAAACAAGCTATAATTTACCTGCTCTTCTTTTCCAGTATTCTTTTTCAAGTCTAGAAAATCAAAAATATCCGGATGCCATGGCTCTAAATAGATTGCAAAAGCTCCAGGGCGCTACAAGATAGCATGCAATTTTAGCTGTTAGTTAATCTAAATCATATTCGAATCCTTAATATGTCGTATGCTAGTTTTTACGATACCTTATTTCCACCCTGATCAACATATCTTGCTGTATTGTTGTATACTCGAAGCATTGGCACTAGTCCATTCGAATGACCATTAGTCTGTGGCAGCATGAAACAAATCGTAAAGACAATGTTAGCGAGGGAATTTTGTTGGATTACGTAAAATAGAAACTAGCTTGGAAAGTAAAAGGACAATACATACCCCTGCAATATAGCTTCCAGATGATCTAATACAATGCACACTTAAGCCAATCCCACCAGCAGATTTAGAAATCAAAGCGCACTGTTTAAGTGTATCATATATACCCTAAAAGTACAATTTCAACCACCCAATTTAGATAATGCTATAGCTAAATGTTGTATGTAGACTACATACAGTACCTCAATACTATCATCCGACATTGTAAGTAGAAAACAGCTAGATAATTGAGGTCTGCAGGTACCAGCATTAAAAAGCGTTGGCGAAGCGTGTGTAAACCAACGTTCGGACATTAAATTATATGTCTGAAAAATCAACTTTTAATGTTAAAATCGTACATCTACTATAAACTACAATACATTCGACAATTGACTGTAATATCTGTGACGATTAGAATTTTAAGGCTACCTCAATTGCACCATCGATGTCTTCCCCGTGGATACCAACAGAAACACGCATTAACATATGCTGGGGTCGCTCAGCCACTAATTGTTAAAGAATTTAATCATGATATTAATATACAGCGATTTCATACTTGAATAGCTCCATATGTAAATGATTTGAATTATTTTAAGTTCACCTTTTTTATCAATTTTCAACAAATACGATCGCTCTAGCGTCTACATAACATAAGTGTGAATTTGATTATTGAAATATTCTCATTTAAGGCTGTGACCGAATAATATGCTTATAGTGATGTTGGTAACAAAATCAGTAATTGCGATGGAGCCGTTGTAGATCGAAAACTGCAGATTAGTTTATCATTTATGACAAAACTTCAATGTGATGAAATATCTTGATTGATTCCTATACATACGAGTATTGTAGTCACATAATTATAAATAGTAGGCTTAACATCAGCATGATTATTGCTTTGGTACATACTAGGACCAGATATCACATTCGGTTTAGAAATGTATGATGACTTAAAATCTAAAATGCTACCGCTTGAGCAGTTCAGAGGAACAGCCATCAATGTAGTTTAGCGAAGTAATAAATTAAAATATCATAATAAAGAAGATATAGTGTAGTATTAACGGCAAGATACACTGTATAGTATACATGCACTGACCTTAAAGCCAAAGAAGTTGTAGTTGTAGTCACGATCGTAAATAATTGCAGAATTTAGGCGCTATAGTAACATGAATGTTCATGTGGTGTAAATATTGCGAAAAATAGAAATGACTGCATACTTTGTAAATAATTACCTCACAATGCTTAGTTATGATTTCGTGAGTTTCTTTAGAAATCATTGGTGAATGCTTGCCATTCTTGGGGTTAACATAATTGTATAATTCATCCATGACAACTAAAATAAGGTAAAATATTATATCAGTCATGTTTTAGTAAGATCAAGGTACTCTTAATTGATTAACAATTCATTTGTAGCTACAGTATAACTATCTTGCAGATATCGTAGTTAACGTACCACTGAAAGTTTTTTTCGTTTCTTTATGCAAATTAGAAACTGCAATACGAGCAGCAAGAAGCGCATAATCAGGATGGTTTGTAGTCATTGACGCGGCAATTTCAGCGGCCAGGGTATCTAGTTCCACAGTCGTCACACCGTTATAAATACCAGCAATTACTTTCATGGTTATAGCAGCCTACAGAAGTCAAATTTATGTAAGAGTGAGTTGAAACATACATACGCAAGTCGGCCGTTTCTATGCTCAATTAATAGAACAAACTACGTAAGAATGATCATCGTAGCCACATGCCAACTAATACATATTTAAGCATTTCTTGGAAAGTAGCCAATTCGGTGCTACACCGATTAGCCATATAAAAAGAAACATTTTTCAAATTTCAACCATAGAGTTACTAAGAAAGATACTGTATCTATTTTTAGTTTTTGCTTTCAACATAAATAATCGTATTTAATTAGATAAATTTTCACTTTTGTTACTGCTACAAAACGATAAGGCATTGAACTAATAACTAAGCAGAAGCGATTGTACAATTGCATATACTGCATGACAGACGACAGTTTACTTCATTATTAAAGTATTCTCTTACAGTTTAACACTCAAAATTGTGAGTCTCCTTACTCTGACTCTACTATTAACTTGGCTGTTTATTTAAAGCTCTTCTAGTTACGATACAGCAAGTCTATTTTATTTTATCTAGACTCAAAGAAAAGATCGCTTTCCTTGCAACACTTTTTGATTCTATTTACACATCCTTTTCTTTCCACGATACATTATTTTATTGCATAGTAGTTGTTTTATCTAAGGATACATTAACCTTGATATTACGATACAGTATGAGGGAAAATCGAAATTTCTCCATGCGAATAGCGTATCTGGAAGTTATGTGAAAGCGCTTGAAACCACTCGATAAATCACAATTTGATCTAAAATGTCCAATCATAAACTATTCCAAAAATTTTCTTCAGCAAGGTGTGAAAGACTGTTTAAATATCGGCGCCAAGTTAATGGCGCCAAAGCGGTCAATCCTTCAGATAGAAACAATAAGTGTTTCATACTGTAAGCTACAGTACGATGCTAAATGAAACGTTTGGTACACTGTACTGTACCGGTGTGATTTACCTCCACTCGTGCAGTGCAGTACAGTATGTTTACGGTGCAGAGATTGTTGCGAGTTGATATTTGGGATCAATTTCTCCTGTCTGATCTACAACTTTACTACAGTAATGCAGCTAATGCTTATTCATCTTTGCCAGTTTACAGTACTGTACTTAACTACTCATTAATACAGGTGGACGTGGAATGTATTTGTAGGGGATTAAAAAATCGCACCTTTGTCTCCCCCCCTACAAATCATGCTATAAATTCCACATACATGGCATTAAACTACTTGCAGGCAATCCAATTTAGATGAAATTATGCTGTAGAAAGTACAACGTGGCAAGTTCACTTTGGTGTTTTGCACTGGTTCATCCTCGATGATAGATTTCGTCAATTGTGCTGCTGAAAATATTACTTGTTGGACTGACAATAGTATTGAAACAGTGAGTAGCTAAAAATACATGGAGAAAGATACTGCAATCTGATCTAAGAAATGTTACGCTAGTTAAGATCACGAATATGTGTCATTGGTGAATGCATCATGATAAATAATACTATAGTATGATTGAAGTTGCTAACAAGTCAACAAATTGAAGCAATTTTGTACGCTAGTGCGATTGCCATTAGATAGTCCAACTTACCGGATCAACATGGTCGTTGTTTAAATTGTAGCAAAGCTTGGATACTCTGCTTGTTATTTTGTCAAACATGACTTTTTCCTTTCGACCGTCTAAAGAGAGAAATTGTATAAATGCATTTGGATTAAGTACGCCGTCTTGGTCGTTGTACGAATTACTCTAGTCTAGATCGCTTCAATGTTAGCATTCATCCACATTACTGCCAATTAGAAAAGTCATTGTAGCATGCTTACCTCTTTTAACGACATACATCATGGTGATTTGTAGCTGAAAGAAAATTCAATGGGGAAAAAATGAATTTTTTTCAGTGAATTGAAGGCTAGTTAGTGTCTACAAGTTACTACACCAAATCACGAATGGCCTGCGAGCAATCTTTCGTAGCCAAGAGTGAGCACTTGTTGCCCCGGTCTGTTCAAGCGTTTTATACGTATATCAGGTGGGGTTGTACCGTACAGCACGTCAGCCTCCCACTGCCGTCCTTAGTTACCATGTTTTGCCTCATTTTCACTCAATCACTGACTCAGCCGTTCTGCATACTACAGTATACTGTACTCTACACGTACTGTACACTGTACTGTACAGTACTGAAGCTTGACTTTTACAATACTGTACACACAGTACAGTACTGTACAGGAAGTTTTATTTTTGCCTCCAAAAACTGAAGTTGGCGCCTTAAACGCGTCCACCAATCATCTTTCGACTTTATATGCATAATCATGTTGAATCACGATTGGACATTGAACAAAGAGGCATTGTTGTTGGATAGCAAGACGGTCCGATACGGTATAGTCCGGTACGATACGGTATAGTCCGGTACGATACGGTATAGTCCGGTACGATACGGTATAGTCCGGTACGGTACGGTATATTACTCTAGTTCCAACTGGTCTATGCTACCCAGCTCAAGTAGTCATGCAAGTTATAACATTTGCAATCCAATTTGCTTGCTTTACGAAAAATGATAAAGTCATTAAACTCCAATGGAACTCCAACGGATCCATTGTAACTAAAGTAAATAAATTAAATTAACAGTTCAATATTGTTGCCGTATAGCCCAAAATAATCCACTTCCCCGATGAAATGGTAGCCAATGAATCTGCGATGTTGTTGTTCGTTCACATTCTTACTGTATGGTATAGGTTAGCCAGCGGAATGTCAGCCGGGCTTTTCTACACAAAATGTCTCAATCGATGACTTTACGCAAAAATATCCCCAGTTTAGCAGTATTCTCCGTTGAACCATGATGGTATTACCCCCCTAAAATCGGCTTCTACTGTATGTCTATAGATAAGAGTAGATGTAGTCATCGGCTTAAGCAACATGTCAAACTATAGCAATAACAAATAAATATTTCCAGAACAATCTGCAGGAGACATGAAACTGCAAACAATATCCCCCCATTGCCGGCGATGTTCAAAGTTCTTGGTGTCAAAATCTCCCCACAATGCAGTCGTCCTTCTTCAACAAATAATCATCAAATCAATACGTAACATGACATTAGTTGCAATTCAATGAAATACATTATTCCGTTGCATGCCTTATTAAATTGACGTCCGTAGCCGTAGGTAGAATGGATTAAACAATCACTTGGTGGAAACAATATTGTATCGTATCACGAGCCTAACAGTTAATTATTGTGTCAATACAGTATTCAAGAAAAACGGACGTCTCGGCGGTTTTCTTGAATTCTTACGAATTGATGCATGTATAGAGTAGAATGGACAGTAATCAACAATACTCGATCAACCTATTATTCTAGTGTACGTTAATTCAAGTTCTATTGCTCTACAGAGAAGACTTTTCACTAAAGAGTCCACCCTTAATGCACAATAAGTCTGAACGAAAGGTCAAATGTGACCTTTTTACGTTATGTATTACTTTAGTTTGTGAAAACAGTATTGTCAATCAACGAGTGGACCATCGGATACGATACAGAATAACCTACTCCTATACTGTTTATATAACTTGCAGCTATCGAAGAGACTAAATAGCCGATCTCGAATTTCCATCTTTCCCATTAGTCGTAAAACATTTTCTATGCTATAACAGTCATAGATTCATGATTGAGTTATTCATAACTCTCCACGAATCTTCCCCAGTGATCAACGCACGAGATTTTAGTCCAATTGTAGTAAATGATGTAAAGCATCATACCACTTGTCGTCAATAGTCTATCATCATGATATAACCGTCAGTCATCCAGATTATTATGGCGTTCCACTATCTATGTCATGCATTCATACATTTGTTGCATTTTATACGATTAGCGAATGGCATAGTTTTGGCAATATTGCAATAAGAATTATAAATTAGCGAAACCAGTGGAAATTCCACGAAATATAGTACGATTTGAAGTTAATCGCATTAATATAATTTGATTATAACTGGAATCAATAATAGTGTGCTTATTATCATGTCCAATTGATGTTACCTCTTCATTGAGCTTTGTGTTAACTTTACCACAACATTTTCGGCTAGCAAACTTTTCGCGATGAAAGGCTTCACGAAGTCTAATTACAAATCTAGTGGTAGTACGGGCAATCGTCAACCTACGCAAAGTATTTCATGCTATGATAAAATGACTAAATGAATAGCCTTCAAAAGTCAAGTTATGCGACATCTCTTCCTATTTTGCAACGATTCTGTCAGGTTAAATAAAATTCGATTACAAAATCAGCATACAGTACTGTAGTTTACCATTATCATCAGCACTCTATTGTTAGTATGCCATTAATAATCTCTGCATATTGTACTGTATATTCGGTATATTCCGATGCTATCAGTAATAATTAGTCAGAGTTTAATGCTGACTAGATATCAATAACAAATTTAGTGATACTACATCATTCTATTAGTATAACCTGTCCCGATAGTGCAGTAGCTGCAATAAAAGCTAATAACTACTAGAATAGCAAGTCCCTGATCATTCATTTACCTATTATTAAATGCTCTAATCATTCCATGCAGGTCATAAAGTACTGCTGCAACTACTAGAATAGCAAATCCCTGATCATTCATTCACTTATTATTATTAAATACTTCAATCATTCCATGCAGGTCATAAAGTATTGCTGCACTTTCCTTTTACAACAGATTTTATTTTAGAGCACGAGAGTAATAATAGAAACAGAAATAATTGTCATTTAGATAGAAGTACAAGTGGTTCACTTTAACGAGCAAGTGAAAGACTGAGCTACCACAGTACGCGATTCAATTTTATATTTATCGTTGTGGCTATAACTCATTCACTAGCTTACGGAAAATGTAAGTATCATCAGCGATATGTCGACCAATGAGCCGACGAACGCAACATATTCCGGTATTATTGAAGAGTAAACACACAACATACACGTATGTTCCAACCATAGAGGTAAATGGAAAGAACTCTACGGTTTCAACTTCCATTTACAGAGAGCTCTTTCATGGGGCTATCACCTTCAAAGTTTGCTGCAGTAATAACAAGTAAGAATTTTGTTTGCACACTACCGTACGCATTGCACTCGCAAATGAAGTCTTATTGTATTAAGCCAGCAAACTAACATTCATCATGGTGCACATAACATTAGCTTAATCAAATTTTCCTATCGATTAACATGCAGTATGAATTAAGTAATGCTACGGAATCTTATACCATGAAAATAGCGATAACTACAAATCACTTGATTTGATTTCGCCAATCCTACACAGCAAGTAAATCATCCTACAAAATTAATAACTGTAAACAAGACGTACGGTACTCTACCGGCTTCAGCACGAAAGGTGTGCAGGTATTCCTACATTTGCATAAAGTAAAATTGCCCCACAAGAGTAATAAGTAGAATCGTTTGAGAAGACCACTAGCGAATACCGTAAATACTTTATTTTAAAATTAGAAGTCAACACCATTAACTGCTATCACAACTTATCATGTCAACTCGTATATTGTAGTTGTTGCAGTAGATAAATATGTTACATAAAAGTAGTCTTGAAATGTTTTCATATAATGATTGCTGTAGCCTGTATAGTAAAGTCAAATTACGTCATCATCGTAATATATCATGTTAAAGATTTAATGACCAAATTTAAGCCACAATTACCCGATAGGCGATGTGCTGGTATAGTTTAGTAAGAAATTAATTAGTTCATTAGTTGTACTTGTCTATAGATCATACAACCAGATCTTCATCAGTGCATGGCTACTCTCGTATTTCGTTAACGCTAATTAACGTATGAATCCTCTTGCTGAATCCTGTTAAGCAATTTCACGTCTACCAATTCGTGTGCAATAGAATTGGTTAAGTTTCATACCTATTTGCCTTGACTTGCAGCTCTAACATTTCATTTTCACGAAGTAAAGTAAACGCATTCTATGGGAAAGACGCAGATGTACTGTATATAGGACGTAAAGATGTTGAAAAACATTTAAGTAGTGTTCTACTTATCGTCTATTCAGCCATAACTATCAAATTTTATGAAGTCCAACTTTATTACAGATGATCCTCGCACAGGACAACAGTTACTGGAAGATAACAAATCCGAAACACAACTATCATAGACTCCTTGATATTTTAATGTAGTGTACTTTACCGTCAATCAAATAATTAAGCTATTACAGATGCATCAACGAATAAGATAAAAGTTAGAGGAAAATAACAAATTAGCAGCAGAACTATCATAGACTCCTTGATATCTTACTGTATTGTGCTTTACCATCAATCAAATAATTAAGCAGTAAAACAGAGTCAACCGTCAGTTACAATTATTTATCATTAAAGACTTTTATTAGTTCTTATCCATTTGCCTCGATAATCTGATATGCTTGATTACAGTATCGTTGCAATTGGCTCTGACTGCAGTCACTGCACCACTCAAAAGCATCGTAAGCCATCTTGTAGATCCTATTTTACTAATCAAACAGCACTACAGTAGCACGATATGCATAATATCTTTTCTGTTTACTACTATATAGAGCTAAAGGAAAGAACAAAATGAATACTTTTTCATTCCTGCCTATCCATGACCATCTACACTATCGATAACCGATTCGACTCCTTTTCCAATTATTTTCAACAATCACTACGGAGCTTTTTGATATCATTTTGCACTTGCATTTCTAGTTTCAACTTTCTCAAGTAAGCGTATCATGGCAGAGTCGATCGAATATCCGATCTTGTTGCTTGTCATCACAAACATCAAACATGTCTATGAAATCATTTTGTGTGCAATAAACGGGGCTACAAACATCAAGATGAATTCTGTGTAGCATGGAAGACATTGCACTTACATTTTACTGTCCCTGCTTGCTTCAAGAGAGTTGCACATAAGAGCAAACATGCCGCGCAATCCTCCAAGTTTTGCAGGTAATTAATGCCAATTGGACACGAGTGATGCTCCTTTTGTATAGCATCGGATGTCAAAAGCACAGTACGCTTTACTAATCTGTCGACGCCTTACTATTCCCTATATCACGTTGGCTTGAATTGTACAGTAGGTTAACTTACTATCATGATCACGCCGAGGTCGAACGTGTCACCATTGAACAGTTCGTGCGTGCTTCAACACGTTCCAGTCGACCGTTACTCGGTGTCACTGTCCCACAGGGTGACGGTGATTCATAATTACGTCACGGTTACTCGAGTACCGTTCCATCCGTATGTCCGTATGCCATCATTCATACGTATGATACCATACAGTACAGTACAGTACTATAGTTTTGAGATATAGACAGACGGACTTTGGTTTCCAACGGAGGCCTTCAATATCGGAAAATGACTACTTAATATGGTTCTTCCATCTCTATTTTCGAAATCATAAGTACTAATTTAAAATTGCGTTTACAGTCTTGACTGGATCAACATCAACATGCGATTCCTCTACATTACATGTATAAAATACGATACAGCAGATTCCAATATTATACTTGTAATATAGGAGAGTCGTACAATATTGATATTGAAACAGTCGATTCTAACCATATCGTATTTGCGAATTTGTATATTGATCCTAAAACTCTTTTCAAGCAGAACTTTGTAGCAGATACAATACTCAATTAAGCAGTATCCTTCAACGTCTACTCGCAACCCGACTTGAGAGCAAGATTCGGGTTAACCATTTCTGTGGGTGATACAGTGTTTGTAGAGCGATTGCACTCGTTTCGGGTTTGAAAATCAACAATTTAATCGAGTTCGGGTTGCGTTTTCACTCCATTGCAGGACTCTGAAATTAAAGTTAAGATTCAATCAATGTACTGTACGCTGCACTTGAACACCATGACTGCACAGTGCACAGTAGTATTACTTCATTTAGAAAACATCAGCCAATTCAAAATCGACCATCCGAATAGTAAAGTACAGCCATAACGCGGAGGGTTAGGTACAATATTTTGACGGGATGAGGCCGAAAAGGTCTGTCCGTCCACGGATGATCCGGTTCATAGTTAGTTAGTACGGTTGAACAGCAAAATAGAGTAGTCGGTCTACACATCGCCATTACTGCATGATGGAGTAAGAGTAGCAGTACAAGTTCTAAAGATGACTGATTCAGATTAATGAGAGATACAAATAAATTCAGAATGTTTTATAACCTACTAGATAAACTACAATAGGAGCAACTATAGCTGGCAGAAATCGATTTAATTTTCCTTCATCATATTTATTGATTTCCTAAATGTAAGATATTACATACCAATATAGTAATCACGGTAGTAAATACCACTACTGAGGTATAAACGGTAAAAATTGCCATCTCAAAATAATTAATTTATTCCTAATTTAACAATTATAATGATAACATTGATCGACAATATGAAAATTAAACAGCTTTATCCTCCGAATACAAGCATTTATATTAGTAAACACTATAACGCCTCCAATCGAGACTCATTAACAAGCATAGACTGCTGCCGTATACTCAGATAAACAATGCTAAGAAAAATAGTAACTGTTAGATTATTCAATGCAACAGCATTGGAAATATTAAATTATTTTACTTCTTTTGTAGCCGTCATTTAAATGGCACGATTAAAATTTACAAAACGCTTTGCAAAACCTATCTTTCAGCAAACTATTCTATAATATAATTAAAAGTTTTATCTTTGCCTTAGGCGTATTAATTAGTTCGATGCGCTATCGTACTTTGCGCTAATTGTCGAAACAAAGGCACTTAGCCAGTAACAATCGACTACAATATATTACAATATTGTAAAAGTATCAACTGTTTTTTACATAAGCCAGTTAAACATTAAATTCCGATACTCTCCAAAACAATACTGACAATCCTTTGCTATTTTTAGGTAATTTTTCATCATCCAATTGCTGCTTGGAACTATTCTTAAAAGTTCGGCAGCCATGACCACAACTCACAATAAACACACTGGCAACTCCTTCAGCATAAGACGCACTATCATCTTTGCCATGACTACTACATCTTGACAGCGTTGGAGAGTCGAAACGGCAACCTGACCCTGCGTCAGATGTATCACTATCATATGCTGATGTGGTAATAATAACACTAAGCATATCGACGGAACCATAATGACCGCAACTGAGCAACGTTATGGGAGGACATTGTTCCAAACAAGACGTAGAGATCGTAATATTAGGTAAAGGTAAATTCAGTATAGCTCCCATATTAGTACCAATCCATAATAAATCATTGTAGACTAAAAGCGAAGTTACTTGAATATCATTTCCCATATCGTAGAGACTTTGCATGCCGTCGCTATCGATACCTAATAGTTATTAATTAGTCAGCAGTAAGTAATTTAATAGAAAGATAGCAAAAATGTAACAGCCATCTTGTATCAAACTAACCTGATAATACATCTGGAGCTGTATCGATAACTAGTAAACGCTCGTAACTAATTGCATGAAATAATCGAAGAATGGAATTGCGCGAAAAAGAGACCCAAACACCGGTCTTGTAGTATATCATTTTATCAATTTTACTATCTTTCTTAACATTGATGATAATACTTGCCTAAAGAACACATTCAACATCCAGTAAATCATGACATTAAGGATAGCGACGATGCAAATTTACAAGAAATTGCCCTTGTTAATATCGAATAACCGCAGTATGTGCAATATCTACGCGCTGCTTACCTCTATAGATAGTGTTTCAATGTTGATGACTTTTATATTATTTTCGCAGCTGCACCAGATAGTATCTAGGGCGTCGATCATATACGTAATTGGAGTCTCAAATAAATGTATTTTAACAGCGTCGTGATTATCATTATTCCCAGATCCTAAAATACACAAAAAATTCGCGTCAACTATTGCAATACTGAAATTAAAAAAAATGAACTATATTCCAGTTTAAGCCTATCTCTAGTTACCAAGATTATATACAAGAAGGTTGCCACTTGTTAATGACAAAAATACTCTATTCTTGGTATATCTACAGATAGATAAAAATGATTAATCAATAAAAGCCTAATACACGCCACTACTGCAGTATAAATATTTACAATAATTTATTTAAATTAATTAATTACGGTATGATTTGCTACTTACAGGATAGCAGTTATCGGTGCATCGTGCTGAAATATCACTTCTTTCTTTTGATCCTTTAAATGGCAACTTAAAATGCGAATACTATTACAGTGATAATTATAATAGTACCGACACAAATAAAACGAGTTAGAAGTGACGACAAATACACAGAAAAACGGTAACATTTTTTTAAAAAGTTTTGCAATCCAACTCACCTCCCATTGTTTAAAGCTATCCATAACGTATTTCTTCCTTCCATATCATCCAACCAGACGAATAATTCTTTTGTAGTATCATCCAATGAACCATAGTATGACTCTCTATCGGTATTCAATTGGGGTGATGCAGGTTCACGATCTGTGTAGTATTTACTCAATTGGCTTAATTTTAAGGATTCATTACCAAATGAATCTGGCGCATTAACTTGATTATGTGTCGTAGATTTCGCATTATCTTCTAATTTATTTAATGAATTTACACAATTAAAGATCTTTTACTTTGTAGTCAAAATCAAAATTTTGTAATCATCATTGAATGAAGCAAAACTACTCTACCTTCAATAGCATTAACTGCATTTGGTGTCTCGTCTGTCGATGAATTCAACTCTGAGGATGTATTTCTTTCCAAGTCATCTTTCATCGCGTTATCATCATTTGAATATGTTATTTCCATGAAGTTATTGCTAGGCTTACAATCGGCTTCAATGGTACTGACAATAATTTTGTCAGCTTGTACAGTGATATGAGGCTCATTGAGTGATGATAACGAGTTGTTATCGTCAGTTATAGATGTCTCAATGGTTTCAGTACGATTACTTATGGAATCGACTTGGAGCTCTTTAACACTTTTCGCATGATTTAAATTTGCTATCTTTACAATATCATTTGTGAACTGATCATTGCTATCCTCTGTCATATGTATGTTCGATCTAAAATTTAAATTGAAAGGTGCACAGGCTAACGAAGTTACACTTTCCTTCATGTCAATCACCTTATTGCATATAATCTGATCAGATTTTATAGAGAGACAATGAATTTCAGTCCTATTGGAATTGCCAAGTGCCATCCATACAGCGCTATTCTTGTGTAAATCCTGTATACTTGATCCAGTAATATTATAAATCATTGAATTGGCCCAACGAATTACCTACATGTAGTAGATAATATTCAGTCACCAATACTGTCTCTTATCATACAGCAATGACAAAACTACTATACTGTTATTAGATGTTATTAGAATCATTACCTTTAAATTTTCTTGTTCATTAACATCAGTATTTGGAAATTCCCAAGTACGGTCCAACTTAGGCAGTGCTTTTCTTTCCTCATCGTCATCTATGCTCTCTAAAACATCAGCAAAACTCATTCCTTGAGCAACATTGAGCTAGTTACGTTGCTAATTACACATTTATTACCTAGACGCTTTAAAAGATCCGCAAAATCATATTTCCATGATGATTTGGCTTCAGGAGATTCAAAAGAGAACGAAAAAGTTGCTTCACTACCATCCCTAATCCAACCAAATCCGTGAAAAAATCAGTGCATCAAAATTAAATGTAATCGCCTCTTAGTCACGTAAGATGTTCTAGAGTATTTACCGAAAATTGATAGATAATTCTACCAGTGTAAATAGTAGACCGGAAGTGTTTTGTTTTTGCTCCGCCAATTGATGCTTTTCCAGCAGATTTGCAGCTTGTTGCAATTTTTGCGCTAAATCTTCCGTTAGCTTTTGTGAGCAATGCTGCAGTTCCTATTAAAAGCATGCCTCGAATTAGCTGGCAGTATAACGAACAGATAGAACTAAAGAAACTGATTTAAAAACCTTATGGTTGCAGTTAAGAGACTCAGAGAGTGTAGTAATTTGCCGCATAATATGTAAATCATGTTCAATTTCTTTTATTGCGCTCTTATCAGTCAATATACGAGAATTTTGCCCTACTGTTGCAGTTGATGGCGCTAAATAAATAAAACGATAGATAGCATTTTTAGTAAATCCCTACAGGCTACGCGTATTATTGACGATTATTTTATTTTTCCAAAGTTACTATTACGATCATTGCATACCTTGACAAATGCTTATATCTCGCAAAGGCGCCATCCATTGCAGCCTATACTTAAATGTCTCACCGGAACTCATTCTTTGCATTAAATCGATATTGAGATAAAGTAGTTAATGAAGTAGCCTAACAAGCGATCTGAAAAGTTAAACTGTGATGATACCGTAAGTCTATACCTTTTAAATGTGCCAGCTCTCCGCTTAACAACACATACCAACAGATCGGAAAAGAGAATTAAACTCCTATCCTTCCTAACTATACCTTTGCCCTTATTAATACATATCGAAAGACCGAAAGGTTAAAAGTATAGCCAAAATTAAGCTAAAGTAATCTAGTAGACTTACCAATTCAGATACGTTATCGCGTCTTATAAAGTGTCTTCCTGGTGATGCAAGCTATCCATATGAGACAAACAATGAATATCAATTTTAATAATTGAGAATCACACTCGTAGAAATGTCGCTAGTTTCTACATACATGTGGAAAACCATCGATAAGGATTTCAATATCACGAATTTTCTCTTCTTCCTTTTTATGCCTTTCCCTTTCTACTTTAACTTCATTCATAGAATCAGCAAGCTTTCGCAACTCTCTTAATGCAACCTTTAAACTATCGTAATCGTGATGTGATAGAGGCGTATACTTTAACAATTCCTAATAACAACAACTTTATACGTCAATATTCAGTCCATACACAATAAGATTGAATAATTTGTCAGCAATATGCAAGAAAATTTATCCAAGATAGATAGCTCTAGCTTCAAAAAGAATGGTCACCTTAAGCACCAAAACATATCGCGGGATTCTCTGAACGGGCATAATCATAAGATCTTGTAACGTTAATTTTTCTTTATGTTCTTTAGCACATACCTAGTAAATGACGCGTAAGATATAGACAATACGTCTTTAAAATTTCAATCTTGACTTACTTCTAAGAACTTTTGGAATCCTTCATTTGATGAATAGGCAACTGTTAATGCTTTTCTAGCTCTTGAAAAATTTATAATAAAGTTACTGTAGGCGTTAACCAGGATAACCTTGGTAAACTAAAAAAAAGCAAACCGATCCTATTAGTAACAAGTAAAACAGTACGAAGTAACGAGCGGATAATAATAATTTTTAAGAATAGCTCATTGCCAGAAAACAAGTAAACTGTTAAGTAACATACACTTTGAAGGAATAAATCTCCTATCCTCCTTTTATTGTCGCTAGTTTCTATTCGACGAGCCAACTGATCGAGGAAAAAATCATGACACAACAAAATTTCCGGTACTTGATAGAATATGGCATTGATTAAGTTCTTATTAATGACGATGTTATTGCTAGGATCCTTAAGAGTATTATAATAATCCTACAAAATACGGAATATGATCATCCAAAAATGTAAAAGCAATATATATTGCAGATAGGTGATTAACGCATAAATCTGATCAAGGTTAAACCAAGAAATTACATTCTACTAGCAATTTATCCTGCCTAGGTACATGTTACAGTACGTCAATATAGCGTAAAGTAACAGAATCTTTTGTAGTAAAAGTATCAGTTATCAACTGTAACTCATCCTATTTATACTTTCCTTTAATTTACTTTAAGTGGTCCTTTAAATACATTAGTAATAGAAATTGTCTTTCTTTAATTAAAATTATCATGTGATACTAGTAGTTCAAAAGTTGTTGAGATTCACAATAAGTTAATTCATTAATAAAGTATATAACAGTAAAAATCTTAATGTGACTTATATGGATAAAAACATGGATTAATAGTCACATGCCGTATACCTGCTTCAATGTCCGGAGAGCTGCTACGTAATTTATTTCTGTTTCTAAAAGATTTTGTAAGATATGATGTCTAGTATCCTTGAGAAAATAAATAAGAAAATTTCAGTAAGCAGGTCGTATCACTGATCTTTTCCAATTCTACGCTGGTAATCAAGATGTACCTCAATAGAGCTTATTGAGGTCGCAGCAACTGAATCCTCAGTGTTTTTATTGGTCTTATCATTTCCCATATTTTTAATATTTGGATCTAACGGTGGTGGAGTGTTAGCAACATCATCTTCTTTTGAGTGTTGCTTTTTTGAAGTTAGTATAGGACTGCTGCTACTTGAATTTGTCACCGAACGACCAGATACACCATGAAGAAGTATTTTACGAATCGACGGTCGTGATTTCAATTTGGGATAATGTGTTGGCACCTTAACGGCGTCATCATCAAGAAGCAGTTTAGCTGAAAGAGCTTTAGTAAGTTTCTTATGTGTATAACTCAATGGAGAGCCTTTCTTATTTGGAAGTAAAGCTAAATCTTCTGCACTTTCAAATTTGTGAGATTTATGTCTACGACTGCCATTTCTGATTTTGGCATCAGTAGTATTGGTATCATGGGAACCATTATTTCGAATAAATGCGTTTGCATCTCCGAAACTACCACTGGACCTCATTATATCATCAACAGGTTGAATAATTGCTTGACGAGGTACTTGATAATCGTCAGTTGTAGTATCAGCTTGAGCTCGATCTCTTAAATTGTTTTCTACCGGTTTATTACTTCTAATATCGCTAGGTACACAATAATAATGTTCCTCATCGACTTGTTGTTTCTTTACTTTGCCGTTAGGTTCTACATCTGTTTAGGGGAAAAAATAGAAATACGCAATAGTTTTATTGATAGTTCAAGAAACTATTCAATTATAACTTAATCGTAATCTAGAGTAGCAAGTTGTCAATATTATCTTTCCATTTTATCAACAAGTGAGTGAAAACTAGTTGTGCTTCAGCAAGTAATTACTTACCTAATTTGCTGTATAATTTGTGGCGTAACGTAGGACTTGTATGCGCTGAATGAGACTTTTCTTTAGGGATCTTTTTCGATAGTAATTGGTTAGCCGAGCTTACAATTAAGGAATCGGATATTAAACTCCTTCGATTATGTACTGCTTGTAATACTTTATCACGTCGAATTTTATTCTTGTCAGAAACGTCCAATGATTTTCTATTTTCTGCCTGATTTACTAATTTACTATCGTCATGGCGTGCTCTAACCGAATACTTGGAGTACAATCCAACCTATATAGAATCAAAAGGAGGAAAATTCAAGCTTCAATTGTGTCCACTCTTTATGTCATATACGATGTGGAACACTTTAATAACAACACACATTTCGGTTGAAAAATACGATAATAATTATTATTCATCAAAAGTTGTCATTTTTAAGTTGACTACAGTTATCTCCCATTTTATCGAACTTCAAGAATGTCCAAAACCTCCATCAACATTGACTGTGCGTATAGTACCGGCGAGATAATAATCATTGCAGAAATAGAACAGATATCCTGGTGCCAGAAATTATTGCAAACGTTAGGATGATCAGCGTTACTGTCGTCTCTTCAAGCTCAAGACTGGCAATAATGACAAACTCGTTACTCTTCATCATCGTATATGGCATGAGAATAATTTCAAATTAACAATATTGCCTTTCACCGCTGCATTAGGTTATGATATAGTTTAAAAATTTGCATATAGAGGCGTTTAGAAGTAGTAGAAATTGGATCCATAATTATAAATCCACATTTTTGTAATTACAGCTAAATTAATCTAATTCATGAATATTACAACAATCGAGTTCTTCCATCGACGTATCGATTGCTCATGTGTAAATTGGATATTATTTTGACATCTTACGCTTATTAAAGCGTTCATAGGTCATATTTTGAAGGGTGTATTAATGGTTAAGGTAAGAGAGAAGTTTCTAGCTGAATTTCTATCTACATTACTACACTTTCAAATGATCTACAAGGATAGAAAATGATGTTAAGACACGCTGCTTGATCCTTACAGTATGGCTAACGTACAGTGAGGAGATCACTTTATAATGTCTTCAAGTTTATCGTCATCAAATGGTGAAAATAAACGGCTTCCATGGCTAGCATATATCATCAATTCGGTCGTCATGAATATTAGAGTAGGCAGGCCATTTTACAGTTGGACTTGCATGCCTGGATAGAGATGGACAGGAAGAAAAGTCCTCATTTCGAGGTGTTGCTCATCAACTGTCCACAGTGAGAGCTGTATTACTGACTATCTTGAAAGTTTCTCGTTATCAAATCGAGGCATAAACTACATTAATGGCTAGCAAAGAGTCCATAATAACGTTAGTGGTCATTGATGTCAGAAATCAAGGATATTTTCCATTTAAACCTACATTCACTAACAAGGGTGTAAAGTGATTCTATAAAATCGTCATCTTCGTACTTACTATATGAATGAATAGTGATGATATTCCTTTCCATTATCTCCCTTTTTATCAACTTATGGAATGCATTTTCGAGTCACAGATATCAGAAGAGAAGACAAACTTTCTATTTCAACCCACATTTTACTTTACTGTACTTGTAGAAAGAATTGGTAAGGATAAAAATTGTCGTTTGCTAACTATTGAAGTTCATTTTCGACATGTTGCTGGCGATTTCCTGTATGAATCAACAGTAGCGATATTCCTTTTACATTATCTTCCAAGTGCCTTGTTATCAAATTATGCAATGAATTCCATCGTCATGGATATCAGAAGAGAAGGAAATTTTCGATTTCAATCTACACTACTTTACTCTACGCGTAGATAGGATTTGACAAGGATAAAATCATCCATTGCCCATTACTCAAGTCCATGTTTGATATCTTACTGATTACCTACAG
This sequence comes from Trichoplax adhaerens, assembly GCF_000150275.1. NCBI lineage: Eukaryota > Metazoa > Placozoa > Uniplacotomia > Trichoplacea > Trichoplacidae > Trichoplax > Trichoplax adhaerens. The sequence goes on along the minus strand of NW_002060955.1, from coordinate 1,384,134 downwards.
TACGAATCAACAGCGAAAATATTACTCTAGGTCTATCTAGAATTTGATTGTCATCAAATCATAACCTCTTTCGATGGCTAGTATATTGTACATCATAAATTGTGTAGTCATTGACATCAGAGTAGAAGGAAATTCCATGTTGAAATCTACATTAATGGACGATAGAATGGATTGACAAGGATAATGATTGTCCTTTTCCATGTGTTGCTGACTACTTATTGTAGGAATCAACAGCGAGAATAGAACTGGGCATGTTGATGGTCATCGAATTAAAGAATAAACGCTTTCCATGACTAGTAGACATCATCTATTCCCTTGTCATCTATATCGAAGGAGAAGGGAATTTTTTCCAGTATTTGAACTTGCATAACATGAAGAAATACCAGGGATTGACAAGGATCAAAGTCGTGATTGGCTCACTACTTGCTGTACGAATCGACAACCAAGGTAAAGAATCAACTCCTTGGGTAGCTACTAGACATTATCCATCCCGTAGCCATCGATAGTCGAGAAGGAAACTAACTTTGCATTTGAACCTCATGACTACACTGTACCGGAGACGCATCCATCGCCAGGATATTGCCGTCCATCTTGAAAGATTATCGTTATCAAACTAAAGGAATACGAGTAAATTCTTTCCAGAACTACATCATCGATTCGGTAGTCATTCATATTACAACTTGATTAATGTTGATGTGATTGTTTAACAAGTATATCTCCACTATGCAAGGTCGATAAATCAGTCATAAGTTTGTATTTCTAGCTATGCGACTTAACATCATTCCTCTATCCCTAACACCTCAAAGAGCATCGATATGATGATCGATGGCCATATTGGATAGTAGGTCATCACGATAGGTTACGTCGTGGCTAAAATAAAAGTTACTTCCAGCTATGCTATGCTACTACAGCCAAGATCGTTCCTTTAACTACAACATAGTAAACAGACTCGACGATCGTCATGCTCAAATTAATAAGTCAACAGGATTGGCTACATCGTGGCTAAAATCAAAGTTATTTCCAGCTATGCTATGCTACTACAGCCAAGATCATTCCTTTAACTACAAGTTAGTAAACAGATTCGACAGTGGCCATATTGGATAGTAGGCCATCTAACCACTATATAGTAAACAGACTCGACGATGACCGATCGCCATGTTCAAATTAATAAGTCAACACGATAGGTTACATCGTGACTAAAATCAAAGTTATTTCTAGCTATGCTATGCTACTACAGCCAAGATCATTCCTTTAACTACAAGTTAGTAAACAGATTCGACAGTGGCCATATTGGATAGTAGGCCATCTAACCACTATATAGTAAACAGACTCGACGATGACCGATCGCCATGTTCAAATTAATAAGTCAACACGATAGGTTACATCGTGACTAAAATCAAAGTTATTTCCAGCTATGCTATGCTACTACAGCCAAGATCATTCCTTTAACTACAACCTAGTAAACAGACTCGACGATGACCGATCGTCCTGTTCAAATTAGTAAGTCATCACGATAGGTTACATCGAGGCTAAAATGAAACTTCTTTCTAGCTATTGCTACTACAGTAAAAATCATTTTTCTACCGACAACATAACAACTAGACTCGACGATGACCGACCATCATGTTGATATTAGTAGATTATCACCCTAGGTTGCATCATGGCTAAAATAAAAGTTCATTCTAGCTATGCAGCTACAGTAAAAAATAAAAAACATTCCTCTATTTGTAGCTTTACAACAGAGCAAACAGACTCGATAATGGCCAATCGCCATGTTGATATTGGTAAGTTATGATGATAGGTTACATCGTGACTAAACTAAAAATTATCTCTAGCGATGCAACCACAGTCAAGATCCTTTCCCTATCCCTTAACACAGTAAGCAGACTCCTTACCTTATCCGAATGATCGCGTGATGTATTGGAATCTGTAACAAATCATGGGAGAATATCATTAGTTGTTAGCCATGGTTGATTATAAAATTAAATATACAAATTTCATTTTGTGATTAATTTAATGATAACCAAGCATCATCGTGACGACAGAATAACAACGTGATCAATATTGCCAATATTACGCGTCTTTCTAATGGGAATAATCATGGCAGTTGGAAAAGTATTTATCATCCACCCGTGGCATGATTACTGTGTATCCCCATCAAAATAATTAGATGTGATATAAACGAGTAAAAAAATCAATCAATCTTCTATCGACAACTATGAATAAAATTGGTAAGAAAGGAAAGTATGCTGTAAAAGTGAGAAAAGGAGCTTTGCGTTAGTAAGGAAGAAACTGTATTTTCATCCTCGTATTCACACTATTTTAGAGATTTGATGCAATCCAAACTGGTTAAAAAAAAAAATCATCCTCTTCCATCTGCAACTTTGACCACAAGAGACAAGGAAAGAGAAAGCGTTTGTAAAATTAAAAGTAATCCGTATGGAAGAAATTTCATTTTCATATTCAACTCTATTTTAGTGATTTGATGCAATCCAAATTGGTTAAAAGAAACAAAAAATCATCCTCTTCCATCTGTAACTTTGACCAAAAGAGACAAGGAAGGAGAAAGCGTTTGTGAAATTAAAAGTAGTCCGTATAGAAGAAAATTCATATTCAACACTATTTTGGGATTCCATGCAATACAAACTGATTCAATAGAAAGAATCGTCTTCCACCTACAACTTGGACAGCAATAGAGAAGGAAGGAAAGAGTTTGCACGCTAACTGAGAAAGGAGATTTTAGTCAGTTAGAGAGAAACTGCGTATTTATCAACCCCGTTTTAAGTAGTACTACAGTTGCTTTTTCAACTCTATTCAACTCGACGAATTTTCTTTCCTTCGTGTTTTTTCTTATAAACATCAGTTTCTTAGTGCATCGTGATTCTCCATGTTGTTGGAGAAGAGCTTGAACACGCGGGTAGAGAAAGTAGGATGCGAATCCAGTAGGGAGGACAAGACTACGACTTACCCACAGTCGATCTTCGAATAGCAAATGCTGATGCATATTCAACGCTTTCGGCAAGTTGCTGGGTCTCGACAGCCACTTTTTCCTCATCTTTATGATAACTAATAACTTTATTCCGATGTTTTTTACTTCTCAAATGAAACATTTTGTTCCACGGAGAAAATTATTGCAAGACCAATCAATTAATTCTACTACAAGAAAAGAAAACTATTGCTTTAAATGTGGATGCAAAAGACCGCCATGACGACAAGCCTGGAAATGGATTAATTTTGCGGGCCGCAAGCAAGATTGTCAACGATGGCTATGCCTTTGGCGGACAAGTGAACTAATAGGCTTGAAAGAATTAACACTTTTCAATGGCGTTAAGCACTATGTCAATACCAATTGGCTTGTGAGTCTATCCAATCGACACTGGTGTCGATTGGATAGAAGAATTGCAATCTACGTCTTATTGACAGACCGAAAGCGATAATTTCTTTTCTGTGTCGATTCCGCGTTCGAGGATGGAATGGCGACAAACTGTTTTCAATAGCAATCTGTCCAATTCTTCAAGTCACGAAGGATTGAAGATGGAAGAGTATGAGAACTCGAGCATCAATGGCGCCAAGTGGTTAGAGAAATAAATGACACAATCGCTGATAGAAAGGAATCCACCTTTTTAAAACTCTCCACTCGCTAGAAGGAAGAAGAAGGAATGACCATCCGCCAAGCTCAAGACTGTACTAAAAAGATTGTATCTATCCTACTAAATATGTCGTCCTTCTCCACAGATTGGTTGTTTATAGCAATTTCAGTCAGCAAGTAAGTATGCAATTACCCTTGGCACAATCCGAGTTTCCTTTTCTATCTGGATAATGGATCGATAGCAAGTTTGCTAATGGCACCACTGTTCCTAATGGGTAGCTAAAGAAATGCTAATGCTCTCTTTAATTTTTTTCTCCGATCACGTCGATCACGTAGGCAACAAGGTGGATGGGAAAACGCTATTTAACAGATTATAATGGATTGAAAGTTGGTTTTGAAATTGACTTTGCAATGGTAATAACCAATTAGACTTAATTTCCACTAGAGTGATCAATCAATTCGACTTAATTTGCGCTAGACCAAGAACGAATTGAAGGTGATTTCTACTTGGCTAACAACCAAATTCGACTTGATTTCTACTAGACGAAGAATCGATTTGATGTGATTTCCACTCGGCTAACAATCAATTTGGCTTGATTTCTATTAGGCTAGCAATCAATTTGACTTTGATTTCTACTAGACGAAGAATCGATTTGATGTGATTTCCACTCGGCTAACAATCAATTTGGCTTGATTTCTATTAGGCTAGCAATCAATTTGACTTTGATTTCCACTAGACTAACAACGAATTGAAGACGATTTCTACTTAACTAACAACCAAATTCGACTTGATTTTCACTAGACTAAGAATCAATTTGCTTTGATATCTACTGGACCAACAACGAATTGAAGGTGATTTCCACTCAGCTAACAACCAATTCTACTTGATTTCCACTAAACTAAGAATCGATGTGATGTGATTTCCACTCAGCTAAGAATCAATTTGGTTTGATTTCTACTAAGCTAGCAACCAATTTAACTCTGATTTCCACTTGATTTCCACTAGACTAAGAACCAATTTGAAGTGATTTCCACTCAGCTAAGAATCAATTTGGTTTGATTTCTACTAGGCTAGCAACCAATTTAACTCCGATTTTTACTAGTCCAAGAACCAATTAAAGGTGATTTCTACTAAACTAAGAATCAATTGGACTTGATTTCTGCTAGACCAAGAACGAATTGAAGGTGATTTCCACTTGGCTAATAACCAATTCCACTTGATTTCCACTTGACCAACAACGAATTGAACGTGTGATAATTTCCACTTGGCTAACAACCAATTTGACGTGATTTCCACTCGGCTAACAACCAATTGGACGTGAATTCTACTAAGCTAAGAACCAATGGGACTTGATTTCCACTAAACTAAGAACCAATTGGACGTAATGTCCAATATTGGCTAAGAACGAATTGGACTGGATTGCCACTAGCCGATAATGAATTTGACTGGATTTCGACTTGGGTAGTAACTAATTTCTATTTGATTTCCACGTAATAAATGTCAATTCTACTTGAATTTCACTGAACCAACAATTAGAATTAATCACTTGGACGTAATTTCCAGTGAACGAAGAAATCAATTGGACATCAATTTCAACTTGACGAAGAACCAATTGAATATACTTAATGTTTGCTCTACTTAGCAACAAATCTTTACTTCTAGCAGACAGTAGTCCATTCACAAAGACAGTCCATGTAGGAATAATCCATTCATTCAATAAGCCACTATCCCTCTTGACGGTATGGGATCATTCCAATTTGAGGAGAAATTCTTTCATCAATGGCAAGCCTTGAAAAGTGAATTAGGAAGTTTTTTTTTATCAAGATGAATGGGGGGCATCGACACCAAGGCATGGAGCCATTCAATGATGTCCGATAGAAAGGGGAAAATGGCAGCGGTATATCCTGATCGGCTAACTCACTCGATCACCACTAGCACCCAATCAATGCCTTCTTCTACGCTTGTAAAATAAATTGAAATACAATATTCAAAGAGGGAGAACTTATCTGATAGCAATCATCGACCGGCGTATCAAGGTTAATCGTTGATAAATTAATCAATCCACTATAGCTATCGGCAGTTGGTATGCAATGAGTCACGGCGAAAATTTGTTTTTGGGGCCTTGACAGGAATGGCAGCACTACAGGATAGTCTTCTCAATTTGATAGGATTTCTTGCATGGATGCTTTGGCTATTGGAAAGGCGATAAGTGATCAGAATAGCTTGTAGAAGATCAAGCAAGTTGTGCTCTATTTGTCAACGTCGAAGCATGTTTCATTAGTCTGTCGTTGATTTTGTTTGTCAGGTTGGCATGGAGGCATTTCCTCATTAACCCTGGCAATTCCTTCACTGCCTTTGAGGCAAAACCTGTTGAAAATCCTTACCAATCCCAATTGTGCTTGAACTCTCTTGCAATAGCACAATTAAGGCAATGAGATCTCAAGGGCTCGTATGGGCATGAGGAACTGCAGGTGTATTAAAATAAAGTAAGGATAGCCAAACAAAACGTCAATGGTCCAATCGAGGACTTTACTATTCTCTGATCAAGTCATTGAGAATGGAATTGGGTAAGTGAATTGCCCCTTTCCTATTCTGCCAACTAGATTGTTAATTCAGAATGGAAATTTTGCAAATCCATTCTCCATTTCCTATTCTATTGACTGGATTGTTGATGGAGAATGGAAATCTTGCCAACCCATTCTCCATTTCCTAGTCTATCAACTAGATTGTTGATTCAGAATGGAAATTTTTGCAAATTCATTCTCCATTTCCCATTCTATTAAGTGGATTGTTGACGGAGAATGGAAATCTTGCCAATCCATTCTCCATTTCTTATTCTATTGACTGGATTGTTTTATAGGGAATGGAAATTTTGCAAATTCATTCTCCAGTTTTCTATTCTATTAGTTGGATTATTGATGGAAAATGAAAATTTGACAACTCCATTTTCCATTTCTTATTCTATTGACTGAATGGTTGATGCTGAATGAAAATTGGGCAAATCCATTCTCCAGTTTCCTATTCTATTAGCTGGATTATTGATGGAAAATTGGGCAAATCCATTCTCCATTTCGTATTCTATTGACTGAATGGAAATTGGGCAAATTCATTCTCCATTTCCTATTCCATTGACTAGATTGATGATATTGAAATGCATCGACAAGATAGATACAACATGACTACCTACTCTAGTAGCATAAAGTCGTGGATTGACTGCTTATGGTGATGGATTATTATTCCCTGTTGAGAGTAGATTTGCTTGCTTGTGCGGGTTATTCAATGCTTATTTACAGCATAGAAATACAATCAACAACATGTGCCAAATATTCTTGATACATTTATTCCCATCATCATGCGAGTTATGGATTTAAAACGGAATTGGTGCTATAAGAGCGAGTGCCAAAAAATTGGCTTTATCCATTGGCTTCAAGGAATGAAAATTACAGACTTATCGGATTCAACCAATCTAACCGTCTATCCAAAATTTAGTCATTTTTTCATGTTAATGACTAATTTAGGTTCCCGACCGGGTATTTCAATCAAGCTAGAAAAAGATAGCCAATTGTCAACGGAGCATTGGATGTCTTGAAGGTTATGCATTTCCAATGGTGTTGTGCTAGGAGAGTTAGTGGCAAGAAATTGGCTACCCATTGGTTTCAAGGAAATAAAAATTCTAAATCCATTAGCATTGGCTAGTTGGAATGCATGCAAAATTCAGCCTCTGTTTCATGCTGATGGCTGATTTAGGTTATTCCAAGAAAATGGTAGATAATTCACCTGTAAATGTAGTCTTATTCAAAGCTGTAAAATGGTATCAAGTTGTCACAGTTCATTTTTGAAGATGGCATCGTTGGTCTCCACTCATAGGAAAAAAAAAATTGTCTCTGTCAACTCGTATCAAATCAATCAATTTCAGTCCATGTCTATTTTCAAAAGTAATACCACCGAGGTTAGCTTATTAAAAGCAATTAAAGGGAGGAAAGGACGAAAGAAATTAAGAAATGTCTATTTGAAAATAAATAAATTCGATCATTCAAACTCGGTTGACTCATGTCAATTCTGTAAAATATTGCATTCATGTCCGTTTTCACAGGCAATGCCACTCCAAGTTGGCTATTAAAAGGTAGGAAATGACTGAAGAATAAAAGTGTGTCTTTCATGAATTGGGTAGTTCTAATGGAACTCTCTATTCGGTTGACTAACGTAAAATGTATAAAATTCAACCCGTGTCTGTTTCATAGGCAATGCCACTCGATGTTGGCTATTTAAAGGTAGGAAATGATTGAAAAATAAAAGTGTGTCTTTCATGAATTGGGTAGTTCTAATGGAACTCCCTATTCTGCTGACTAAGGTAAAATGTACCAAATTCAACCCCTGCCTGTTTTATAGGCAATTTCTTTGGCTGAAGAAAAAAAGTATCTTTCATATTATTGTATTGGGTAGTTCCAACTCTGTTGACTAACGTAAAATGGACAAAATTCAACCTGTGTCTGTTCCATAAGCAATGCCACTCAATGTCGGCTATTAAAAAGTCAACAGTAATTAACAAAAGGAAATGACGAAATGAATTGGATAGCTCTGGTTCTGTTGATTCATGTTCAATCTGTGACATTCAATCCATATTCTCTTTCATAGGCAATGCCACCCGATATTGCGTATTAAAATGTCATTAACGATAGGAAATGACAAAACTGAATTGGATAGGCCCCAAATTTGTTAACTCATGTCAAATTTACAAATATTCAATCCATGGCCTCTTTCAAAGGCAATGCCACTCGACATTGGTGATTAAATAGCAACGAAAGGTAAGAGACGTGACTCCAATATGCCTTTAGTCCAACTAAAACAAATGGCATCGTTCTCGCTCTGTTGACTTTGGACTTGAAGATGAATGGACAGTTGTATGAAAACATGCCATCGATGTTTACGGAGTAAGTACTCACTTTGAAAGAAGAAAATGGATAGTCCAGGCTTATTGATTGCATAGCTGTCTCCTTTTTTTGAACCTACTGGATAGCGAGATTTCAGTCATCATCGATGATGCGTTGATGATAAAATGAAAAAGAGACAAGACAGTTTATCTGAAGCTATTCTATAAAGGAAGAAGATTATTGCCATCAAAAGTAATCATCCATGCAGGTATTGCAATCAAAATCAACATATGGAATTATTGATTTAATTCCTCTTTCCATTCTGTTGCTCATTTTAAAATGAAATCCATGCAAGAGAGTGGTCGATGATATAGCATATTTCCTTGAATAAATAAGATACGCTGTGCTGTAGTCCAATAATCCATTTTTTCCTCGGATCAATACCAACTTTTTGACAATTGCCAATCCAATACCAACATTGGCTAGAATCAATAGGGTCGCTATGGTGAATCTTATACTATGCAGAAAGGCGTTTTGTCTTTCTTTGTGTTCTTCAATGTCTCCAGGCCTTACTGCAAATGCTCTTCACTTTCAAATGGATTTCCAGAATAACGTAGAAAGCCAATGGACGGCCGATAAGTCTTGCTGTCTCTCATCTCCAAGAAGACATGTTGATGGCTTGCCTTGACAATCATGAATAATTGAATAAATCTTTGTAAGAGTCAATCAATGAAGGATATTCCTTGCTTTCTCTTCTCCATTGATTCATTCGATGGATGAGTAGAAATTCAATAGGGGAGATTGAAAATTGCCCTTGGCTATCATTGAATACGTATATTTTGTAATGCTAGCATGGAAAGGCGTCGATATGAAGCCTTCCTGTAGAAATAGCCATTCGATTAATCATGACTTGTGTTTCGTCCTCTACAATAACTTGTATTTACTCAAATTAGACGAGATGAACATGGACATTGACTATAACCCAAAAATAAATGGAAAACATGGCGAGTTGAAAACTGGCGTCGATATTAAATATGAACACGGCCAATGGATCAGGGATCGTCTTGCCCTTGTCTCCAATAACTTATACTCACTAAAATAGTGTAGGGGGAGATGGAAGTCGGCTATAAAATAAGCTTTATAATATACAGCTCAAAACTAGTTTAGCTATTCAATATACGCGTCCTGTAGACGCTACTCATTAAATCATGGATCACTTTTTAATTTTGTTTTCAATAACGTCTACTCGCTGAAAGAGTGTCGGAGGAGATTGACATGGTCTATTCAAATGGATAGACAGTCTAACTGGCGCAAAGACTAACTAGAGAAATGGCCCATGAATCATGAACAAGTCTTTCTTATAAGTCTTACCTTTTCATCTCCAATGAATTATTTGTACTGACTAAAGTGCCTGTAGGACGAGATCCACATTGACATGCATTTAGGAATAGTGGATGTGATTTGCATTGGAATGGATTAGCCCACTACAGTTAGTTCTACAGAAGACTACAACAGTCTCATTTCTTGTTGCTAATGAAATATGAAGAAAGAAATTTATTCATGCCAACTTTTCATTACAATATTGCATGTCAATCACTTTCCATTGGCTAACCTGCTGGAGTAGATAGAGGACTAATGTCCATTAATTGATATGGATAATTAATCAATGTAATCTAATCCAAGTAATCATGTTGTACGCTAATCAACTTAACCCCCCGAAATCTCCACTCTACTATCTCCAATCGGCGTTGTTCACCATTAAGTTAAGTTAAATGTTGAATCAAATACATGGCATTGCTATCCGTTGAGTATTCATGTCGAGTACAAGACTGTATAGATGGTCCGTGAAATATGTCGTATCCTATTCTGTTAGTAGACCACACTTTGGAAATCAAGATTGCATTGCAAACTTACCACAATGTTGGGTTTTCACTCGCTGTAGCTTGTCCAACTTGCTGCTAATGGATACGATCAGTCGGTGATGACTTTGATAGACGAGCTGTACAAGGATAAAGGAGCAATATCTCTATAGATCTGTTGCAATCAAGAAAATACAAGTTAATGAAGTGAACAATTGCTAAATAGGCTCATTTGCGCTGTATCTTTATTAACTAAAATCACGGTAAAACAACAAACAAATAGTATCCGTTTCGACGTCTTCAATAGGCCCGCAGCAAAAATAAACTAGAAAAAGATCATCGCTGTGTCGACTTGAAATCACTATCTTTCCAGAGAGACTAGACTGCACATGCTAAGGATGGTTTATTGGGTAATTTGTGCCATTCAATCCCTTAAAGAATACGATTTTATTGAAATTGAATTACTCCATTACATATTGTCATTTGGCGATGCCATTACTGTAGTGCATGATGGAAGAAAAGGATCAGGACGTCGTCGACGCCTGCAACATTGCGAAGTATTGTTCATCGTCGAAATGCTTGTCATGCATCACGAATTAGCCTGGTAACTACGGTCATGGAGAGTTCAACTCATGCACTATTTAAGCCAACTATGGTGTAGTGCCGCTACCTAAAAGAATACGCCATTAAAGCACAAACATGGACAGTTGAATTGATGGATTTTACTGGTATGTACAATTTATCCAGCTACGGCATAATGCCGCTACCCATATCATCATTGGTGGCGATCCACACATGCATAGGCTAAAATCGACTTCAACAACTATAATCATCATCATCATCTACTTTAATTTCACTATATTATAGTCCATTGGATGCCATGGCAGTTTATTGATGATTGATCAATGTCGACCAGCAATCATCGCTTAGTGCAATTCGTCTGCTGTTTTTGTCGATCACGATGGCAAGCAAACAGGCTCATAGCAGCGACGCAGTATTGGAAAGTATCAATTTAATTCAATTAACTAATGATTTATAAATGATGTGTATAATTACATATCGATCTTTGTCAGCGGATAACTAAAAAGAATGACCGTAAGCTTAAATCCCATTCTTGTTGACTAAAAGGACGTAGAAATTACCCATGTCGAGATTTTTCAGCATGGTGTCATGGCGATAATTTACTAAAATGTACGTCAACTAAAGTTAGTCAAGTCGAGCATGAAAGAAAGGATCGCCAAATCGCCCCCGATTTAGCGTTGAAACGTTGGAATCGAGAAGTAATAAAACAGATTATCCACTAGTCCTCGCCACCTTACATCAAGTTCTTCCAATATTTAGATGAAACCGTAGCTAAATATTCTCAGAACTTTATGTAAGGTGGCGGGGCTGTTGTCTACCGTAGGCTAAAGACAGACTCATTCTTGCACTTGACTACTGAATATTACCATACATACGATTCATATTCGTCTGTACACGATCATGGTAGGCCTTTTCTGAAATCAAACATCTAATAAGCATGTTCAACTCCAATTTGATTTATTGGATCCCATTTCTTTCCCTTATTCAGGAAAAATGGTGAAAGCGCTCTGTTGTTGGGTATTGAAGAACTATCGACGGTAGACTAAAGGCAAAGGGATTGATGATGACTATGCATTAAGTTGATAGGCATTTTCTTAAATGATTGCGTCGTTGAAAAAGGCCTTGCATGTCCTTTAGGGATGTTACTGCCGGAAATCACTGTGTTTGAAACGGACTTGTACAGTAAATGATCATTGGGCGATGTTATTGGCAGTTTTAAGAGTAGAAATGATTGTTTTTTTCGCCTCTCCCCCTTTCCTCATTTTCATCATCATTTGTACTGGCACAGCGTGATGTTCTTGTTGTTTCATTTCTGTCGAAAATAAAATGATAACCTACTAGTTGATTGGATTAAACCCAATGACTGTATATACAGGCTCTCCCATGATTAGAAGGAATTTTTCCCTATTCTAGCACAGTTATGGCTACTTTGCAATCCTACACATGGATAAAAAAGAATACCCTGGCCTTGCCGCCCATGGCATGCATTCAGTTGATGGCGATGATATTGAAGTAGTGCAGTCGATGTGGAAATGAATGGAAAATGGAATGGGGAATAAAGCATTTGCTGAGACAGAAAACAATGTTAAAATAAAAAGATTCATTCATGAATGGAAAATGGATCATGATGCAATCAAAGTGATTGTCCTGTTTGTCAAATAACAATCAAGGCAATCCATATGTGGTTATCGATCGGTGGGGAAAGACTCCTTCGCCATGGATGAGAAACGCTCCATCCACTTCATCATCGTCATGTTATTCTCCATCTTCTGACTCAATGCTCGACGCCCATGTCAACGATGATTGCATGGTATACACGTTAATTAGGCCATCCAATTGATTGATGCATTTTAATTCTATAATTCTATTAGTGATTAGTGATGGTCCAACCTAAATCAGCGATCGATTGCGATGATGATCGTTTCCACTTGATGTACTATTGACCCTCAGCTGTGAAAAAAGGGAAAAAATAGAATGCCATCCAAAATGGAAAATTTCAACGGTACCCATCCATTGCGATGGTCTTGCCATACGCATAGTTAACGATGATGAATGCCGTTGCTTCCCCTTTCCCCCCCCCCCCCAAAAAAAGTAAAAAGTAAGGAATCCAATTTCCGCCATGGATTCCATAAAGCAAGGCGTTGAATTTCGTCGTCTTATCCAAATACTGTAGCCATGTCATGACTATTTTATCATTTGCTCGCCATGTATTGAAAACAATCAAAACAATCCTATTTTAATATGATGATAAGATAGATAGAAACGATAACGATAAAAAAAGTAAAAAGTAAGGAATCCAATTTCTGCCATGGATTCAATAAAGCAAGGCGTTGAATTTCGTCGTCTTATCCAAATACTGTTAGCCATGTCATGACTATTTTATCATTTGCTCGCCATGTATTGAAAACAATCCTATCTTAATATGATGATAAGATAAATAGAAACGATAACGATAAAAAAAGTAAAAAGTAAGGAATCCAATTTCTGCCATGGATTCAATAAAGCAAGGCGTTGAATTTCATCGTCTTATCTAAATACTGTAGCCATGTCATGACTATTTTATCATTTGCTCGCCATGTATTGAAAACAATCAAAACAATCCTATTTTAATATGATGATAAGATAGATAGAAACGATAACGATAAAAAAAGTAAAAAGTAAGGAATCCAATTTCTGCCATGGATTCAATAAAGCAAGGCGTTGAATTTCGTCGTCTTATCCAAATACTGTTAGCCATGTCATGACTATTTTATCATTTGCTCGCCATGTATTGAAAACAATCCTATCTTAATATGATGATAAGATAAATAGAAACGATAACGATAAAAAAAGTAAAAAGTAAGGAATCCAATTTCTGCCATGGATTCAATAAAGCAAGGCGTTGAATTTCATCGTCTTATCTAAATACTGTAGCCATGTCATGACTATTTTATCATTTGCTCGCCATGTATTGAAAACAATCAAAACAATCCTATTTTAATATGATGATAAGATAGATAGAAACGATAACGATAAAAAAAGTAAAAAGTAAGGAATCCAATTTCTGCCATGGATTCAATAAAGCAAGGCGTTGAATTTCGTCGTCTTATCCAAATACTGTTAGCCATGTCATGACTATTTTATCATTTGCTCGCCATGTATTGAAAACAATCAAAACAATCCTATCTTAATATGATGATAAGATAAAGAGAAACGATAACGATGCTACTACGACGTCTATCTTTCATCAACGTACCTCTTGATGGCGACTGGTTGTGTAATGACTTGGGGCTCGGAAACGTTGAAAATGGGCAAGAAATGGCTTGAGAATATGCGCTTGAGAAAATCCTTGTCCCGTGCCGGCAAGAGTATTGCATCGATTGCCGCTGCAAATACCCGATATATATTCTATAGGGTATATCATTAATTTTCCCTCTATTCTACTCTACTCGACTAACGGTATGGTAGGTAGTAGCCGTCTTCCCACACCCTGACTCAGTCGGCTGGTGCATGCACGCCTACCGTGTCAGACCGACGTTATGTCAACAAACGACAAGACAGTACTGTACTATAAGGAAATGACTCGAGCTTGTAGAGGAGAGACGGAGATAGCGCGATTCTGCTTGGAGTACACGTGTACGCTGATCGATCAAGCGATTTTTGTAGGGAATACTCCATCCAAATTGCCCCCCCCCCCCTCTGTGTATAAAAGTTGTCACTGTTGACTTGAGCAAGGCTGTCAGAATGGGTGACAATAGCTATGCACGGAGGGGAAATTGGGATGCAGTAGTCCCTACTTTTGTATAGCACAGGGAGAAGAAACGGTCGCTCACTAGATTCAAAATGGAGCATCCGGCTATTCCGTTGGTTATTTCAATGGAAAGTCGATCTGAAACGATATCCGATACTTTGGACGATTGTCATTAAGATTAGCGACGAACTTAGCGTACTAAAAAGGGGAGAGGGGTGACTATTCTGCTGGTCATTTCTATCTGAAACGATATACAATACTGGATTTTCGATCTGGAAAGGACATGACTGCCTTTTCTACCATTGACATGATAATGAGCAGCTTGATTGGTTTTATACAATGTACCTGCGTATAAATAGAATGACCAGAAAAATGATTTCTCGTCCCTCTCTCTTTCTACTGTACAGTGCATTAGGCCCGTTTATAATAACCCCGATTACTCAGCGTAAATAGCTTCAACGATGATGGAATACTCTAGGAGTCGTTCGAGCTATTTACGCTGAGTAGCGGAGTGATCGGGGCTATAGCTTAAACGATGGATGATATAATATTCTTCAAGTCGTTCGAGCTATTTACGCTGAGTAGCGGAGTGATCGGGGTTCTAGCTTAAACGATGGATGATACAATATTCTTCAAGTCGTTCAAGCTATTTACGCTGAGTAGCTGAGCAATCGGGATTATAGCTTAATTAAGCGATGACACAATATTCTAGCAGTCGTTCAAGCTATTTACGCTAAGTAGCTGAGCAAATGGGGGTTATTGCTTAATTAAGCGATGACACAATATTCTAGCAGTCGTTCAAGCTATTTACGCTGAGTAGCTGAGCAATCGGGGTTATAGCTTGAACGATAGATGATACAATATTCTAGGAGTTGTTCAAGCTATTGACGCTGGCTGAGCATCTGAGTGATCGGGGTTATAGCTTGAACGATAGGTGGTGCAATATTCTAGGAGTCGTTCAAGCTATTTACGCTGAGTAGCGAAGCAGTCGGGGTTATAGCTTGAACGATAGGTGGTACAATATTCTAAGAGTCGTTCGAGCTATTTACGCTGAGTAGCTGAGCAATCAGGGCTATAGCTTAAAACGATGGATGATACAATATTCTTCAAGTCGTTCAAGCTATTTATGCTGAGTAGCTGAGCAATCGGGGTTATAGCTAGAACGATAGATGGATGATACAATATTCTAGGAGTATTTACGCTGAGTAGCTGAGTAATCGCGGTTATAAATTCAACGATGGCACAATATTCTAGGAGTCGTTAAACCTATTTACCCTGGCTGACTAGCTGAGTAATGGAGGTTATTCTGAACAGGCCTACTGTTCAGTGTACAGTATACAGTACTGTACACTACAGTACATGAAATCGACTTTGGCTCCATGGCTTCTCCTTATTTTTAAGGACGAGTGCTGTCATCGCTACAGTACGGTACTGTAGCACTACAGTGTAAGTACCGTACCGCCTTGCAAAATTCCCGCGAAAATGGAACCTCCACAAAGAGAATAGGCGTACCCTAACGCCTGGCAGAGATTGTTACTGTCCATTCAAAAAATCAACTTGGCAACCTAATCCGTTCTCATCCACTTTTTCTCTCTTTCAAAGGTAAGGTTGGATTGTTATGAGCAATGATTATCCTTTAGCTCAAGCAGATGAGCTATAGTCAGTGTACTTGTTCTTGTTTTCATCGGTTTAGACAACGATGAATCCTACCAACGGAGAAGAGGTCGTCAAGAAGAGAACCGATTACATCTCGTGGGAAGAATATTTCATGGCCGTTGCCTTTCTATCATCGCAACGTAGCAAGGATCCTAATACGCAAGTTGGAGCATGTATCGTGAATCAAGAGAATAAAATTGTAGGAATAGGTTATAATGGTATGCCTAATGGTTGTAACGATGACGCACTACCTTGGGCTAGGGAAGCTTCCAATGCTTTGGATACCAAATATCCGTACGGTAGGTCGTATCATCCTCCAGTTTGTCATCGACATCATCCATGCTGTTGATGATACCATCTATGTTGTACTCATTCATTACTTCTCCTCTCTTCAAGCTAGTTTGTCATGCGGAAATGAATGCCATCTTGAACAAGAATTCATTCGATTTGAAAGGGTGTATCATCTATGTTGCTTTATTTCCATGCAATGAATGTGCCAAGTTAATCATACAATCAGGCATTAAAGAAGTGGTCTTTGTATCCGATAAATATCATGATACCGCTGCATCCACAGCATCCAGAAGACTACTCGATCTAGCTGGTGTAAAGTATAGGTAAGTAGCCTTCTAATGCTCTAATGTACACATAATGACCACTATTCAATCAATCAACAAACAACACTGACAGCAACCACTTTATTCCATTCATCATCATGCCCTTCCCTCTATGTATACGAGCGTATGAACAAAGTAGGAATGATTTACTTCAAGAGTAACCAGCAGCTGCCCTATCCACTGCATCGGTATTACTTCATAAATAGTAGATGGAGATAGGATCGTAATACTGACAGCAACCACTTTATTCCATCCATCATCATGCCCTTCCCTCTACGTATACGAGCGTATGAACAAAGTAGGAATGATTTACGTCAAGAGTAACCTGCAGCTGCCCTATCCACTACATCGGTATTACTTCATGAATAGTAGGTGGACATAGGATCGTATTACTAGCCATGATCAAACTATACAGTAGATCATGAGTTAACGTATTGGCCACTCAATTTTAGCTGTCTTTAATCTTGAAGAAAGCACTACACAACTTTTTTTTTATCTATTGTATAGTATAGAAAGTATAAGCGAGACTTGCAACGTATGATCAAACATTAGATCAAGAGTCAACGTATTCATCATTCAATATTAGTTATCTTTATCATAAGGAAAGCACGCTACTTCTTCATAATTTAAAGTTCGACCATGACTTGCTCGAATATTACTGTCTTTATCTCCATAAAAATACACGCTATTGCTTTATTAATCTCATAGAAAATACAGCAAGGATTGCCAATCTTGATCAAACTTTCAATCAACAGTCAATGTCCTGAGCATTCAATTTTAGCCATCTTTATTTCGAAAGAAAGTATAGAACTACTTTATTTACTGTATAAGAACATACATTTCCTCAGTAATGATTACAACTCACGGTCAAATTTTCCATCAGAAGTCAATATATGATCAGTAATGTTTAACCATCTTGATTTTAAAGAAAGGATAGCATTATTTCATTAACGGTATAGAAAACATTAGTGTTTCGTGATCAAACTTTGGATCGCTAACTTTCAGCTATCTTTATCTTGCAGAAAGTATACTGGCTGCGTTTCCTCTATTACGATCAAGTTTGACTGTTAAACGTCCATCAGGTTGTCAATTTCTTCCATTCCTGTATTAGTAATATATATACAATCCATGAGCATTTGTAATATAAGTGCCTATTTTATAATCATCGTCAATAGACCAGTAGTTAAAGCCTACGCATAATTTCTTATAAATTCATCTATAATATTGAAAGGATTCAAATGCAGAGATATCATTCAACCAGAAAGTGCTTAGTGCTAAACTGAAAGTCAAAAGTCAAAGCTGCAACCAGTACTAATGTAAAAAAATGTTCATCTGTACAATATGCAAATCGGTTTAAATAATATTTTCTACTTAGATACACCCATAACTTTCTTTTTGCATACTTTTGATGCTTTCAATGTATTACTATTCTCTACAAATATCCATGATATACATACATGAAGAATGTCACTGACACCCTAAACAAGTTGTAAAATCTAATCATTGATATGTTTAACAATCTTATAGCATCCAGCATTAATGGATGGCTGACTTACTTTATTGTCGATTTATGTCTCATCTCACTTTGTATCCATACTGTATAATTGCTTACGAGATTTTTGCTGCTCAACAATCTTTGAGCATCCAGTATTAAATTGATGCCCACTTACTTTTTAGAAGATTTATGGTTTTGTCTCACTTTGTACTCATACGGTATAACTACTTTCGAGAATTTCTTGTGCTGAACAATCTTTTAGCATCCAGTGTTGAATTGATGGCCCCCTTACATTTTTGTAAATTTATACCTTTGTCTCACTTCGTACTCATACTGTATAATTACTGGAGAGAATTTCTTCTACTTTGGATAGGGCAATCGAAGGATATAATTTTTATTTTAACTTAGCATTGATTCACTATGTTAGGAGTACATCTGATTGCTATTGGAAGCAATTATTATCGCTTGGGTTGATAAAATAAGTTTTCGTCTATTAAAATGAACATGAAAAATGTATATATCTATTTCATAAGGCTTATTTTTATTGATATGGGCAAGAATCTGCCATGTTACAATTAACAATGAGGCAACACGTAGTTTCCACTTTTAACCAAACAGCTTGAAAGCAATGTTAAATGATCCTGGCTCTACTTTGGAAACAATAAGGCAAAGTAACAGCGTGAAAGTAGTACTGTTTATTTAAGTCTTTAACTGATTCGAATACATTTCATATGCATACTCGTATAAGGAAATCAATTGGCATACTTTCTGTCGATACACATATTCTGTTATAAGTTTGATCTAAGACTTACAGTAGATACGTAAAAATCTGGTAAATAGTGCTTTCATTGTGGTGCTTATAACAGTAAAAACTAATTGCATAAGATTGAGATGGTCTTGAACCAATCCATAGGGTTTGATAGGCATATGAGCCGATCAATTGCCCAACTTTTTGTAGATGCGCATATTCTACCATATAATTGATCAGCTTTTACACCGAGTAGACATGTATAAATCTGGGCAAATAATGCTTACGTTTGTGATGATAAAAAACGAAAATGACTTTCAATAATACTTAGAGTCGTACTTAGCTCAATCCAATAGATAATAAATGTTATATGCATATTTGGAGATCAATTGTCCAATTTTAAAGATGTGCATATTTTGCTATCAATCTGATGTGACTCACAGTAATACGCAAAATTCTGGAAAATAATACTATATTCTTATTGGTAATTGAAAGTATTCAAAAATTAATTTCGTAATAGTTAGAATTGCGTTCTAATCTATCAGCTAGAGTTATCACCTAAATACAGCGATTCTCCTGAGTAAATTAATGATGATTCTATTACAATCCACGCAGCATTTCTACAACAACTTTTCTACATCAGAAATTTTAAATTATTTTCGTTGGGTATTCATTGGCATCAAATGCCATATCACCATGGCATTCTAACTTATTACCATTCTACGAACAAGATCAAAAACGGATTCAAATGACAAATCTAGGTATTGTATTAATGAACTATTGTAATGCAAAATTGAAGGCCAATTTTTCTACTCAAGAACTATGCAGAGAAAAGTGATTAAATCTTATGCCTAGACATTGTGCCTTATCATGTGTTCATGCTTGATTCTTAAGATGGAACGTGAATCATTTCTTTCCACCAAGACTGCATTACTGTATCTCAAGAGTATTCATAAACCATAACCTTAAAGGATAAATTTGAGCATTTTATTGTTATTGACAGTACAACAAGTAGAGCAAATGAGTTGATGAATGTACTGCACTGTTGTTAGTTACTTCATGCAAAACCACTACAAATCTACAGACAACTTGAAAACCACAAACCATATATAATTTTTAGGTATCGGCTACGAGAAAAGGCTTATTTTTTCAGAGTGATGTATGCTCGCTTAGCACTTTGATACAACACTTGTTCAATCTTAAATTTGGTTCGAGCAACTAAAAGCATATCCGAACTGTTAGCTAAATCCCGCAATTGATCCGCTACACACAACCCAAATCGATTAAAATCATCCATCGGTTCACCGTCTTCTGATTGCCATTCTTGAATAAGTTTCATAGCTTGAGCAACTAAAACACCCTCTATTTTAGCATTCTTGAATTTCCGTTTTCCTTTCTTCCTGTGATGCTTAGGTCGAGTTGCTATTGACATCCCTTCTTCTATTTCTGATCCATCAGTCAATGAAAGCTCGCTATTCCATTGCTCTTCTGTAGTCTGTAAGTAAGTTTTGCAACTTAGTGTACTAGTAATGGCACAACCAATTTTAAGTTGAAGCATGCCTTTAATTTTGGTGTTGATTCCACCACTTCCCAAGGTGATTCTTCCAAAGGCTGACACAGACATATATTAGAAAAGACAACGACATGACATTGCAAATGTACATCATACTATTTCTATCCAAATCACTCATTACTGTTGAAATTGCTTCGACTGACGCTGATTCAATTCTTGTTGAGGTCAAAGAATCATCACTTGGCTACAAAATGTGGTTAAAAAGAAATAACGATCTCGATCTTTACAATGCAAGTAGCTACTGCTCAAATTATTTTCATAAAGCCTACAGTTGATGTTGCTGATGTCTTCCTTCGTAATGAGGCTTTCTGCACATAGAATGCCATCATATGAAATTGAATCACTTTAGTTTTATTTTAATGCCTATTCTTATTGCCTGTCTAAAATCATTTGGTGCAATACCTGCAATGTTTTTAAGGCCATCAAGAATCGCTAAAATGAATGGTTTGGTTGATGACTTTAGATGTATAAATAGAACGAGGCCACCAATAAAGGACAGTGGAGAGCCTAGAGTACCGTACTGCTATTACATAACTACATTAGAATTTAATTATTGCTTTTGAAACTACAATCCTCTGATCAACAAATTTTTTGAAATAAATTTATAATGTAAGCAGTTTCCAGTTCATTAATCTATTTCTAAGTTTTCTATACGCCTACAGATTTAGACTACGAAAAAAATTGCAACGTCATCCAATTTGTAAGTTGTCGAATACAAATTAGTTACTACTCATTCAACACCACGGTAAATCAGCCTGCTGTGCTATAAAAGTAAATGGCTGCTCAAGTCTTAGTTAAACTTTAATATACGAGTATATTAAATTAAGTGATGCGCCAAAAATTGTCAAGTATAGGCTGGAAAAATAAAAGACACAGTAAGAATTACTACTGTAAGTGATCAGAAAGTCTTCTCTCATTTTACATCCGTATATACGTAGAAGACGGTAATTATTGCAAAATTTGCATTTGAAATCAGACACAACAATAACTCTAACTTATAAAACTAAATCCAAAGTCATTCACCTACTTCAAAACTGAAATAGTTTCTTGAATAGAATCAAGCACTAGTGTACCTGCTAAGCATGGCGTGTTTTGGATCTGCAATTAGTATAACAATAACTGTAATTCATAAAACTAAAACCAAAGTCATGTACCTGCTGAAAAGTTGAAAAATAGCTTTACTACTTCAATAGAATCGAGCAATACTGTACCTAAATTGAGAAAGCCAATCTTTCTTCACCTGTGGTTCATAACATGATCTATTAGCATGCTTAGCTAGATTAAGTTTCTTAGACTCCAATTAATTAATTATGAATAATAAATAAACTATCTCATATGATAGCAATTCCAGAAAATATTAGATATTTGTCGAAATCATTTAGCTTGTATTTCTTCCATTTATCATTCTGATATTACGCAAAATACAGGGTTCATTCCAGTCTATCGGATAGAAATTGCAAAGTATGCAATAATTATAATTTACTATACTATCACATCAATCTACAATTTTCCCTGCTAGATCTAAATCTGCATAGTTTAGACTGCCGATTGCTTGGCACTATTAGGCTACTGTTAAAGTTTTAATAAAGAAAGCTAGCGGTATATTAATTCATACTTTTAAATCTCTGTGCATTGATAGATGATAAAAATCGTACAACCTGTGCAATGTACATTACTTCTCACTTTCTTATCGCCCTACATGTACACAAGGATTTTATCGTGTTACTAGTGCAGAATTAAATTAAATAAATATTTAAACAAACTTATTTACGACATTTTGGTGCTTATTTCGGTAATATTGCCTGCGCAAAGTTCGCTATAAAATGTTGCTGCTATTTATTAGCCTGTAAATACAATTTCATCAGTTTGTTGTTCATGGTGCTATAGGCTCCATACCTTATCTTACATTATAATTATTGGAATTAAGAATAAGCACAATTTCTTCTTCGCTTAGTGCAGAGGTACCCTATCAATACCTAATTACAGTTATTAATTAATTGCTTTTCATGACAAGTAATGACAATAGATTTGATACTAATATAGCAGTCCTGTACACATTCTATACCTATGGATTTCCTACATTGGCCCCACAGAATTACTGTACACTAAGGCTATAAATAACCAAGGTATTCCTCTAGGGCGTTAGAAAGCCAAAGTTATTAAGAAAGCAGTTACAAGGTAGAAAGAAGCAATTTTACCCAACTCACATACTATTAGTCTTATTTTTGATTACACGATCAAGCCTGTCTGCAATATTCATCCATCATGAAGAACTTAGTACTATTCCTCGACATTCTCTTCCTTCTCATCGTTTCCTTGGCTGTGACATCTATAGGTAGGTTTACTAGGCAGAATTCAAATACCGATAATAATTCAATTTGGTTCTACTCTTACCTAATTTCCTACTGTATTGTGCTTATGTTTGCGTAATAAGTAAAAGTCCTTCCACTATACTATGAAGATGGACAATCCCATCGCATTTATCTATATCATACTGAGCTTATGCTTGCAAAGTTGAGTAAATATAGTGCGTTTCGACTACTGAATCTTGTAGTATTAATCGATTCTTTTTCCATGATAACCTTGAGAATGTGTTCCTGTCATTGTTTGCACAGTAGAGTAGATATAGTACTTTTTAACTGCTCAATCATGTAGTATCCAAATTTCTTCCAACACTAGTACATAAAAGTGTATAATTTATCGCTTTTACTTAAATTATTATGTTAAGTTAATGCTTGCAAAGGAACGTAAGAACTGTTCAATTGCTAAATCAAGTAATACTAAAATTCCTTCAATTATATCGTGAGGAGAATATATAATCTATTATTTCTACCTTAATTATACCGAGTTTATGTTTGCAAAGTTAAGGCGATATAGTAATTTTCAGCCGCTAGTTTATGGATAGTCAAATTTCATATCCTATACAGAAAGGAAATTATAATAGTCAATCGTTTAGATAGTTTAGACTTTGGAAAACTTAGGTCTGAGTAATTAGAACTTCACGTCCTGCCAGAAAATAAATTTTAATAAAGGCAGCCACTTAAAAAGTTATTACGGTTTTGATAGGAGGTGAAATATCCAAGCTCGAATGTACGTTTGAAAGAAATTTTTGTAAATGGCATCATTCGGCAATCGGTCACTTTGATTGGGTACGCCATAAGGGAAAAACTCCAAGCTCTCGAACTGGACCCTCCAATGATCACACGCCATATCCTCGTGCTCGTAGGATATTTTTGCTTTCATTTCAATCATTTTGTTTTTAAGGATGATAGCAGAGTTACCTTAATCTATGCTAGATCAAGTTTTTAAAATAGAAACCATGCCTAACTATAACGATTTTGAAACTAGGCTACTATGCATACATTGAAACATCCGCTCCACGCAAGGAACTAGACTTTGCGATGTTAAAAAGTGGACCCTTCCATGTCAAAGATAAATGCTGCTTTTCATTATGGTTTAATGCCAATGGTAAAGATGTGGGTAGTTTAATAGTATTGGATGGTAATAGCAATATTGCAAACTTTCTGGGGGATCGTGGTAATGTCTGGCGGAAGATGAAGAAAACACTTTCAGCTGGTCCTCATTCGGTAAGCCATACATAACTTGACGATGAATACCTTCTTCGACTCAAACTTTCCCTTTTGCTTATAGCTAAGTATTATAGGTGTACGAGGCAAAAGTTATCGAGGTGATATAGCTATAGATGACATCGATGTCGTTGAAGGTTCCTGTCGTAAGTAGCATCCATTGGATTGAAAATTGCTTTACACCATTTGAATTCTATATCCATTATTGCATTACAATATTTGGTAATTTATACATACGTCGGTGTTGACGTTAATGTAAACATATATGCAATTCCATATCGTATACAATCTGTAGTTATCGTTTTTATGTTAGTTATTGCAATACAAATTTTCAGCGATTAAATCGTGATTTGTTGGTCATTAATGCTTATTTATTAATGATTGACTCAATAGCCAAGTCTACTTGTTCAGATCAACCATGTGTGGAAGGTTTTTGCATTGGAGTACCGGGAAAGATTTCTTGCGTTTGCAATCCAGGATATACTGGCAAATATTGCGATACCTCAATCAATGCTCTTCAGGATCAGTCTTTAGCCTTGACAACAACTTGCCAAAAGAATCGTTGCAAAAATGGATTTTGCATCGAAACTCCAAGCAACTCGACGTGTGTTTGCAATCCTGGATTTACAGGAGATCGTTGTGATTCGCGTAAAGATAGTAATTAAATATATCTCCCTACAATTGGCTCTAATCTTTATGAGAATCATATCAGCAAAGGATTAAAATAAAAATTTAACCGAGACATGATACAGTAATGAAATAGTTTTTCTATTGCCTAAAGATACTTTTTGTTTGTTGTGAAAGATTTCTCGTATTCAATGCAACAAGAGTCGTCTTTCAAGTCTTGATTATCATCATTCAAGTATTTCTTGAGTAGATTGAACAGTGCAGTATCGATGTTGTTTGATAAAAGCATTATGTGAAATTATAAAATATTAATACATGGTTAATCATCCTTGGATGACCAGCTAAATTTAACGCTTTACTTGTAGAACCGTTGCGAATGATTGAATAAACGTTCTTCTCTAATAACATCCATTCATTCAGGCTCCGTAAATTTGTTGGTAAACTTGAAAAATTTCATTTGTGAACTGTCAGCAATTGAATACAGTAGAGTCCATATATAATATACGAGGATACAGTAGGTTTATCTACGATTTATGTAAGATATGGTTTTATTAACAAAGTTGGGGAAACGGATGTGCACAATGAATAATTCTATTCTGCTGACTAGCTATAACTAGGTAATGATAGAGCAAATCATCAAGAATAGATTGAATTCATGGACCAACTAAATATAGCTGTTAACATCTTGACTTGTAGAGCAATTCTGAATGAATGACAAATAATATTGCTCTAATAATGAGCAGACTCTATTCATTTTTTTCCCTGAAATTTGCAAAATCTCATCTATGAGCCGTCATCCGAAATAGAAAAATCCATAATTACATAGGCAATGGACCAATATTATTAAGTCGAACTACGACAGTATGTAAGACATGGTTTCATAAGTAGAGTTAAGAGAAAAAATGAATACGCACAGTCAATTGTACTCGCATCCTACATTACTAAACGACCATAAAGTTGGTCGGTTTATGACGCTAGCAAAGTTGGGGAGAAGAAGATGCACGTAGTCAGTTTTATCCTTTTGACTAACGATCTACAGGAAACGACGTATCATTTATAAATCAATTATCAAGGATAGATTGAATTGAAGGACTAACGAAATATAGCAATTACGGTAACTTTTTGAATAAACTTGTACAGTGATAGGAATGAGCAAATAAACATTATTCTTTAAATAATGTTCAGACTCTGCTAATACTATGGTATAAAAATCATCAACATGGAGTATGATACTCCATGTTGCCGAATTCAGTACCATGGTGTATAATTTATCCCTAAACTTGTCAGATTTCCTTGGTCACCTGCCAATAGGAATAGAAGAATACGCAATGGACTAGCATAAAAAGCAGGTCGATCGGTGATGCTGTGGATGATACGATTTTAGTAGCAGAGTTGTGGAAAAAAAATATATACTCTCAATTCTGTGTTACTGACTAGCTATGGCTAGGGAATGATATAGTAAGTAATAATCAGATTACAAGAGAATTCGTGAATTTACTCGAAGTGGTAATCTACGAAATAATAACGACATAAGCTGGGTTTGAAAAAATAGAAAATGGTATATAGTCGTGAATACTGTCGTATATTAAGAGCTTTGAAGTCAGTAATCATTAATTAACTATTGGATTGGAAGATATCTCCATAACGGTAAAGATCGATTCGTTTTGTTGTACCTATGCTAGATACTGCCACTGGATGGAATAGTTCAAGCTCATCATTGAAATAGGGCATATCATTAGCTTGGTTTGAAACCAATCGAGAAGATATACCGTGGATTAAATATCAGCTTCCAAAAGGTAACTAATCATGCAGTACCGTAATGCTTGGAAAAGATTTTGTCAGTTATTTTAATGGCTATCAGATGGTCAATATATTCTTGTTCTTATTGCTACATGAAATCGGGCACATAGGCTATCCTCTCATAGAATTAATTAATTATTGAGCCCTATTCTACGTAATATCCAGATTCAATTTTACGTCAAACACATTTATTTTACTTTATACTTTATTGTATTAACAGTAATTCCTTTCAACAGTTTCCTAATTCATATATATTTAACATTATACAAATAACATATTTAGTATAGATTGATTCCCTTAGTCGTGTCTTGCTACCTGCAAAGCAATTCAGCATTAACAGTATCCATAATGGCTAGAATAAAGTCCTTGTTGTAAATTCATTTTACTATACGCTTGGCCAGTAATTTTCGGTAGCCACTGCTTCTTCAGGGATTACTTTTATTCTTGAAGAAAATTTATGTTATGGCTGTATTCATTTTACTTAATTATGTAAAGTTGAAGCATGATGGTAAAGATTTACTTGTTCCATCTGGTTGCATTACCTGATAGAACAAAATCCAGCGAATAGGATTTATTTTCGTAGACAAGGTGTTTGTTTGCTCATTCAAAGATATTCATTTGAAGTATAAAGGTAAGAGCAAGAATTAGCTTGAATTGAGGCCTATGCTTGCTGATCTATTTCTACCAGTTTTACAAGCCCAAGAAAATCTCATTACGCTGAAATTTACTATGCCTCATTGTCTTGCTCTACCATTGCCAATCATTTCAAAAGTCATCGTCTGTCAAAACCTTTTTATTTTCATTCGATGACATGCTTGATTGAAGATTTAAATTCATTTTACTTTTATCGTGGAAGGCATACAACCAGAGCATAACGGTAAGATTTGCTTATTCCTTTGCCATGGCTATTATTCCTGATTGCCGACTGTCGCAATGATATTCTCATTCGATATCATATATATCCCGGTACTAGTAATGTATTATGCTATATTAAGATTAGTTAATAATCCAAAGCGCATTATGATAACTAATGTACGGTGATGGACATACCAAGTTAAGATTAGCAGGTACTGTAAGATATCGACAGTGCGGTGCAATGTCCTTAGTACTGTGGTCAATTCTATGCCAATCATGATAATGTGTCTAAGGATCGCTTGCATATGTAAGCAAAGCTTGCTCTGTCGATAATAACCGTTATAAGAAAATGGAACTATCAAAATGGCTGTGTAGAAAACTTTATAAAGATTGTATGTTTATTCAATTTTTATCAGAATATTACATGAAATCAAAATTGAAAGGCCCAGTGGCCACCCTTAGCGATATAACGAATACTATTTCAAAAATCAGTACTCTGTAGAAATGACTACCTTAGAGCTATTCGTTTTACATGAAGAAATCTTGAGGTAAAAAGTACTGTAAGAATCTTATACTGACCTATGAAATCAACCCATATTCAGAGTCATCTAACAGTAGTATAAATACCCCCGCCCTGCTCGTTTCAAGGGAGGGCCGGTGCGGATAGTAGTTGCTCAAGCATGGTGCAAGACTCTTATAGTGAAGAATAGTCTAATATATTCAGTTATCTGCGGAGTTCAGTTGGGAAATCAAGTTGGCGTATATCACTAACATAGAAACTGGAGATACTGGGAGAAGTAACTCGAGCTATTATAGTTGCACGAGAGATTCTTTACTTTGTTAATAAACGTTTCATTTGTCGCCAAGAGAGCGTTGTGATGGAAGGTCACGTTCAATAATTATTGCGAAATAATTTCAATCAGATATTAATTGAAGACAGTTAAGTCATTTTTTTCGCTAATGTTTAATTTTTCTAAGAAATTTAGATTGCTGCACCAAAATTCAATTTTTATCTCAATTATGTCGTCTAAATTAAATTACGCGTATTATCGATAAATTACAATTATTAATCTATGTGACAATACAAAAACTATATAAAAAGACAATGTTTTAACCTTTAGTAGGTCATGAACTACTAGAATACCAGGTATATTTCTAGTGATCCATGAGTAGATGTACCAGTTGTAGCAATCTTCTATAGTATATTACAGTTACAGTAGGCAATATCTTTGCTACTTTTTATAATACTGTATCCCAGTATCCAAACTACTAGGAAAATTCCTACAGGGCTCCGGCTATACTACTACGAGACCCACATATATGATTCTATTAATACAATTTACTTTTATGTAAAGTTACCGATTCTCGATTCCAATACTTTTGACCTTCCAACTTATTCTAAAGTGTCTCAACTTGCAACTTACGCTCTTACGCTTTAGCATGACTGTCACTCGTCTACAGATCAACTAACTACTAAACCTAAAGTTACATGATATTATATACAGTAGTGTACTACAGGTCGTAATCCTACATGCAATCGGGATCGCTACAATTCTTATTATAGTACTACTCGTATATCCTTCTGGCATACCATCCGATTAGTAATGCGAGTATAATCACATTCATACTCACTTTTTAGTGCGTAATAGGGTTACTATAACAATCGTAAACAATCTTAGCATTATGGTAGTATACCAGAAAAGCATATAATTAACTAAAGTACACTATACTACTGAACACGCACACTTCTTTCTCTAGTTATTACTTCATATTTAGCCATTAATTTTATATTGAGCTAGAAATCTAATCTAGTATTAATAATTGTACATCGTTGCGGATACTAGAATGGATCGTCGGCGATATTCGGTAGCGGTCTTTCGTGTGATACACTTTTGTAGGTAATACCGAGATTTCTTTTTAATATTATAATCAAATTTCAGATATAAAAATGGATTTATCACGGAAATACCAACCGTTGTGGAATATGACACAAATGCAAGCACATAATATACCATATTTTCATCTCCCATCTGTCGTAGTGATTTTTTTGTTATGGCTATAGCTATTCCAGTTGCAAAGTATGGCCATGTTATCAATAAATAAGATGCAGCAGTGGCAATCAAAACTTGATTAAATTTTTTTTTTTTCATGTGCAAATTAATTCTAGTGTGGATAGAAATATTTCCAGGTCTAACATAGTTATATTGATGCTTGAATATGCTGCCATACATAAATAATAAAATACCAGTAGGTATAAAGTAAATTATGATAATATTGACGATGAGGGATGCTATCGTGAAAGAGTTGATATGGATCATATCGCATACGACCGTTTCATCTGGATAGACGTCAACGTAAAATATTGCTGGAATATTAAAAATGATAGAAAGTATTAAGGCAAATGTTACCATTGATATTAATAGGTTTCGCCTATGTTTCGAATAGAACCTTAAAAATGGTTTAACAATCACAAAATATCGATCAATACTGATTATGCATAAAGTAAATATGGAAAGAGTGTAAGAAGATTGGATAATATAGAAAAATATTCGGCACATATACGATCCTAGGGTATAGTCAATATGCGCCATAGCGGCGATGGAAAATGATGTAGTACCTATCAACGTAGCTATGATATTCGAAACGAGAGAAATACGAATTAAATAATATGGAGTTTTATAAAAAAAATTATCATTAATGATGACATAAAGTACGAAGACATTAACAATAAATCCTATAAATAAAACAGGAATAGATGCAGCAGAAGCATAGACGCTAATAACACTGTAATATTTTTTTTCTTGATTAGAAATGTTGCCGGAGATATTCATGACTCAATTCTTGCGGCGCCAACAGAATGTAAAACACAATCCTATTTGTAAATCATACAACCAAAAATCACTAAGTGAAGATTGTTTAAATCATAACACAATATTATTTAATTTCAATCTAAAATGCAAGCAACTTCGATTGGAAACAAAGAGCTTCTATTGTCTACAGTTTTGCTATTTAAACTTTTTAACTTCAATCTTTTATTGCTTTGATAATATATTATATATGAAGAGCAGACCAAAAATAAAGATATTAAATTTAGAGCTTGAGCTCTCGATTCTGGAATAAATTACTAGAGAATTACTTCATCTCTTTGCTTGCACAAATATTATTAATGCCCACTTTAAATATTGGTTTGACGCCGCCAGTAATGTACATCTTACTGTATAATATCTAGTTTATTTATGGACGATGTGAATGTACGTAGTTGTTTATGTAGGACTATTTTACACAATTACATAATCAATCAGGTATGTAATATTTCTACAAGGCTTTTTAATTAGCTTATTGTCTGTAATATCATTAACTTGAAAGCAAATATGGTTGCATTCGCGGCTCAGGCCGGAAAGTAACAATTGAGTACATTAGCACCAACGACATGTAATCATAATAATGAAGCGGTTCACTAGCATTTATCTTGAATCTAAACAATCTCAAAGTTTTTCGCATTACCACGATCAAGTCAGTTTAATTGAATATGTTTAAGGCATCTCAGATTGTTACCGAACCGATAAGATCATTTGAGCAGGTAATAACTAAACTCCAATATCGAATTATTTGATATACTTAAAACTTAAATTTTGTTACACTAAACGGCATTTAAGGATAGTAATAAGAATAATGCATTCATGTCTACAATAGTATTTCAACGAGAGAATAAAAGTTTGCTTCAAATTTATTTGCATATTAATTTAATTTAAATTGCGATTTTTGTTGAATCTGGTGATAATTTTTATCAAATACATAGTCATATCGTCAACAGTAACAGAATTTGCTCAAAGAAGAGTTCTTAGTATCGATTAGATATTGGAAATATCAGCTTGTTAAATATTCAAGGATAGCTTTCACAACAAAGCTGAATTTGATCTTGATATTGGTTGACTAGCAATGATTGATATGATGCGTTCGAAAGTATGTTACGGTAGTGATGCCATAATATTGTTAAGTAGATAGAGCTACGATACTCGTTCAACACTAGGATCTCGAAGTACTGTTTTAGACAAGAAAAACAGAAAAGTAGAATAGTGTAGGAGAGAATCTGCTTGTATGCTAACAAGTTTTATGAACTCTTTTTAATTAGGAATGCTGATAGCAAACGTAATTTATTCTTGTGAAAGATTTTTCTACGGAACTAGAATTTTTTCACGAAATATAGTGCAGCTGTATTTAGGGAATAATAGTCATAGCGGTGGCTTTTGACTTTGTATCTAAATTATAAGAAACTTTTAATCGTTGCCAAGCTGGGTACTAACAATTAATAATAACTAAGTATAATTTAATTATACATTCCATATCAACTTCTACACGTATCTAATAAATGTAAAGAGTTCATAGGTAATTAATTACTGCAACAATATCATCATATTTCTGAATAGAAATAGCTAGTATGCAGTTATATTACTAGAAACGAACTCGCACTATCTCAAATTCTAAGGTTGTAACCTATAACCGTTAGCTAAGTGTAAAGAATAAAGGAAATCTCGAATTATTTCTAAACAAAATGTAAGTTTACAATAAAAATACTTTCAGTTCGTTAGTATCACTGCGGCTTTTATTATTAATTGTTTTATTGTAAATGAATTTATAAATAAATACCTAAAACAGATTGTTAGCTTGCCATGCTCAAACCGCAATAATAAGTTTCAGTCTGCAGATTGTTGGTTATGGAAGTTCGTAAATAATTAAAATATTTTCTATTTATAGAGAATGAAATATAAAGAATTTGCTATTGAGAGTCACCGATAAAAATAAATTTTGCCGCCGACATAATATATCTGACGCTACGGAAACTGCATCTGCTGACTTCTATTTTTGAATCATATATGTATTTAGCTTGTTTCATTCATAGGTAGCTAATATATTTTTTGAAATTCTGCATTATTGCGCTCATAACTAATTTACTACACTAATTGCATCATAAAATTTAAATTAACCCAGAATATTATCGGAAATGTTTGTGTTTTGTTTTATAGAAACATATCAAATATGCTGCTTCGTACTTTAATAACTCTAAAACTTGAATCTCATTTGGAGCATATGTTGTGCTTCTGCTGGAACTGCTTAAAGTGTTGTGATTTTTCGCTAGCAATATGATAAAATAAATTCTACATTTCGCCGACGCATTTAAAAATGTGAATAGCTAGATATTCAAATCTGGAACAATAGATGCCATATGAAGGTTAATTAAATTCAATCTCACGATTGTTAATATCTAATTTTAAATACCCTCATTTATTCTTAGCTAAGGCATAGACTAAAAAATATGTTAGTAGACCATAGCTATAGCAAAATTTGCATCGCTTTAATTATAAACTTCCTTCACCGTACGATCATTGACAATAACTTGTTACATAAGAGTAAGATATTCGCTTCGATGAAGAAAAAGGCTTCTAGCAGATTTTTATGAATGACTGTTATATGAATTAAGACTCTAAACTGATAATTAAAACTCAAAGTGACAACGACGAATTCTCATCATTTTCATTGAATATTTATGTTTTGGTAAGAAAATAATTGGGAGTTTTTTCCATTTGCTCAATACTGAATTATGATTGCAGGTTACAGTATTACAATTATCTTTTTCTAACATACGTTTATTTCACAGTTTACAGTTAAATGAATTTTTTTCGAAATAGCAATTTAAAATTTCTATATTACCCATTGTATTTACTAGAAATGCGTGAAAATATATCGTTGTTAATTTATAATTATTATCACGACTATATTATAATAGACAGTTGCATTCTTACAATCAATCGTTTTATCTTGATTTACTAAAAACTGGTTCGGTTTCTATTGTGCACCACAATATTAAGATAAACATAGATATTTATTACTACTACTGGGATAGGCATCTCGAATTTTTTGTTCTGTCTGATGATATCCTGAAGTTAATAGCAATTAACGGTGATAAGTATTTGATTTGTGCGATAACTATCAGTTTCTACTCAATTATGATAAGGCAACGAAAAAATCGTTAGCTTTTTAACTTATATATAAAGTTATGTTCCTAAATTGTAAAAGTAATCAAAAAATCGCTTAACACAGTACTCGTAGTGCAACAAGTAGAATAATGTTATGTATATAGATTGCTAGTAAATATTTAATGCATTTCCGGTAAAGGAAAGTGAATTAGGCAGATACTTAATTTATAGGAATGCTCGAAAGTCAGATCGTGTTCTGATCATGGTTGATTAATCTCCTGTTATATGGATGCTTAACGTATACTAAAGTAGAGTTTAAAGTTACACTAACTTAGATCTAAAAACATACGGTACAGCTGACAAAGTTTATTAGTGTTCAGATTTCTTTAAGCACTCTGTAGCAGCTAGCAGATCTAGTTAGAAAATATAAAAATAGGTTACTTTTTATAGTAAAGAGAGTTCTAGAATTGATCCTAGAAAAGACAAGTGTCAGTGCTTTACCGCTGTTGGAGGTAGTAGCTGTCTTACAAGAGTGGTTGTAACATGGCTACAAATATAGAATAGAAAATACTGTAGGATCCGTCTCAAATAGCCTAAAAAGCTCCTCTTAAAGTTTAAATTTCTTAAAAATAGCTCAATTATTCAATATCAAAGTAAGATATGGTATAAAAGATTGATCGCACATTTAAAAGGGCTAAAATATATCAATTATGCGGAACAGAAATCATTTGATTTAAGAAATACGTTACAACAGGAAAGTATCACACACTTTCGTATTTTATAATAACTAGTACAAACTCACGTCACTTTGCAGACGGTTTACGATAATGCACCCATTTATTAATAATTAACAGATAGTATTACCGTTGCCATTCGACATTATATAAAATATATCCCGGTAATAGCCAGGCACTACTATATTCACAGCTATGCTTCTAGAATACTACTTTTCGATAATGCATTCACGGATGAAATGCTATGAAATGCTATATTAAGATTAGTTAATGATACAAAGCACATTATGATAACTAATGTACATTGATGGACATACCAAGTTAAGATTAGGAGGTGCTGTAAGATATCTACACTGCGATACAACATCCTGTTAAAATTAAAAAGTTATTCCAGACTTACCTTACTGGGCAGTACTAGTTTACTATAGCTAAGTTTATTACATAAGAGACGGCTAAAACACTTAACATCAATTACTCCTTCTGATATAGAGGCACTGTAATAAGCATGAATTAGAGAATACAATTTTCGAAAACGCGATGATGAATTAATCGACGTTATGATAAGCGCTTTCAAGCTAAAACCAAAGATCTTTGCTACAAAATATATTATAATTCGCGTAAACTGAAAAAATAACAGTTGCAATCAATATCTATTTAATGATGTGGAAGGTAGTATAGAGGTGTTAGTAAGCCCTACAGAAATTATCGCTAATGGAGACTGATTTTAATGAAATCTTAAAATAGAAATGATACTATTACAAAATAATAAAGATTAATGACATACGGTATGAATGTGATAGAGTAAATATATCATCATAGTACCTCCTACTGTAATGCCTGAAAAATTTTAAAGGTAGTTTATTCAATGTATTCAAATTATTCTACGTATGGATGTTACAATTCAAAATTTGTAACGAAAAAAAATATTACTATTACAGAATATTAACACCATGAGCTCACTTTCAGGTTTGTCCTCCCTGATATCTACCTACATTACGATTCTAAATACTGAACAGTAACACGTATAACATCATAGGTAACGGTATTTCAACAAATATCAAAGCATATTATCTGACGAAAATAAGGTAACAATTAGCTAGAGTAAGTCTTTATGAGACAATCAGTGATAATAGTCCCTTGTGAAATCATCATCATAATTTTAAGTTAAATACTTTTATCACTATGATATTGTAGCTATTTTGATAGCAATTTCAAAAAATAAAAATTATATTGATGTTGTCGTAGTAACTTTGTGTTTGAACAGGATAAATTATTGTTTTATTTTTAGTAAAGTTTATTGTCAAGCAATCATCACCAGGTAAGTATCACTAAGGACAAATTTATCGAGTTATTCATCTAAGTAATAAATAGTTTTTTCTATTTTCATTATTTTAGCCGAACAGGTTTATTCATTATAATTCTCCTGGTGAAAGATATTCTGCTCTGAACTTAATTTTATTATTGCTAGCCCAGAAAAAAATTAAAGTAGGGTAGCGTAATTTCGATATAATTTCACAGAATTTATTTATTTTCAGCCAATAATGAAATTTTTCCAGATGCCTTTATGCTATTTAAACGTGGCCATTTAGTTTTAAAATCCTACATAACGTTTATTAGCTTATAACTACTTTTCCACGAGATTTATATAACGATTAGAAAGCTTAACGGCATTTACTGAGCAACTTACTGCAAAAAGGATGGCAGTAAAATGGTTTATTGTGTTGTTCTGTATCTTACTGATTTCTTGAAATATAAAATAATTTCTTGTGCATAAGAACGCAATAATTGCTCGTTTTATTTATTAACTTTGTCTCTTTTTACCTGGTTTAACATTTACTATTGTAAGTAAGATAGCTAAATGGAACGACACAAATTCTTGTTACTGAGCTTCATATAAATTTATATACCTAAAGTATTGATTTCTTTAATATTTAGTAGTTTATAGCGTTAGATTGTCTTAAAACCTATGTCTAATTTACTTTTAAGTACAATTTGAGTAATTAGCTACACTTTAATAGACAAGGAATTTTAATAACTCCCATCTCTTAGCTAGTAAGAGATTATACAGCCTCTACATGGGACCGCGACTACTTGATCAATTTTACCAGTTAGCTTGATGGATGATTCCTGAACATGAATTTCATCGTGCCATTCCATGTAAAAAGCGTTCAAGGATAGGTTACAGAAAGGAAATTAAACTCTATCTCTTATCGATCATGAAATAAACCACACGTAAGCTTTTATAAAATAAAATTGTAAAATTCCAATAATTATTCCACAGATCACATCACTAATATGATGTCTTCCTGATAGTATACGTGAAACAGAGAGTAAAAGTGCCCATAAAACAATCATCACCTTGTTCATGACAGTAATAAACGAATATTGAAGGAATATACAAGCCATAAGCGATGCTCTTGTAGCATGACCAGAAGGAAATGAATGTCGATCGACATAACCAGTTAGGTACATATCATTCCTATTGGTAGCTGGTCTACTACGGCGAAATGTTGCCTTCAAGACAATAATGACTAAAATATCGACCCACCAAGCAGTCATAATATTCTGATAGAATGGTTTCATGATTGGATCATGCCAAGAATGATAGAGGAGAGCAGTTACAGCCAGCAGCCAGAGCACGCCATGCCCAGAATATTCCCACAGTAGTAACACCTTTCTAGTATGGCTACCGGTGAAAAATCCAACATCCCTTTCTGAGCAAATACATAATTTCTTGGAAAATTGACGATCATAATCAATAATCTGATGAAAGATTGAATTTTGGCTATTTCCCTTCATCTTTGATTCGGAGGGAGTTTTCGCCATGTTGGCGTATTACAATACAGCTTGCTTTACCGATGTTTAAAATTTC
This sequence comes from Trichoplax adhaerens, assembly GCF_000150275.1. Taxonomy (NCBI): domain Eukaryota; kingdom Metazoa; phylum Placozoa; class Uniplacotomia; order Trichoplacea; family Trichoplacidae; genus Trichoplax; species Trichoplax adhaerens. The sequence goes on along the minus strand of NW_002060955.1, from coordinate 1,346,966 downwards.
AGTAAGGCTTTCTTAACTTGTTAATGATCTACGTGTAAACGTGGGGTTCAATAATGTTAAAATGATATCAAAATTGGCTAAGAAATTAATCCCTGATCAGCAACTTCAAAAGCTCTATCAATGTCAACCTATCACTCCACTGAAGTAAGACAATGTTGATATCATAGCTTGTACACCATAGGATAAAGACTAACTAGCTTTCCTGAGTCTATTACTTTGCTAAGTCTACACTTTAGGACTACTTTAATTTGAAGTGGACATGGCCAATCTCTTCACTATAACCTGAAATTATGGTTTCCAATCAGCATCTCCTTGAAGCTTTTACTCTACTCTTAAATCAGCCAGGACTAGACCGTTCAAATTGGATCTCGATGGCAGTACCCTCTACAACGCATACTCAAAACTAAATCAATTAATTCATGAGATCTTATTTACATAATTGCCTATAGGCAGTTAAGGTTTCCAAAGCATTTCTATGCATAACAACGGATGTAAAGACTACACAGAAGCTGCTCTTATATTACCAGGCTGTAACGACTTTAAACACATATATCTTGGTTTTGGATAGAAAGTTGACGTTGACTTTATCCATTTCCGAGGCATGCTATCTATTGCTGATCTGAGAAATAAATCGTAATTTGATTCGAGAGGGCTGAATATTTTCTTCAAGGTGAGCAGTTCGAGAATAGAAAGGTAAAGTTTGAAGGAGAATAAAACATCTTTATGTCTTTATAATGAGATTCTTGCTTTTAGCAACTCGTTATATTTTGGCTACGAAAACTGCAGTAAACATTCCACTATTACTACCATATTAAAATTACTGTAGGATATTGAATAAAACTTTGATCTACAAACTGCAATCATTGCGTGCTTATTTCTCCTTGCTAAAGAAATCACCGTCAAGCTGAGGCAGGATTAAATATCCAGTGTTACGAAGCTTGATGCACTGTGATAAGTGGCTAGTAGTACAGTTGCTGATGATTATTAATTTTTAATCGCATTTCCACTGAAGCTACGCTAGAGTTCACTAGTACTAAGTTGTAACAGTTATTAATAAAATATTTAATAACCTAAACTTATCGCTGGACTCCATTTCTATATTATAGGAATAAGTTAGTTTTCCTTTACTGAGGATCTCCGGAGTTAGTCGGGAACCTGAAGAGTAGATAGTTTAGTTCAGGAACGATCACGAAAGCGGTTTTGTGACACCAGTCATATAAGAAGCCGTATCAACACAAGCTTTCTAGATTGGAAATCCCTTTGCCTACTCTAGCTTAGAGACAGCGAATTAGATATATTTCATCGTTTTATTGTCATACTTCACAAAGTTATTTCTTGACGTTATACCAGCGATTGCAAAGCTTACTTGAAGTCCATCTTAGACCAATCAGCATTCCTAATTTATCTTCCTTTTGATGCATTTCATCAAGTTGTCCATAGAGTGAAGAATAGCTTGTAAGATTGCCATGAGAAAGAGCAACAGATCTACACGAGGGAATGCTCAATCCAATGTAAAGTTACAGAATCCGTCCACGATATCGAAGTCAGCCAACCGTTCCCACTCTGCCACTAGAGATGGAGCAAGCAATAGCCTATTAGGAGTAATTGTCAGCTCAATCATCTCACTTGATGAGCAATTATCCAATAAATTGTTTATTTCTTCTGGAAAAGACATTGGATTTCTTTCAGGAAGTCTGATAAGAAAATTTCTGCTTTGGTGTGAATATTCCGGCCATGAAATCCTGTGGTTTATGATGATATCTCTTTCGCTATGGTTATACCGTCATGATCCTGTTTCATTATCTTTCAATTTGAATCTTGCCATAGCTTTCGTTTTAGATATTATCATTGTTGTCTGCTTGAAAATGTTATTTCAAAGGCGAAGACCCGAAGCAAATAAGATCGATATGTATGTTCTAGCGTCGGTAGATCACTATTCTTTTCCATCTGGGCATGCAAGTAGAATAACAGCCTTAGCATGTATATTACTGCACCATCCAGTTCTACACAACGGTTATAAAATTTATGTATTAGCATGGGTTATTATTGTCTCTTTGTCACGTACGTTAGCTGGAAGACATTTCCTTGGCGATGTTCTATGTGGTAACTTGATAGGATTACTAGAACATTACTTCACCAAATCATTCCTATGGATTAGTTAGCGTTAAAGTGGAGATCAATAATAATAATTTGAAACAAGACGATTAGCATCAAGATTTGCATTGGAGGTTATACTTGTGCAGAAGCTTTAAGAGGGTATTAGCAGTATTCAACGCTAATGCACAAATATTTTCCTTGGCGATATTCTATGTGGTAACTTGACAGGATTGCTAGAACATTACCTCACCAAATCATTCCTATGGATTAGTTAGCGTTAAAGTGGAGATCAATAATACTAATTTGAAGCAAAACGATTAAAATCAAGATTTGCATTGGAGATTATACTCGTGCAGAAGCTTTAAGAGGGCACCGGCAGTATTCAACGCTAATGCATAAGTATTTTCCTTGGTGATGTTCTATGTGGTAACTTGATAGGATTGCTAGAACATTACCTCACCAAATTATTCCTATGGATTAGTTAGCGTTAAAGTGGAGATCCATAAGACTAATTTGAAGCAAGACGATTAGCATCAAGATTTTCATTAGAGGCTATACTTGTGTCTAAACTTTAAGAGGGCATCATCAACATTCAGCGCTAATGCATAAGTATTTGGGATAGATAATCTAGGTGATAAAGTAGTGTCATTGCGAAAATCTCACTTGGCTAACCATTTTCGACATAGAACCCATCTTTTGATATCGTAATACTTAGACTTACGTGTATGATGATTTCTTCGATGAAAGTTGATTCATCATCGAATGTTATAATCAATTTGGATACATCGACGGGGATGACGTACTTTTTATCGAAATTGTATTTCGACAACTGCAACAAGCATGTAAGAAAAAATTATAATACAGAACTCTAGCATTTTATAGTTTAATTTGCTACCGTTAGAATAAATATATAAAACTTTAGTACGTCAATATTCAGAGCCCCAAAGAAGTTGAAGTAAAGCTCTCTAGCACCGACTAGAATTAAAGAGTCAACTACCCAATCAACCATAAAAAGTTCTAATTCGAAAATAGGACTATCCGATGTCAAGCATTGTAATATTCTCTGAAAGTAGGAGCAGTTAATCAAATCATAGTTTACGAGTAAAGTAAATGAACTGAGTCTGGTTATTGAATCTAGTAAGTGTAGATTGTACAAATAGAATTTCCTAGCATAATTGGTTAGTATATCATGGAAGGGGATGCTTTCGATTTTATTGCTCATTTAGTAATTGTTATTGCAAAACGATTGTCGCTACTGTCGTAAAAATTTAGGTGCATGTAGTTAAATTTAACCATTTTGTATTCAACGTTTATTAAGCCGTTTCATTAGTTGATAAAATTATTATGTGTTCTTACACTTTCTTAGGGAAATAGAATGAGCATTACAGATAAATGTTAATTTGACGTTATCAAATAGACGCCACTGTCACTCCTAATAATTTAATAGGATGCAAAATAAACATCAAAATATTCTGCTACCTAGATGTAAAGTTAGTATAATGCTAAGTTGCAATGATGCTTGGTATTTTTAATGCTTATCCATAATGCCCAATTCTTTTATTAGGCTGCTACTGTGCTAACTTTTCATGATAGGGTAAATAACACGGTCATCTTATTTTCAATTAGTACTCTTTTAATGCGATTGAAGTGATAATCAATGTCGTTATTCTGCGAGTAATAACTGTCAATAGATAGATTACAGAAAACGATTTAAAATGATATGAAAGTTATGTCAGCTAATAGAATAAATCAGGATATATAACTAATGGACAGTTTGATAATTTATTTAATAAAATATTCTTTTTGTGTTGCAATTCATGTTCTACAGTATTGCAGGAAAGCAAAAGTTTTCTTACTTTAACATTAACAGCTGTACCCTATTATAGCAAAAATAGTAATGCTTAAAATATTCGAATGCTTACATCGGCTAAAATAAGTGGATATCAATGCAATATTCAATTCTCTAATGGGTACAATATCAACAGAAATAAAATATTGATATTTCAAGTTATAACACGTAAATAGGATCAAAAAAGCTATATGATTATCTTGTATTTGAAGCTAATGAACAGCTTATACTTTAACATGTGGCAGACCTATTCCATTCACAATTTCCTTTATCGACTTGCGCAGAATTTTTGCTATTTCTCTTATTAGATTTCATTGCTTCAAGCTTCAATATTATTAGATAATATTCCTTATACATCCTTTCTACTTCGCAATATTCTGATGCTAATATTCGGTAATAAGCTATATTTTGATATGTAATTGCATTATCTTTGCCTTCCTGAGTATTTCGATCTTCTAGCCACTTTATTAAAATCCAGATGATAGTCTCATACATTTCGGTAGATACTGGATTTGAGCCATTATTTTTCATTTAATTGTATTAGATAATATGGTATAGGATATAGATCATCTCCTAATAATTGTTTTTCAATTGCAGCAGCCTTCTCAAATGCTTCTATCGCTTTGCCTTCTAGTCCTAGTTGCTGATATAGATATCCGATATTGCTGTAGCATGCAACTGCTAATAAACTTTGCTCTTCTAAGACAATCATGCATACCATCGACAATTTATAAAATTCACTCAAGGCGTTTTCAAATTCCTGCCTCAACATATAGACAAAGGCTAAAGTGAATTGAGCAGCAGCCACAAGTAAATGACATTGGCCTAGTTTGTATAGCTGAAATTGGTAAGACTTGATAAACATATCGACGCATTCATTCGATTTACCAATTGCATAATATAGTGCGCCAAAATGATTATATGTTTGGAAGCCGATAGCGTTAGATGCTCATATATAGTCTGTAAATTATCATTACTATCGTAAATTGAGATTGTGCTAGATCGTATAATCCTTTCCTACAAAGTAGACTATCATAATAATCGTAAGCATCGGTAACATTTTGATCTTCGCCACATGCAATTCTTTCAAGTGTTTAATAGTTCTTCTCTACATCCAAGGCATTGTCAATTTTATTACTATTTTTATCCATATAGGCGTAAACTTTAGTAAACTTGTGTTTTAGATCTGCATAGCTAGAACTATCTCCGCCTCGTGTTCGCATACGGATACTTAAGCACTTGAATAGCACATTTTCCGCAGCTTCATATCGATCCAATGCAATCTCAGAATCAACTAGATTTATTGTGCTAAGCTACATCTGAAATATTACCATATACTCCTTGCATTCTAGTAGCTCGTATCAGATTTTTCTTTGCATCTTGGAATTTAAATTGCTTATTATAACATACACCCATATTATTCAAAGCATTAGCTACGGTGGCGTTGGCATGACCATAATCTTGTTTTTCTATCCTGAGTCGCAGTTGCATCGCTTCTTGTGCCTGATCATATTTGCCGATAAATTCATGTGCATCGCTTATATCGCTGTAACTACACGCAACATCATCGTAATATTTTCCCAATGTTTCAACTTGTGTGTCTAAAGCTTGCTTCTAGACAGCAATGGCTTCATCGTATCGATTTAATCCGTTATAAGCGCTTCCATTGTAGTTTATTTTAGCAGCGGCACTCAAAGGCCTTTCTCCGCGCAAAGGAATATATATTTCTAACAATTTCTTAAAGGCTTGCAACGATTCTTCAAAGTTTTCCTTTAACGAATATTGCTTACCAAGGTTATGATAGCATCTCGCTACAACAATATTATTGGCCACTTTCATTCTGTCGTAATTCAATTTCGATATACTTTTTTAAATTGATTATAGCACGATCTAAATCTCCATTGTAAACCAATACAACACTCATTTTGAGATAAGATTAAGCCATGACTTGGCTATCTTCATCTGCTACTTTCATTCTTAATTGCATCACTAGTTCATAGCATTGTTGAGCGGCAATATGATCACCTTGATCTTGCTTGATATCGTTTTCGTAGTCCAAGCAATCAGCTAATAATAATTTATCATCCAAATCTCGAAAGCCATCCTTTGCGCTTTGTGGTGATAACATAGCGTACATATGTTTTTTTATTCGAAGTGAATTGGCCGCTGAATTGAGCTCATTGATGGTATCTTGTCTATTCGTCTCTTCCACAAATTTGCTCATATGTAGTTGAGAACCATTTGAAAAGAATCCGTAGACTTGTTTAAATTTCCCTTAAAGCATTGATTGGCAGTGATGGATTTAAGGCAATGAATGCGTTGCTTATTAAAATAACAAGCCATACTCTTTTTCACTTCTTTTCTCTTCACTCACTCAGTAGACCTTGATAATAAGAGTTGAAGCTTATAATAGATGGAATGATATTGGTTAATTGATTTAATGAATTATCTTGTAGAGTTATATACAGCTATGCTTACTACATATACACCCACATGTGACGAAGATGTACAGCATGCTGTATCACCATGGCGATAGATTTTCCTTGGGAGGGTCTATTGGCAGTTTCATAAAATTGCTCATACTATGCTCATATTATGCTCATACTATGCTCATCTCGTAGCTCAGCTTTCATGCTAATCATGAATTTTTAGATCCTGTACTTGGATGTCTACTGGACTCTACTCACTAGATTCTACAGCTAGCTCATAGTTAGGTGCTCAAGGTACAAAGTGGGCATTTAAACGTTTTTGTGGGCGGAGGCCCTCTAGACTTACTGTATAGTGATTTAACAGTCTCTGGGCTGCTAGTTGATAGAAAGTCTAAAATGCTTTAGAATTCCTCGATTCATCTGCCTTCTCGAAACCAAGGCAACCTCCAGGAAGCTAACCTAGACTATAACTGAGTATTCGGAGATTGAAAACTAAAAGAGACCTTTAAAGCAAGGAATCCAGGTGAATCCATTGTTGGGAATACAGTAGCTTAAAAGCAAAGAGGCTTCTAGAACCAAGGCAATCTTCAGGAAATCTACTGAGGTAAATGTTTAGTAGATTAATTAATTTAAAAGTAGCAAGAGCCTTTAAAACAAACCAATCCGCAATGAAATCAGTATTGCTGAAAATAGAGTAGATTAAAGGTAGCAAGAGGCTTCTAATCCAAGGCAAGCAAAAACAAGCTTAACGACTTTACTGTATTGCAGGAAATGCAGTAGATTGAAAGTGGGAAGGAAGTAAAGAAGCATAGCAAGACTTACTGCAAAGTTCAGCAGATTGAAAGCGGTAGCTTTCAAGCCAGGACAACCTCAAGAAACTTATCTGGACTATTACCGGATATACAATAGATTGAAAGCCGAAGGAGCCTTCTAATGCATACAGCCGCAAACAATTCCAACTTGACCTGCTACTTATTCAGTAGATTAAAAGCGAAAAGAAGCATTTATGCTACGGCATCTGCAAGGAAACTTAAGCAACTGTTACTAGATATAGAATAGATTGAAAGTGGAGAAAGCTTCTAAACCAAAGCAACTGCAAACAAAACTCAGCGAAATCCACCTATAAATTCGGTAGACTGAAAGCAGGAAGAAGTTTGCAAGCCAGGGCAGCAACAAAGAAACTCAACTAGACTAGCGCTTGCTACACAGTAGATTGGAAGTAGAAAAAGCATTGAAAGCAAGGCAACGACAAACACTTTTATTTATATTGAATAATTTTTAGATTCTGTACTTAGTAAAGCATCTAAAGAGAATCAGGTTTGATCTTGTTGTAATAGAGCTTGGCGTAAAAATATAGACATGGAAACGAATAACACAAATTCTGACTTTCGAATTGTGACAGCGTCGGCGAAAGATATGAATTGGATATCGACAATGACCAAACTTCAGAAATGGAATCCTGGATTGAAAGACGCAGTTGCGTTTCATCTGGTGGATCCAAACGGTTTCTTTATTGGTTTATTGAATGACAAACCGATGTGCTGTATTTCTGCTGTCAAGTATCCTAACACTACTTACGGATATATCGGGTGCTATATAGTTGAGGAAAACTATCGAGGCAAAGGTTATGGGTTACGTATATTTAAACACGCCATGGATTATTTAACGGGATGCTATATTGGACTGGATGCTGTCATTTCTCAGCAAAAAAATTACGAGAAATCCGGATTTCAATTTGCTCATGCTGTAAGAAGGTACATTGGCATCATACAAAGAAAAAGCCAAATTTGTAAAAATATACGATATGCCAAAGATATCTCAATGGATAAGATAGTAGAATATGATGCTCGCCATTCTTTTTGTCAAAGGACACATTTCTTAGCGTCATGGATACATGTAGGAACTGATCAATGTTTAGTTTATATCGAGGACGATGGCACTATCAGAGGCCTCGGAGGTATTCGTCTCGCTGTCGATGGTTATAGAGTAGGACCACTATTTGCTGAGACACCCGAAATCGCAGAAAACTTACTTTATGCTTTGTGTCCTTCGGAAAGCGATACTAAAGTTGATTTCGATGTCCCTGAGCCTAATTCTGACGGTATATGTCTAGCCGAAAGACTAAATTTACAGCATATTGAAGAGAGTAGAAGAATGTATACTGGCGCTAGGACCAAACTTCCATTACCCAATATTTTTGCATTCGCATGCACGGAACTAGGATAGACTATATTTTAATTCGCCGTTTTTATGTGACGAATATAAAATATATGGAAAGCTATTATGGCCGTAAGTAGTGATAATACTATATATAAACAGCATGAAATTAAAATCTTGTTTGGGATATAAAGTAGTATACTTAGTATGGGAATGCAGTAGGGGGATTTCTAAAGAATTCCTGAGGAGCTGAAGGAATATCAATCACCATGATTTTGCTGATACTTTACGCTGTATATCTTTATCGCCTGTGTATACTAACAAACGTGTTTAACAAGTTGATCAATGTTGAGCAGAATAAAAACAATTAAAATCAAGCAATCGCAGTACTCATAAATCAACTGTTTTCTATCATTATGACTTTCATTGTGATATATCAGGCTACAAAGTAATGAGAGCATGATTATAAGCATCCGATAAAAAAGCCAGTATAAAGGCAGAACTATCTCTTCACTCATTCGGAAGACCTTGGTGATAAAATGAATGAAAGTATTATGCGTATGCATGCAATGTGTCGTAGTTTCAGCTAATTACAGTAGTAATTGAAGTACGGTAGCATTAAGGTGTAGAATAGTCTACTATACTTATAAGGTAATTTCATAATTGCTGACGATGAAATAGTTTACTTTTACTATTCGTATCACATTAGAGATTTGCTTAATTTTATATCTCAGATTTGGAGTTCGACAATTGCGAACCTAAGGGTTATGTATGATAGACTGGTAATGCCTAGAAATTATTGGGTGATTGACCTAGTGTCGTACGAGAGAATATAACGCTAAGGGGTTGTAAAATCCAAGCACTACACGATGATATTGGTTAATTGGCTAAATTGATTATTTTGTCCAGCAAGTGGTGGGTGTGACAATGGATGAAGATGTGCAATATGCTGCATCACCATAGTGATGGATACTGCTGGACATCCTGGTTAATTTACATTCCCTATACTGACTGAACACTATTTTATTTTGTTACTGTATGGCTATATCATCGTCGCTGAATATTCATGCAGTAAAATATAATGGACTATGGACCTCTACAACGCTGAATGAAGTTCAGTAATGCATAGCATATGGAAAAGGTTGGAATTGGCCTCATTCTAGTACTAAATAGTAACGAATCTACATCAACAATATTGTATTATTTCATTGGCGTATTTTAATCCTAGCGCTGCTCTAGAAAGATAGGTGTTCGCGGACGTTGGGAGAGAGGGCTGATCTAGTATTTTGGACTCTTCGTATAACGCCATTAGAGGCTGGTACTAGTAGTCTCTGGCTTGCTAGTTGATAGCAAGTCTAAAACGCTTCGACACTCCTTGATTCATCTACCCTCTTGAAACCAAGGCAACCTCCAGGAAGACAAGTTAGACTATTGCTAAGTATTCGGTAGATTGACAGCTGAAAGAAACTTCTAAAGCAAGGAAATCCAGCTAAAATCGTTGTTGGAATAGAGTCAATTTAAGGCAAAAAGGCTTCTGGAACCAAGGCAACCTCCAGGAAATCTAGCGAGGTAAATTTTCATTCGATTTAAAGCAGAAAGAGGCTTCAAAACAAGTCAATCTGCAAAGAAACAGGCATTGCTTAAAATAGAGTAGATCAAAGGTAGCAAGGGGCTTCTAATCCAAGGCAACTTCAAACAAGCCCTACTAGTCTACTATAGTGCAGGTAATCTAGTAGATTGAAAGTAGGAAGAGCGTAAAGAAGCCAAGCTAAAATTGCTAGAAGTGCAGTAGATTGAAAGCACAAGCTTCTAAGCCAAGACAACCCAAGGAAACCCATCTGGACTATTACCTGCTATATGTTACATTAAAAGCAGAAGGAGGCTTGCAATTATATGCAATCGCAAACAAGCTATACTAGAGCTACTGGATATTTAGTAGATTGAAAGTAAAAGAAGTTTCTATGCTAAGGTAACTGCAAGGAAACCCAAACAGACTATTACCAAATATAGAATAAATTGAAAAACAGAAAGAGCTTCTTTACCAAGGCAACAACAAATAAAGTCAGCGAGACCCACTGATAAAATTCATTAGATTGAAAGCAGGAAGAAGTTTCTAAACCAGGGTAATACCAAAGAAACCAACTAGACTAGTCCTTGATACAGAGTAGATTGAAAGTAGAAAAAGCTTCTAAACCAAAGTAACTACAACCACTTCGCTTTGTGCCCACTAATTGTAGATATTGTAATCAGTGAAGTAGTAAAAGGGAATCTGGTTTGATCTTGCTGTAATAGAGCTTGGCGTAAAAAATAAATAGAGACATGGAAACGAATAACACAAATTCTGACTTTCAAATCGTGACAGCATCAGCGGAAGATGTGAACTGGATGTCGACAATGTCCGAACGTGAGAAATGGAATCCTGGATTGAAAGACGCAATCGCATTTCAACTAGTGGATCCAAATGGTTTCTTCATTGGTTTATTGAATGGTAAACCGGTGTGTTGTATCGCTGCTGTCAAGTATCCTAATACTACTTGCGGATATATCGGGCGTTATATAGTTGAGGAAAACCATCGCGGCAAAGGTTATGGCTTACGTATATTTAAACACGCCATGGAACATTTAACTGGATGTTGTATTGGACTGGATGCTGTTCCTTCTCAGCAGAAAAATTACAAGAAATTTGGATTTCAATATGCTACTGCTGTTAAAAGGTATATTGGCGTCATACAAAGAAAAGCCCAAATTTGTAAAAATATACGACGCGCCAAAGATATCTCAATGGATAAGTTGATAGAATATGATGCTCGCCATTTTCCTTGTCAAAGGACACATTTCTTAGCGTCATGGATACATGTAGGAACTGATCAATGTTTAGTTTATATCGAGGACGATGGCACTATCAAAGGCCTTGGAGGTATTCGCCTTGGTGTCGATGGTTATAGGGTAGGACCACTATTTGCTGAGACACCCGAAATCGCAGAAAACTTACTTTACGCTTTGTGTCCTTCGGAAAGCGATACTAAAGTTGATTTCGATATTCCTGAACCTAATTCTGACGGTATACTTCTAGCTGAAAGATTAAATTTGCAATATTTTGGAGAGAGTGGGAGAATGTATACTGGTGTTATACCCAAACTACCTTTATCCAATATTTTTGCATTTGCAAGTGCGGAACTAGGATAGACTTTATTTTAGTCCGACGTTATTATTTAACGGATACAAATTGTGTGTATAGCCTTAAGTAGTGATAATATTGTTTTTAAATATGATTTTAGCTTTGGTCTTGGTCTTAACTGGTTTTAATACTGAACTTGCATGTATTAATCTTCAACACAAATACTTGTATTTCACCTTTGCCAGTATATGGGCCAGCACGAATGCTATCATTTACAATCTATTTGTTCATATTATTTCTTTGCATCATTCCAATATTACTGGTAATGGAGAGTTAAAAGACGAGCAAAAACGCCTGCATTAGAAAAATTATTTGCTGTTAATGCACGCATCGCTTTAGTCCATAACGGTTTCAAGCATCAATCGATACACGATATAATTTTATCATACCGTTGCGATGCCAAATTAAGTGAAACTATTGTATTGCTGCAATTTAACCTATTCGTGTTAAATTAATTTAGAAAGGAAATTTGAAACTTGTCTTAATCAACTTTTCAAAGATCCTATGCATACTTCATAATATAAGAAGTCGAGACATCGTAAGCACTTATTCGTATTAATTTAATCTATACCACTTCTTTTCTAATACACTGAATATGTGATTAAATTAAACTGTGACTAAAGCGGTAGTATTAGCGTTATTAGATGCATCATTTTAAGTTCCTGATTATTACTGCAATCCTTTACAATTTATACGATGATAGAACTGTTGATAGTATGTTTAAAACATATTCTGCAAGAAAAGAAAGCTAGTTACAATTGGATATCCATGATCAATATATTTAATATCTTTTACGATTGGAATGAAATATAAATTTTTACTTCCGGACTGGAAAATTACCACTAACTTCTAGACTAAAACTTGCAGCTCTGTAATCCGCTGTTTGCATGCTGTTCAGTCGATTATTAAATGCAATAGATGGCCTGTAATTTCACACCAAAGACTAAGGAAAAAGTTCTTACTACTAAAAGTCTTCTATACTACGTTGTGCTCGTATTCCATTTATGGATGGATGTAAGCCATCAGTACGGTTGATTTTAGGTTTTAAAATTTGTGTAACATTAGTCTATACTAGAGATATTGATATTTTACAAGGCATTTTGCTGTTCCTTTAATATTTCAATTCAATATGACAATACGCTAATAATTTGGACACCATACAGCCAAATCAAGCAAACAGTGGCATAACAGTAATTATTTATTTGATCGCCTCGTAATCTCATTGCTGCGTAGACCAATTACGAATAAGTATGAAAACTAGACAGAAGTAAATAAAATCTCTAATAAACTGCAAATACAGGCTCCGGCGTTTAAGTAGAGGTAGCCAACTTCAGAGTTATTTAATACCCAGGGTAGCTGATTTCTTGGATTACTTCCCATATCTTTCATTTCCACATATAAAGTAAGGTAGTTGTCTTATGTTGAGATGAATTACGATACTGACAAGTGACGACTTGATATTAAGAGAATTTCGATAATTAAAATTTAATATAATGGGTCACTATATTGCACCAAAAATAGTCCATTGCACTAGTATTATCCAAGTGATAGTCGTAGAATAAATTTGTTAAAGATGTATTTCTATTATTATTCCCGTTGTTCTAATTTAGTTGCCAATATATCTGCCTATACATTCGTAAAAGAAAAGTCTAAAAAATCGATTCCTCTGTCAATATCATGAGTAGGACTTGCTAGAAATCACATATTAATGGCTCCAAAATAAAATTAGCAATAGCATTTTAAAATGGCCCATCTATTTTATAGCTACGCATTAATCACAAATTAGAATTGGAAATTTTTGACTAATTTAGATAGTTGAAATGCACCTAAATCAGTATTCATTCAAAAATTGATCAATGCTGAGCAGAATTAAAATTAAAATCATGCAATCTTAACATCCATAAAATAAAGTCAACTATTCTCTATCACTGGGACTTTCATTGTGATAGATTAGGGCTATAAAGTAAAATGGCAGATAGTGATAGCAGCCAAGGAGAAAGTCAGTATGAAGACGCCTATCCTGATAGTAAACAGATCAAAATTATGAAAAGTAATGAGAATCATTGTGTTCACGAGAAAAGCCTTAATCATGATCTTCTTTCCATATCACCACACTTACCTTGGCGATACGATGAATGGCTACCAGCAAATTGGTCTGAAGCCTTGCCACATCCGTTTAAAGGGTATCCTGGGATAAAATACGATACTACTTTTTATGATGCAGTCCATTACTTTCAATTATTTGTGCCCAACAGTCTATTTGATCAATTCGTTATGGCTACGAATCAGTTTGTGTTTCAATTACTTGAACAGCAAAATGGCAATGGAGAAACTATTAAGCAATTAAAGCAGTTATGGGTCCCAACAACGATGATCGAAATGAAGAAATTTATTGGCTTGCTACTTTTAATGGGTATCATTGAGAAACCAAATGTTTTTCATTACTGGTCTCTTGATCCGCTTTACGAAACACCGCTATTCCAATCGATCATGACTAAGAAACGCTTTATACTTTTATTGCGATGTCTACGCTTTAATGATGATCAGCATCGAAATGATAAAGACGAAATACTATGCGATCGGTTATGTAACATCAGGCCCTTACTTGATTATTTTAATCAAAAATTTAGATATGTCTATGATGCCGAACAGGATATTGCTCTTCATACATTAACTATTAAGGTTAAAAGAAAGCATATTTGTGAAGAAACAGCATCTCACGAAACGTTAGTCAATATAAAATTGCATTATTTACGTGAAAGTAAATCAGGCTATATGTTTCAATTTCAAGTATGCAATGACGATAGTAAAACTTGTACTAGAAAGGTTTTCTCTATACCTACGGAAACCGAGAAATGGAATTTTAAGGAGAAATTAGCTTTATCTCTTCTGAAACCCTTTCTCGATCAGGGCTACAACGTTTATATGGATCAACATTTTACTTCCATTCCGCTTTTTGATTATCTTTATCGACGTAAAACCAATGCTTGCGGTATCATTTTACCTCAAAATCTACCGCCTACAATTGAAAATCTTTTGAATCAAAGTCAAGAAGAAATGATCGCTTATCGTTCTGGTCCCTTACTTTGTCTCAAGTGGAGAAAAGAAGAGCCATTATGTATTCTTTCTAGCCTTCATAGTGATCTAACTACACAACAAGTTAATCATCAAGATCAGCCTAAAAAATCCAACGATATGCCCAATCATGATTTGAATAAGAAGAAAATTACGGCACTTCTTCGCTATGATCAAAACATGGATAATGCTTCCAAACAAGATCTGGTTAGTTCAGCATACTTGAGAGTATTTTTGTAACCTAATTTTCAGTCAGATATTGCTGAATTATTTCACATATAAATCTTGACTAGTTTAATTTAGAGCAGTATTTTCCATTTGTCGTAGCATCATCTGTCGTCAATTCCATTCTATTTTAGAGTATGAAATTACAACACGTGTCTGGAAAAGCTGTTAAATTAGGCAAGAAATTGGGCATCCAATTGCTCCAAGTTTGCATGCGAAACGCCTTCATTATCTTTCAGAATGATAGATCTTACCTTGGCAAATCTTTTCTACAATTTCAACATGATGTAAGGTTATTTTTGGGGTTGTGAATTTATAAAACCAATATGTAGTTATTGTGAGTCTGCCCTAGTTGCCTTGTAAATAATAGCATTATGGTAAGAAAACCAAATAGAATTTCTGTCTTTGGCTTAGGATATATTTTAAAAATTCACATATACATGAATGAACATGGTTTTAATACCCAGTTCATCGTCTAGCTGCTAAAAGGATAAAAAGTTCCGATCAGCTATTCGACATTCCCTTGTAGAATATAGCGATCCAATTGAATATTAATTTAATAAAAAATAATAATATTTTAATTTAATGGAAATAATTACCAACAGGCACAAGATACTATGAGATTGCAATGCCTGTACTTATAGAATTTAAAATTTTCCATAATTTATTGATGATACCATAGTTGCACTAGTCTCTGGTTGTATAGTTTCGCTTCTTCATTGTATCATTAATCGGCTATAAAATGATTCCGTCGTATGCGCAATAATTCAACAATATCTGCTAGTGTAGACGAAGAACAAACTCAACTTACATGCTGTACCTTCCGATCAACTGGAAATGAAGATATAACAGCATTAGTAACTGTATTTATTTGCCTTTGTTTATTAGGTGATTACTGACCTACTATTTTGCGAAGAAAAAATGGAAATGGAAAAGAAAGAGGCTACTATTCGTTTGACAGGTCGTCATTTTATACAGCATTTAAAACCGTCCAAGTTTGCTTGTAGAGTCTGCTGTAGGAAAGGTACATTGAAATATGTCTATACTATTTGCTCTATATGCCCCAATGATATTGGCTTATGTTTGGATCCTTGTTTTCGACTATTTCATACTATTTTGCGCTATTGGGAGTGAATACCTGTGTAAGACTTCAAATTTCAAATTGGCTTGTAAATCTGCAATATGAAAGTAATATTGAAATATACCAATTTAGATTCTTCAGTTTGTCCAAACAATTATGGATTAGGCTTTAGCCGCTTCTTTTCGACCTTTTTATACCATTTTTCCATATCGAAATTAAATAGTTCAAATTAGCTTGTAGAGTCTTCAGTAGAAAAGGCATATTAAAAGATGTTGGCAACATTATTTATTCAATTTGTTGAAATAATATTAGCTGATACTTACATCCTTACTTTACACTTATCATACCGTTTTGGACTTTTGGAATTGATTAATTAATAGTTTTATATAGCAGTTCAAACTCCAGATTTGCTTGTAGGATCTGTAGTTGGAAAGCTATGTTGAAATGCGTCTTTATTAGTTTGCTTGTCCAGTTTGTCTAAAACAATATAACGATATTCTTGCTTTCGACATTTTCGTACTTTTTTGGATGATTTAACTCAGAGTTTTATGCAGTAGTTCAATTCGAAATTGGCTTGTGGAGTCTGCGGTAGGAAAGAAATATAATTATGCTCATACTGCTGTGTTTATTCAGCTTGATCAAGCGATCTTAGCTATATATAGGAAAGATGCATTGAAATGTATCCAAATTACCTTGCTTGGACAGTTTGTCTAAACAATATTAATGTAGGTTTATACCTTTGCTTTCGACATTTTCATACTGTTTTGAGTGATATAATGTAAACTTTTATCCGACAGTACTATTCGGAATCGGCTAGTAGAATGTACGTAGGAAAGAGACATAAATATGTCTACATACTACTGTACTTGTTTCGTTTTTCCAAGTGATATTAGCTATACGTGTGTATCCTTACTTTCGGTCCTTCCATACTTTTGGCTTTGACAATGAGTAATTAACGTCCTATATGGCACTGATACTCAAAACTTGCTTGTTGAATCTATGGTCTAGTAGAATATGTTGTTACCATTTGTTCCGTTTGTCCCAGTGATAAGAGCTTATGTTAAAATCATTGCTTTCGAACTAGTCGCGTTCTTTGCCTTACTACTACTCAGTTCATCCAATGCGATCTAGTACAGTAAAATATTGTAAATTATGTTTATTGATGAAATAAAATGATGTGCTATACGATCGTTTCAGTTGAACCTAAGCATAATAAACATTCAATACGTCGAAATATTTTACCTATTTGAAAATCTTAGAAATTTTGATTCGCTTGAATACGACAATTTAAAGTTAAAAAGATGGTACGAATCTTCATTGAATATGATGGTTATGAATTGGGAGGCATTTCAAATACCTCTCAATGCATTTACGCTATTCTAGGAGTAAACTAAAGAGTTCGAAAAATCTATAACTATGGAAATAGCAAGCATTCCAATTAATGGCATCAGGCATAGAATTCTTTAGCCATACCGTCCATACTACTGTATTTGCTCCAGTTATATGAGCTTATGTTCAGATCCTTGCTTTTCAATTGATCGTCTTCTTTTTCCTGCTGGTATTCAATTTTTATTCAATATGATCAAGTACAGAAATATTGTAAAATTATGTTTATTGACGAAATAAAAATGATGTGCTGTATGATCGTTTCTGTTGAAGCAATACATAGTAAATATTTAATATTTCAAAAATATTTTACCTATATAAGAAATGTTAGAAACAGAGTCAACCTTGATTTGCTTGAATAGTAGAGTCTATAGAACAAAAGATGATACTAATCTTTTTTGAAAATGGTTAGTCATGAATTTGGAAGTATTTTTGTACACCTCTAATGATATTCATGCCATTACAAATTATATTATTCGAAAAATTAAAAACTATGAAAGCAAATATCCAGGCACCTTTAATTAAAGTACTATACATTCTTCGCGATGTAAGCCATCGCAAAATATAGTACTAGAAAAATGAGCAATTAAGGCAAAAACAAGTATCTCAGCTACCTCTAATTACATTTACTGTGATTCACGCCATCATAAATTATAGTGTTAAAAAATTAATAAACTAAAGAAACAACAGGTATCCCGGTCGATAGCTTGAGGCATAGAATTCTTTAATACGGTTCGTAGAGAAATGAATACTTTAGCGGCATTTTCAGCTAAATGGCCATTTTGATTGTAGTCATTTACATACATACAGGTTGTCTTCTTGCAACTCTTGTAATTTATCCCGTAATTTAGTGCTAGCCTCAAATGTTGGATAAACTCTAGGCATGAACAGAATTAAAACACATAGCTTTAAATTTATTTTAAATCCTTAGTCACTCATTGATTGACCTTTTAGCCGAACGTAATCGAAACTTTAGTAGCGCCCCAATTTTTCCTTATGGTAACTAATACAACAATTATAAATCAATTAAAATAATACTATTACAAATGATTTAATGCAGTGCTAACATGAACAAATTTTAAAAACTTTTTTAATTCCTTACACCTAAACGATTTCATTAAAATAAATTATTTTCTAATAACTGAATTGCATATAAGATTAAAGTGATTGTAACGAATTGCAGTAGTAGTGTTTTGAAAGTAACATATTAATATGAATATAAGCTATAGATATGGTACAAATATCGGTTAAACCTAATAGAGTATTTATAGATGAAGTGGTCGAAGAGATTATATCGAATTGGAAAGTACAGATATCCATCTTTTGAAGGTTACATTTTACAGCGGATTTCCATTCAATGATTTACTGTTGGAATTAAATCAGAATAGTTTTTAATCCTTCAACAGGGTCGTTAAAAGGTTATGTGGTCAGAGAGATTGTAGCAAATTGGAAGGTTATAGACGTCGGCAATTTAAAGATTAGATATTCCAACGGATTGCTATCGCATGGTCCAAAGTTGAAGTTCAATCAGGATGGTTTTAATCCTTGAACACGGTTGTTAAAAACTTATGAAATCGGAGATTGTAGCAAATTGGAAAGTATAGATGTCAATATTCTGCAGATGACATTTTCCAAGATAATTATTGGAACCAAGATTACCAATATAACGAAAAGCTATTCTTATAGTGCTATAAAAGAATATCTTAACTGTTTAGTTACACTTAAATCCTTTAATATCAGAGAACTCTCTTGGTATTATGACGTAGAAGTGTATATTGGAAAAAAATTGTAGTAGTTAATTGAGTTATTCTATTTGCAATGGCTTGTCTGTATTTAGAATTGATCTCCAGTCTCGACACATTGTTGTTGTTAAGAGTATATTTAGCAGACTAACAATAATTTTAATCTATTTTATACTTCGGTCTCAATATATTATTGTTAAGGATCTGTTAAGCAGACTAAGTAAACATTTAATCTACTTTATACTTCAGCCTCGATATACTTTTGCTAAGGACTATTAAGCAGAATAAGAGACCTTTTAATCTATTTTATACTTCAGCCTAGACGTGGTGTTGTTAAGATTCTATTAAGCAAACTAAGAAAACTTTTAATCTATTTTATACGACTAGCTATTATGCATAATTGCTAGTTATTGAGACTTTTAGAATAATATATGACACGGTATAGATGGTAAACTGACCACCATCCTTAAGAAAGGTGTCTGTGCTGTATTAAAATTTTTCGATAGCATCATTGTTTATCACTCAGCTACGTGGAATTGTTGACAGGAAGCTATGAAATATTACAAAATACGCATTATCACATTATATATTATCCAATTAGGCTTCTATCGTAGAATCCAATTTATCAATCTCCATTCAATACTTTTACCATAGAAAACATCTGCTTCAATGTAGAAATAACAAAACTGAGTCACTGTTTGGAAAATAGTCAATAGCAGGAATGTACTTTTCTCTAATTTTCACCCACGCCTAACTATCCAATGGAGTCAATTAGGAGGTTGGACTTGAGATGCATCCACTTGAATTATTTTTTAACTTGATGTTGTTATTGATTATATGATACTGAGAAGAAATCTTTATGTCATCGAAGACGCGGCATGAATCTAAAACATAAACAAGGAATAGCTATATACAACTAAAGTGTTCCGATTGTAGTAAAATAGGAAAAACTTTTCAATTTTGTATTGTCATATTTTGAATACATAGAGAGAAGGAAGGTGAAAAGACCCGTCTAGAACGATACAAGATATTCTTTGTAATTCAGTAAAAGAATGATTTTGAATACAATCGTATTTCATTTTATTCATAATTACTTAGGCCTATAATCAATAGAGGTTCAAATTTTAATATCTTCTAAATGTATCTAAAGATGACGATTTGATTACTTTAGCTTAAGATATGGATTAGAATAGGTTAGCTTATAATTAATTTAATGACAGTCATGTCTAAGTTACTCATAATTTTCAGCCTTAAAATCAATTGACAGTCGAGCATAACCATTCTTTACGTTAGCTTATGGACAACAACTGGAAACTTTTAGTTTAATACCTGGATAGAAGGATGATGTAATAAACTTATAACAATCATTTTTAGCTTATTTAGAATAATTTAGGCTTTAAAATAAAATGAATTGAAATTCAAACAAAATAGTGTACTCTAAAATAAATTGGCCATTAGATAACTTGAACGCCTAAACTCAAACATGGATAAAAAACTATATAATTAATTTATAGACAACTTTGTTTATCTGAATCGTAATTGTTGATCCTTAAAATTCATTGAAATTTGAATTGAAAATGGCCTCCAAAATGAATTAGTTCGTATCGCATTTAAAGTTGTGAGCTTCAAACGAGGATAAAAGATTAATATGAATAATTTAAGTACAACGTTAGTTATTTGATTCCTATTCAGGTTTAAAATTGACTGAAATTTGAATTTAAGAATGGCTTCTAAAATAAATTCGTTCTAATATGATTTGAAGTTCTGAGCTTTAAACATGCATAATATTGTCAGTAATAGAAATACAACCTTGATCATTTAATTCGTAGTCAAGTTTGAAATTAATTGGAATTTGAGTTCAATAATGGATACTAAAAATATGAATTCTTGTGTGATTATATATATACTATGCCTGAGCTGCTAATATAGATAAAATGATGACATTAATATTCTATATAGAATCTTGCTCGTTT
This sequence comes from Trichoplax adhaerens, assembly GCF_000150275.1. Classification (NCBI taxonomy): domain Eukaryota; kingdom Metazoa; phylum Placozoa; class Uniplacotomia; order Trichoplacea; family Trichoplacidae; genus Trichoplax; species Trichoplax adhaerens. The sequence goes on along the minus strand of NW_002060955.1, from coordinate 1,325,774 downwards.
GACTCATCATCAAGGCTAAAATTAATTGAAATTTGAGTTCGGTAGTAGACTTGTAAATAAATTATTTCTGATATGGTTTAAAGCTTTGGCTAAAGTTTAATATGGAGAAAAAACAAATATTAATAATCAAAGTTCAATTTTATTCATTAGATTTACCATTAAAATAAAACAAACTTTGAACTCAGCAGAATACAATAAAGTAATTTACTTCTTTGATGACTTTAAGACCTTGAATTCCAGAGTATACAAAAACACGATATAATCAATCCAAATACAATCTTACCCATTTAATTTATTATCATTTGCGTTTAAATTCAATTGAAAGGCTATCTTTAATCCACCCTAAATTAGCATTATTCAATTGTTATTCGACTGGCTTTAAAAATAAAGCCAAAAATGAATACTTAGCCATGCAACTAAAATAGATTATTTTTAGCTACTAATTTTTTTAATCCGTTTAACTAATCATGCATTAAAAAATGAAATATTATGGTAGACTGGAAGAACTCAAATTGGCTAAAATTAGGTCATCATGGCTAAAACCTGTTATCCTGTCACCTGGTCCACTACCCAATTTATCAGGGGTTAATGACTATCTAATAGATACTTATGCTTACTATTGATAAAGAAGTAAAAACCTTTAACTTCACTGGATAATGTTTACAAGTAGGAAATACATCTAAGCCAAAAGTACCGTGTGCGACTAGATTACACTCAAATGTTGACGAAATTTATTACTAAATGCCCCGTGCATAACATAGTTTCTTGTTTCTGCCTTTTTTAAATGGTTTTATCCTCTCATAAATTGATATAGATGTATTAATCTGATTTTAACTAATTTTTCAATTAATGACGATCCAAACTTTATGCTTTCTTAGTTTAATTAGCAAACGGCCATTATAATGGAATAAATGAAATAAACCGATGTAGATCTTTAGTATAGACAAATTATAATTCTAATATTAGCTTTTCGGTCCATCTATTATTCAAACCCCACAAATACATTTATCTATAGTAAATGATATCAATCAAGGCATCAAAAGCGTGAAAATTATTAAAGAGCAGAAAAAATCCAGCTAAGAATATTTTTACAGTATTTTAAGCTGATTAGTTTAAAAATCCAATACGTAAAAGATTGAACATGAATTGCGAGAACAGGAAATCAGTCTTAACAGATAGGTATCTAAATTATCGATTCATCCGGTCTGGATTCAAAGTAAAATTTAGAGACAAGTTAAGTCTATATCGCCTAGATGCTTATTTAATCAAATTGTAAAGGAGATGACTATCTATATTACCACACATGGTAGAAGTTTGTTTAGAAATGATGTAGAGACATTTTGCGAAATAGACCAGACTAGACTATGTAGACATACTTAGCATCTCAATTGTGATGAACTTTGTAAACTCACTGTAAGAAGGAAGAGCTATACACAAGCAAGAAATTAGTCTTTAATAAATGTCTATCTTTAGCTATGTGCTCCTTCAATTCACTCTAGTCTACATATTTTCTTACTGAAAATGAACAAATAGTTTGAACTAGTTCGAAGGTAAACTAATTTTTGTCCGTCAACTTTGCGACAATAAAGAAGAACACTAATATAAACATTTAGAGACTTATTGTTAACGCTGAAATAAAGAATTTTTCAGAATTTTTCAGAATTTTTCGGAATTTTTTTCCATTTTAATGTAAATATTCAATTGGCGAATGTTACCCTTTCGGCAGAGAAAACTTGTATATTTTTTCTGTCGTTGCTTTCGTCTAGATATTGATTGGATAGGAAAGAATCAGTCGATGCTATTATCACGCAATGATGAAAGATTTTTATTCCTTTGTTCTATATTTCTATTTAAATATTTATTACCTACCTATTTTATTCACGACTTAATGAAAGATTGATGTCAATACTAAGTAAATTTGAATATTGACTTGTAAAGCTATAGTAAAATATTCTATCCAGATGCCACGAAGGGTCAACGATCTACTGGATAGAAAAGGATATCATTTATTTTTTATTATCACCATATGGCAAAATTAGACGGTTGCCGAATGCAATGATCGCTTTGTCATAGAATTGAATTGGTAGAAATTTAAAAATTTTTTAAGGCTACAAATTTATGTTACTCTCGAGAATGACAGAACTATCGTTTTATCATTCCCATATGTCAAAATAAGTCATCGTAAATTACTTTGCATGTGAATTGGATTTATAGAGCCAGAGCTTTAAATTATTTGTTCTTTACGAAATAATGCAGTAATTTTGCTACTGGTAATTTTTGAAGACGTGCAGTAACTGTTGGTATAAGAATTGGATACCTTTACCAATTTCAAATTTGTATAGCATCGGAGAATAAAAGAACATCCTTTAATATCCGATAATATTATTGAGTTCTCACCTATTATAACTAGGTTGCACTCTTGTTATTCATTACTTTACTATCACAGCAATGACTTGAATAATATTGTTAACCTATTAAGATATTTTGATCATTTTTAAATCAAAGCCATCATAGGCAAGCATGAATTACCATCCGATAACGATGGAAGATATTGAGATATCTGTGGTACCGACTGACTTTGATTGATATTATTATCTTTATCAAGGA